>NW_024526902.1:0-1048 GCF_017590135.1 Pyrgilauda ruficollis
AAAAAAAAAAAGGCTGTCTCCCATCTCCTGCTGGTGATAGCTTTATCAGATAATAGCACGAAGCAGTTATGATCCTGTAAAGCTGTTACCAACACCCAGAGGTATCTGAATTGCAGCAGTGAGATAGATCATGCCTGCTGCATTCACCCACCAATGGGCAAAGCCTGAGCAGCGTCTAAGGGACCTGTCTACCAAAGGGAATATCACTACTTTAACCTGCCATGTGCAGTTGTTTGGCTTCTCTGATTTTCTCCATGCACATCGTATTTTTCTGTATTTTAAGTTAAAACCTGCTGAAATTTGATAGCTCCAGACACAACAGTGCCAAGGAAAAGGAGCCTCTGGTCCCTGAGAGGGACTTCTTTCCATGCTGGCTTGACACATAAAATCTGCTTCTTCAATTATGTCTTCCCTCTTACCTAGACGTGATGGTGTGAAAACATAATAAAAGCTCTCAGAAAAGAAGTTCAAGGAAGCTGATAAAGTATTTTTCAGATCTCAAAAACACTTTCATACCAAGACAGCCGCTTTGCACAGCCCAGCTCTGCACCTGTGCCATGTTGGTGACTGCAGGCACTCACGCCTTCCCAAAGCACCTCACTCTCCATCAGCCTGAAAACTGCCCTGAGCAATAAAAACAAAGCTGCTGCCACACAAAAATACAGCTACAAGCCCCACTTTGCTCTGTTAGCACTCAGCACCCAGAGAGGTACAGGTGCTTTACTAGAGTTTGTGGCACACACACCTGCAAACTCATAACTTCACATGCCCCACAACATCTCTGCTGTGCCACTCCTGGTTCAAAATATCCCTTCAAGCATCTCAAGTATCAACTAGGAGATTTTAATTATCCATTCACAACCTCTACTGGGCCAGGACAAAGGCTTGCAGATAAAAGCTCTGCTCAGGAATTTAAGTTCACCACCTTCCCAAAGCAAAATCTTTTCCTGTTATGTGACTTATCGGAATAATAGGTATTATTTGTATGATAAAACATATTACATGAAAAACTGTCCCAAGAAATCATTATAGACATAGAAAAGTCAGG
>NW_024526903.1:0-1061 GCF_017590135.1 Pyrgilauda ruficollis
GAGCTTTAAGGTCCCTTCCAACCCACAAAATTCTGGGATTCTGGATTCCTCCATGAGAAAACCTCTGCCTCCTTCAATCCATCAGGCCTGAATGCACACATAGTTGCTTCTCAATTCATCCTTCAGCCATACCCATAAATCCTGCAGTTATTCCTGGCACAAAGGGCATAAGGAGCAATTACACAGGTTGTCATCAGCTTTAAGAGATGAGAGATGGGCAGCTGGCAGCAGCCTGGAAGAGCTAATCTCACACACACTGCACAGACAGCAGGTGACCCTGCCCTGCTGCATCTCCACAGCTGTGACAGTGGCTGGACCTGGAGTGCCCGTGCTCTCCCTGCCATGCACCCAGGTGAGAAACACCTCAGCCCGGTGGGACAGCAGGGATGTGCACTTCCATCTGCCTGCCTTCCACAGGAAGGGCAGCAGTGGGTGGCAGCCACAGTGATTGCATAAGCTGGCACTGCTGCCAAAAACATTACCATCAAACTGTGCAGGGACTCTGGAACACGGGTGGGAAGGGATGGGTGCCGACCCAGGCACAGCCTTCTCTTCACTGCCAAGTTCTGGTGGCAGGAGAACAAAAATCTGCATCTCTGAGTGCACGTGGCCTTGAACAAATCCACCTCCAGATAATCCCTCAGCCCCCTGGCTGGTGAACATGCCAGCACTTTCCTGATACACCCACCAGCTGGAAGCCAAGGACTCTTACTGATTTCTGCCCTCACAGCCCTGGCAAAGAGAAGAGTACCACCAAGAGGTGAGAACATCTGTGCTCAGGCATCTGCAAAGCATCCCATGGGAGATCCAGCACTGGCCAGACCCTCCAGGAGTGCCTCTCACTGCCCCAGACACACTGCTGGGAGCAGAAACTCCACAGAATGCTCCCAGGTGAGCTCTCCCTGAATGTGGTGCTGGAATGAGGTGATCTTTAAGGCCCTGTCCAGCCAAAAGTGCCCCAGGACTGTGTGATTTCAGCACACACTCGTCACTGGATGAGCACACAAGGAGACACATACAGACCACAGAAATCCTTCTGAACCACACTTGGCTGTTTTCCC
>NW_024526904.1:0-1057 GCF_017590135.1 Pyrgilauda ruficollis
GGGAAAAAAACCCCAAATTTTGGGGGAATAAATCAAATTCTGGGGGAAAAAACCCCAAATTTTGGGGGAATAATCTCAATTTGGGGGAATAAATCCAATTTCAGGGGAAAAAATCCCAAATTTTGGGAAAAAAACCCGAATTTTGGGGGAAAAAACCCAATTTTTGGGGGAATAAATACAATTTTGGGGGAAAAACCCCCCAATTTTGGGAAAAAAAACCCCGAATTTTGGGGGAATAATCCCAATTTTGGGGGAAAAAATCCCAATTTTGGGGGAATAATCCCAATTTGGGGGGATAAATTCAACTTTGGGGGATAAACCCCCAATTTTGGGTGAATAAATCCAATTTTGGGGGAATAAATCCAATTTTGCGGGAAAAAACCCAAATTTAGGGTGAAAAAACTCCAAATTTTGGGAAAAAAACCCCAAATTTTGGGGGAGTAATCCCAATTTTGGGGGGATAAATCCAATTTTGGGGGAAAAAACCTCAAATTTTGGAAAAAAACCCCAATTTTTGGGGGAATAAATCCAATTTTGGGGTGAAAACCCAAATTTTGGGTGAAAAAACTCCAAATTTTGGGGGAAAATCCCGATTTTAGTTGGGAAAATCCTGATTATCTGGCAAAAAACCCAAATTGTAAAAACATAAATCCAAATTTTGGGTGAAAAAACCCAAATTTAGGGAAATAAATCCCAATTTTTGGGGTCCCAAAAAAATGGGGGATGCCCCGTAAGTGGGAAAATCCCAATTTTGGGCTAAAACCCCCAATTTTGGGGTAAAAATCCCAATTTTTGGGTCAAACCCCCCAAATTTCTGCCCAAAACCCCCAAATTTAAGATAAAAATAATCCCAATTTTACACAAAAAACCCAAATTTGGGTTAAAAATCCCAATTTCAGGTGACAAACCCCCAATTTTTGATAACAAATCCCCCCAGTTTTGGGTAAAAACTCCTAATTTTTGGGTAAAACCCCCAATTTTTGAGTAAAAAACCCCAATTTTTGGGTAAGAAATGCCCATATTTGGTGAAAACCCCCCAATTTTTGGGTTAAAACCC
>NW_024526905.1:0-1057 GCF_017590135.1 Pyrgilauda ruficollis
GTCCCCACCTCCTCGTGGGGCGCCCCCAGCCCCCCCAGCAGCCGCTCGAGGACGAAGCCCCCGTAGAGCCCCCCGAGCACGGCCAGCAGCTGCCAGGGGGGGCTGTGCGTGTGTCCCCCCTGCTCCGAGTGTCGCTGCTCCGAGTGGCTGTGCACGCCCAGCGCCTGCGGGGACACCGGGGACACGCGGTGACATCGGTGTCACCTCCCCGTGTCACCCCCGCGACCGCCAGGGCCTGCGGGGACACCAGTGACATGCGGTGACATTGGTGTCACCCCCCCCGTGTCACCCCCGCGAGTGGCTGTGGACCCCCAGCGCCTGCGGGGACACCAGGGACACGCGGTGGCATCGGTGTCACCTTCCCCGCCCTGTGTCCCCCCCCACCCCGTGGACCCCCAGCGCCTGCGGGGACACCAGGGACACGCGGTGACATCGGTGTCACCCCCCCTGTGTCACCCCAGCGAGTGGCTGTGCACCCCCAAAGCCTGTTGGGGACACGCGTTGACATCAGTGTCACCCACCCCGTGTCACCCCCGCGACCCCCAGCGCCTGCGGGGACACCAGGGACACCAGGTGACATCGGTGTCACCCCCCCTGTGTCACCCCCGCGACCCCCAGCGCCTGCGGGAACACCAGGGATGCACGGTGACATCGGTGTCACCTCCCTGCTACGAGTGATTGTGCACCCCCAAAGCCAGTTGGGGACACGTGATGACATCCGTGTCACCCCCCCGTGTCCCACCCCCGCGTGGCTGTGGACCCCCAGCGCCTGCGGGGACACCAGGGACACCAGGTGACATCGGTGTCACCCCCCCTGTGTCACCCCCGCGACCCCCAGCACGTGCAGCAGCGCGTCCCCGCTCAGCGCCCCGGCCGCCAGCCCGTCCAGCAGGGGGCGCCACCAGCGCCGGGGACACAGGCGACAGCGGCGACAGCGGCGACATCCGGCACCGTGGGGACAGCGGGAGCACAGGGGACAGCGGGGACACAGCACCAGGGCCAGCGCCACCAGCGGCACCAGCGCCAGCGCCAGCGCCGTCAGTGTCCCCAGGAGGTA
>NW_024526906.1:0-1056 GCF_017590135.1 Pyrgilauda ruficollis
ATAATTCTCAAAATCTCCCCCAAACCCCCCCAAAATTGCCCCAAAAATCCTCCCAAAATATCCCCAAAATCCTCCCCAAAAAATCCTCAAAATCCACCCCAAATCCTCCCAAAATAATCCTCAAAATCTTCCCCAAACCGTCCCGAAATTGCCCCAAAAATCCCCCCAAAAAAACCCCCAAAATCCTCCCAAAATAATTCTCAAAATCTCTCCCAAACCCTCCCAAAATCGCCTGAAAAATCCTCCCCAAAAAACCCCAAAATCCTCCCAAAAAAACCCCAAAATCCTCCCAAAATTCTCTCAAAATAACCCCCAAAAACCCTCCCAAAAAACCACCAAAATCGTCCCCAAAATTCTCTGAAAATCCTCCCAAAATCCTCCCAAAATAATCCTCAAAATCGCCCCCAAAATCCTCCCAAAAAATCCCCAAAATCCTCCCAAAAATCCACCAAAATCCTCCCAAAATTTTCTCAAAATAATTCTCAAAATCTCCCCCAAATCCTCCCAAAATAGCCCAAAAATCCTCCCAAAAAATCCCCAAAATCCTCCCAAAATCCTCCCAAAATAGCCCCCAAAATTCTGTCAAAATAACCCCCAAAATCCTCCCAAAAAAACCCAAAAATCCTCTCAAAAAAACCCCAAAATCTCCCTAAAATAACCTTGAAAATCTTTCCAAAATCCTCCCCAAAAACTCCTCCAAAATGTTCCCAAAATCCCCCCTAAACCCCACCCCCAAAACACCCAAAATCTCCTCCAAAATCCCACCCCGAATCCTCCAAAAATTCCCAAAAATCCCCCCAAAATCCTCCAAAAAATCCTTCAATAATTCCCCTAACGATTTTTTAAAATCCCCAAAATCCCCCAAATATCCCAAAATCCCCTCCAAAATTCCTCAATAATCCATAAAACCCCCAAAAAATCCTCCAAAAAAATCCTTAAATCCCCAAAATCTCCTAAAATTTCCCCAAAAAATCCCAAAATTCCTCCAAAATTCCAAACAATTCCCCCAAAAACTCCCAAAACTCCCTCAAAAATCCCAAAAAATCTCCAAAAAAT
>NW_024526907.1:0-1047 GCF_017590135.1 Pyrgilauda ruficollis
AAGGAGTTAGGCTGTAGCCCCTGCTATTAATCATAGCTGTAATCATGCATTTAATGAACATGACAGCTCCCGCTCCCTCCGGAGAGACGCGCGGAGTCTCCCGACTGGATTGGGAACAACAATCACTTCTCACCGCGAGCCACCGGAGCCGCTGGAGCTGCCAGCGTCGGGCTGGGATGATGCATTAAGAGAAACAACCCCGTTTGCACGGGCTGTGGGTTTCCTTACGGATGATGCTCTTCCAAGCAACTGAATCATCAGGAAAGGGGGAGAGAAATCCACCTGTCCCTTCCACAGGGTGGAAAATATCCCGGCTGATGCCGCTGTGCTGGGTGTAATCACTTCAAAAGCCCTCAATGTGCGGTTCTTGATGCTCTCTGTAGCAGCTTTTCTTTCTTTCCTGCTTTTTTCCCCCCTTCTTCATTGCGTTCCTGCTGCCTTGGAGCGTGCACATGGGAGGAATTTGCTGTGATACCACTTTAAATTTCCATAGTGAGGGACTTTGGCAATACCAGAGATGTGGGAGTCACTCTCCTGATCCGACAGCACTGCTGTGTCCTGATGTTCTCCCAGGCTGGGAAGCGATTGAGGAGAAAAACGGGACAGATCTGGAGCTGGGATGTGCCCAGTGTTTTGTCTGGACCAAATGAGACTCCCAAAGTCGAGCCCTGAGGGCAGTGTTTCAGCTTTTTGTTTAATTTAGGCCAGACTGCAGCAAATTTTGGCTCCTGATATTGGAATTTAACCCTTATCCCGTTTCTCAGTGTCTTTTGATGTCCCATTTTCACCCCAATTTCAATAATACACCCTCCAATGCCAGGAATATTTATTTATTAATTTATTTATTGATGCAAATATCTTGTAGTGACCAGTTGGGAATTCTGAGTTGACGAACACCCTAAAAATCCAAATTTAGTCTTCTTGGACCTCCTGAAAAGTTGGGAACAACCAATCCCCTCTCCTGCACCCCCTTCTTGTTACTTGGATATGCGCAAAGATTTTACTTTTATTTAAACTTTTTTTTCCATGATGCAACAGCTTCAAAAA
>NW_024526908.1:0-1056 GCF_017590135.1 Pyrgilauda ruficollis
GGGGGGGGGGGGAGTGGAAAATCTTGGGGACCCCCAAAAACTGGACAGAGGCAAAATTTGGGGAGGCCCTGATCCCCCCCCTCCCGACCCCTCCTGGGGAGCCCCAAAAACCAACCAAGTTTTGGGGACCCCCTGAGCCATCCCAACCTTCTGGGACCTGCCTCGAGCAGGTTAAAAATGGGGAAAAACGTGGGGAAAAAAGGGGATTTGGGGGGTAAAAAATGGGGAAAACTGGGACTTGGGGGGGGGGGGACGGGAACAAAACCCAACCAAATTTTGGGGACCCCCCAAAAACCCACAGAGCCAAATCGTGAGAACACCCCGACTTTCTGGGACCCCCCAAAACCCAACAAGGACAAAACCCCAAAAAACCCAAACGGCGCCACCAGCAAAGGAACCAAAAGCTTTTATTCCACCGAGAGCCCCAAAGCCACCCGGGCTCCCCGCGGGTTTTGGGGTTCCCCGGGTGTTTTTGGGGCTCCCCCCGGGTGTTTTTGGGGGGTTTTTGGGGTTCAGGCGTGCAGGGCTCTCCAGCGATCCAGGGGTCCCCGCGAGGGGACGTACTTGACCCCGCAGCCGTCGGGGATCAGGCGCTTCTGCGCCACCATCTCCTCGAAGGCGTCGGCGTTGAACTTGGTGAAGCCCCACTTCTTGGAGATGTGGATCTGGGGGGACCCCGAAATCTGTCAGGGGGACCCCAAAACTCCCCCACAAAAAAAATTTGGGGGTGTCCAGCTCCCCCCATCCCATTGATTTTAAGGATTTTGGGAACTCCCCTTGACTGAAGTTTGGATTTTTGGGCCCCCCCCCACTGGTGAACCCCCATTTGTTGGAGATGTGGATCTGGGGGGACCCCAAAAAAACATCAAGGGGACCCCCAGACCCATTCTGGCATCCCCCAGACCCATTTTGGGAGCCCCGGTACCTTCTGCCTGCCGGGGAACTTGAACTTGGCCCTGCGCAGCGCCTCCACCACGTGCTCCTTGTTCTGGGCCTTGGTGCGGATGGACATGATCACCTGGCCGATGTGCACGCGCGCCACCGTGCCCTGCGGCT
>NW_024526909.1:0-1056 GCF_017590135.1 Pyrgilauda ruficollis
CCATGGTTTCCATCACTCCCACCTCCATATGGTTCCTCTCTAGTAGCTTTGGATCCAAAATTCTATGATTCCATGGTTTCCATCATTCCCACCTCCAGATGTTTCCCCTCTTGAAGGTTTGCATCCAAAATTCCAGTTCATTAATATTAATTAAAATTAATTAATTTAATTAAAATTAATTAATTAATTTCCATTGTACTTTTACTTTGCATCTTTATTTTCTCTTAATTATTAATTTTCACCTTTATTTCAATCTTCATTTTCTTTAATTATTAACACCAATTTTATTTTTGTTTTCATTTTTATTTCCTTTCCATTAAATTTTTAAACTTTTCTTGATTTTTTTAAGCTTTACTCACTTAATTTTCATTTCCTTTCAATTTTTATTTCCATTTTATTTGTTCATTTTCCTTTCAATTTTGCCTCTAATTTTAATTTTTTATTTTCATTTAATTTTAATTTTTTTTCAATTTAATGTTCCTTGAATTTTTCCTTTAATTTAATTTTGGGTCTTTTTAATTTTAATTTTAATTTCATGTCAATGTTTTATTTTAAGTTTGAACTTCAATTGCTATTTTTAATTAATTTCAAATTTTCTGTTATTTTATTTCAGTTTTATATTTTAATTTCATTTTATTACAATTTTATCGTCATTTCAATTTTTATTTCAGTTTTAATTTCAATTTATTTTCAAATTTAATTGTCAATTTTTATTTTAATTTCAAATTTCATTTTAATTTTTTCAATTTGTATTTTTTAAATTTTGCTCTAATTTCAACTTTATTTCATTTTTTAAATTTTAATTTCACATCAATTTTTTAGCGTCAAATCCCATTTCATTACAAATTTTAATTCCATTTCAATTTGTATTTTTTAATTTCAAATTTCCATTTCAATTTGTATTTCAAATTCAATTTCCACTTCAATGTTTAATTCCACTTCAAAACTTCCATCTCAATTTCCATCTCGTTTCCAATTTTAATTTCCGTTTCAATTTTATTTCTAATTCAAATTTTTTCTATTTTAATTTCAATTATAATTTAAATTTTAATTTAA
>NW_024526910.1:0-1056 GCF_017590135.1 Pyrgilauda ruficollis
GCTGCACGAGTCCAGGGACCAGCCCACTCTCACCACGTGCGGGTCGGGCTCTGAGGACGGCAGGTGCTGCACCGAGATCTCCTCCAGCACCTGGGGACAGCGGGGACATCGGGGACATTTGGGGACATTGGGGACATTGGGGACACTGGGGACATCGGGGACACTGGGGACACTGGGGACATTTGGGGACATCGGGGACATTTGGGGACATTTGGGGACATCGGGGACACTGGGGACATTTGGGACATTGGGGTGGCAGTGTCACTGAGAGTTGGCACTGGGACATTTGGCACCGGTGCTGCACCGAGAGCTCCTCCAGCACCTGGGGACATCTGGGGACACTGGGGACATTGGGGTGGCAGTGTCACCAGGAGCTGGCACTGCCACCAAGACCTGTCAGTGTCACTGTCACTGGGTCCAGCACCTGCACTGTCACTTGTCACTGTCACCGGGTCCTCACCTGGGGACAGCGGGGACATTTGGGGACATCGGGGACATCGGGGACATTTGGGACATCGGGGACATTTGGGGACATCAGGGACATCGGGGACATTTGGCGACATCGGGGACACTGGGGACACTGGGGACATTTGGGACATTGGGGTGGCAGTGTCACTGAGAGTTGGCACTGGGACATTTGGCACCGGTGCTGCACCGAGAGCTCCTCCAGCACCTGGGGACATCTGGGGACACTGGGGACATTGGGGTGGCAGTGTCACCAGGAGCTGGCACTGCCACCAAGACCTGTCAGTGTCACTGTCACTGGGTCCAGCACCTGCACTGTCACCTGTCACTGTCACCGGGTCCTGTCACTGTCACCTGTCACTATCACTGGGTCCTGTCACCATCACCAGGTCCTGTCACTGTCACCTGTCAGTGTCACCAGGTCCTGTCACTGTCACCTGTCACTGTCACTGGGTCCTGTCAGTGTCACCGGGTCCTGTCACTGTCACCTGTCAGTGTCACCAGTCCTGTCGCTGTCACCAGGTCCTGTCACCATCACCCAGCACCAGGACCTGTCGCTGTCACCCAGCACTGGGCTCCACCACCAGGACC
>NW_024526911.1:0-26215 GCF_017590135.1 Pyrgilauda ruficollis
GCATGCCCGGACTTGTCTCCACATGCCTCAGCTGCACCACAGGTGCCGCTATTTGGTCAGCAGCCGAGGCCAGACAGATCAAGGCAGTCCTGTCAGTAATATTGGTACACTCCAATAGGAAGAAAATTATTCAATGAGAACATCAACACCAGAGTAGAATTTGCTTCCATTATACTGTTCCACTGACTGAAGTATACTTAACAAGACTGTTTATACTGTAATATATTGCCATCTTTAGATATGCCTTTAAAAAAAGGCATGTGGCTTTGTGCCTGGCATCCATAAAGCTGATGTTTTTAGCTTATTCATTAACAAACGCTTAGGCAACTGTGTTATCAAACCTCAAGTTGTGTACCATTTCAACTCCTCTGAAGAACCTCTGAATAAAATCTCACTGTAATCCAACTTAATTAAGGATTAAAAGCATAGGTTTGTTTATAACTGTGCCACTTTTACTGAGTCATTAGAACACCATATCTGTAGAAGTGTCTTCAGATATTTAAAACTAACACAATTTAAATGCCACTCAAAAAAAAAGTATTACTTGAAATTTAAGATAAGGTATTGTCATGGTTTGATGCTGGCACAATGCCAGTGCCCCCATGAAAAATCGGCCGGGCCCCTCGCTGCATCCCCCCTTCTCCTTCTCGACCATGCTGCCAGCACACGATATCAAATTTCAAGGTGGCACAAGCACAAGCACAAGCTCTATCTCTCTGTCTCTCCCAGGGAGGGGGGCTGCCTGATGCCTCTCAGTGTTCCTCCATCCCTCCATCCTGCAGGGGCTCAGGCCTACCTCAACTCAGGCCACATGGATTCCCCTCCCCCACCCAGCCTGTGGCTGGGCAGGGGAGATCCGACCTCTTTCACCAACCTGAACATTCCCTTGGGAGTTCTCTGCTTTTTAACCCCCTGTGTTCTCAGAGGCGTATCCATGTCTTCAGTGGCCACACCAGGTGCCAATATTTAAATCTGAGCACTGATTGGTTTGACCACAACTTGCCGAAAAAATCACTTCCTTATCAACCCAGGACAGGTGTCAAATCAGCAGTAATCAGATATATTCCCATTTTTATTACTTCTTAAAATACTTTTTAACCTTGAGGACATCTGATATCAGAGACATCTGCCTCTACAGAGAATAATCCTTGGTAGAGGTATGAGAAAGCAACTTAAGACACAAAATCACAGAATAGGTAAGGTTGGAAGGGACCACAGTGGGTCATCTGGTCCAACCTCCCTGCTCAAGCAGGGTCATCCTAGAGCATGTTGCACAGAATTGCATCCAGATGGTTCTTGAATATCTGCAGTGAGGGAGACTCTACAACTTCTCTGGACAATCTTTTCCAGTGCCCCATCACCTGCACAGTAAAGTTCTTTTTCATATTCAGGTGGAACTTTCTGTGCATCAGTTTCTGCTCTCCGACTCTTGTCCTATTGCTTGGCATCACCGAGAAGAGCCTGGCTCCATCTTCTTGACACCCACCTTTCAGATACTTATTGATGAGGTGCTCTCTCACTCATCTCTTCTTGAGGCTGAACTCAGCCTATCCTCATAAGAATCACAGAATCATTTAGGTTAGAAAAAACTTCTGAGATCATCTACTCTTATTCCTGACACAGGTGGTGAGTTAGCCTACTAGGAGTGGTGTCCCACTAGACCTGCTGTTTAGGAACAGAGAAGGGCTCTTGGAAGATGGGGTGGTCAGAGGCTGTCTTGGGCACAGGTACCATGAAATGATAATTTTCAATACTCAATGAAGTAAGGAAAGGGGTCAACAAAACCTTTGCCTTGGATTTCTGGAGGGCAGACTTTGCCCTACTCAGGACACTGGTTAAGAAAGTCCCCTGGGAAAAAGATCTTAAAAACAAAGGTGTCCAGGAAGGCTGGACATACTTTAATGTTGCAGTGCAAGCTGATCTGTGGTTAGCATTAATCCAGTTATAAATAAGAAATCCAGCCCAGATCCACAAACCAGCCTCTGGGCTGACTGACAGAGGTTCCAACCAATAACAACTCTCCTAAAATGCAAACATTTGACTGGTTGAGAGTCTGGGAGGCATGGAGGTGGTTTGCACTCATGCACTGATCCAAAGCATCTTGAATAAACCCTAGATCTCGGTTAAAGGTGAGAGGACACAGTAATTTCAGTCACTATAATGCATTTGTAAAAATCTGATGTTGACAAGAGGTGCAGTTAGATTAGTTGGTCTCTTAAAAATGGACAGAAATAGGTCATTGGAGGCAATAGGAAAATGGGGAAAAGTACGAAGGATACTAAGAAAGCTGTGATGTCTCAATATGAAGTTCCTCTAGCAGATACCTTTTGCAATGCAAGTACCTAGTGCAGAATCTCTTGAAAGAGAAGCTGGAGGGTTCAGATCTACAGGCACTTTCGACTTAAATGGTTACTGACACTAGATCTAATAGGAAGTGTTGTTTAAAATTCATATGAGGTTCTCTCCCCCCCCCCCCCCAACAAAGCTCGTGAGGGAGACTCTACAACTTCTCTGGACAATCTTTTCCAGTGCCCCATCACCTGCACAGTAAAGTTCTTTTTCATATTCAGGTGGAACTTTCTGTGCATCAGTTTCTGCTCTCCGACTCTTGTCCTATTGCTTGGCATCACCGAGAAGAGCCTGGCTCCATCTTCTTGACACCCACCTTTCAGATACTTATTGATGAGGTGCTCTCTCACTCATCTCTTCTTGAGGCTGAACTCAGCCTATCCTCATAAGAATCACAGAATCATTTAGGTTAGAAAAAACTTCTGAGATCATCTACTCTTATTCCTGACACAGGTGGTGAGTTAGCCTACTAGGAGTGGTGTCCCACTAGACCTGCTGTTTAGGAACAGAGAAGGGCTCTTGGAAGATGGGGTGGTCAGAGGCTGTCTTGGGCACAGGTACCATGAAATGATAATTTTCAATACTCAATGAAGTAAGGAAAGGGGTCAACAAAACCTTTGCCTTGGATTTCTGGAGGGCAGACTTTGCCCTACTCAGGACACTGGTTAAGAAAGTCCCCTGGGAAAAAGATCTTAAAAACAAAGGTGTCCAGGAAGGCTGGACATACTTTAATGTTGCAGTGCAAGCTGATCTGTGGTTAGCATTAATCCAGTTATAAATAAGAAATCCAGCCCAGATCCACAAACCAGCCTCTGGGCTGACTGACAGAGGTTCCAACCAATAACAACTCTCCTAAAATGCAAACATTTGACTGGTTGAGAGTCTGGGAGGCATGGAGGTGGTTTGCACTCATGCACTGATCCAAAGCATCTTGAATAAACCCTAGATCTCGGTTAAAGGTGAGAGGACACAGTAATTTCAGTCACTATAATGCATTTGTAAAAATCTGATGTTGACAAGAGGTGCAGTTAGATTAGTTGGTCTCTTAAAAATGGACAGAAATAGGTCATTGGAGGCAATAGGAAAATGGGGAAAAGTACGAAGGATACTAAGAAAGCTGTGATGTCTCAATATGAAGTTCCTCTAGCAGATACCTTTTGCAATGCAAGTACCTAGTGCAGAATCTCTTGAAAGAGAAGCTGGAGGGTTCAGATCTACAGGCACTTTCGACTTAAATGGTTACTGACACTAGATCTAATAGGAAGTGTTGTTTAAAATTCATATGAGGTTCTCTCCCCCCCCCCCCCCAAGTGACTGTTGCTGGTAGACTTGACACTATTATTTCAAAGACACAGTGGCCTTTTACTTGGCCCACAGTAATTTCTGCTGCAGTGACAGGAGTTGGGGGAACAACTGACAGTTCCCAAGGTCCAGTACCTGTGAGTCTTGTTAATCCTGATGGGCAGGTAGCTACAATCTGTCCTTATGTAATCTCAGTACCTTTAGATTTGAAGGGATGTGATTGTTTGACTCCATGGTACAGCACACGCTCCCTGGAAGTCTTTGGGAATGGAAATCTGAAACCAAAGTGTTGAACTGCAGATGGTGACTATTCTGCATTTTTTACAAACATTGACTGACTTGCAAAAATTGCTAAGTAAAATTAAGTGGATCAGGCCACTGTTGGAACTATTGAATGTGCTGTTAGCACCACTTTTTGATGTATTAAAGGTGATCCCTCCTTGTTATCTTCCAGGAGCTTATCCCCAGGAGAGCTTGATGCATTAGGGTGGGTAGAAATAGCAATGCAAGGGAGACAGCAGAAACGTGTGGGTGATGTGAACATATAGACTCTGTCTTAATTCTTGCATGTTACTTTATGAAGTTGTATAGTTATTGATGCGATTAAAGTTGCATAGCTATTGATTTTGTTACTATCCTGATATATGGCCTTTAGCTTATTCTTGTGTGTTGGTTTAAAAAGTTGTACAGCTATTGACCTTGCCAATATTCTGTAGGTATAGGGATAGGGATTTTGATAGGGTGCGGGAGAACACTACCAGCTATGAGGGAGAAGAAAGGGACTTTGAATGCCTGTTGGAGGCTTTTAGGACTAAAGATGACAGGATGAAAGAGTTAGAAGAACAAAACAAAAAAGAATCTACTATTTGAAATCTAGAAAGTAAAACAGTAGCTCTGCAAAGGAACTATACCAGTGTAGACAGAAAACTAAAAGATGACATTAGAAGGACTAGGACAGACTCAGTTTGAACAAGATAAAGTGCTTGAAGCCAAATTGGAGAAGATCAACAGATTAGTTTTGGAACTGGTAGCATGGAAGCAAAGATATTGAGAGATGAATACTCAGTACAATGTGTTTATTTGCTAGTAAAACCTATGTGCTGTACTTCAACATGTCTTTCTACCTATTAGTCCTAAGTGAAAGATGTAAAATATGTCATAATGTCAATTTACCTAAACATGTATTTCTAGGAATGCTGCAATTTTATAAATAAAAAAAGAATGGGGGAGTTGGAGGGGAACGGATAGCAATAGTGCTGAAGGCAGTCTTGCCCCTGATAAATTGCAGCTGTGCCAATTACCCAAGAGTGGGAACAGTCTTGCCCTCACAGCTATGGATGGATGTTATGAAAACAAGTACGAAACTACATGAGGGGAAGCATCGAAAAGAACAAGACAAGAGGGAGAGAAGCAGCAATGAGACATTGCTTCAGCAGATAGAAGAACTGAAATTAAAGAAGGCAAAAGCAACAAAAACTGAAAAAGGAACGAGAGAATTTACTAAAGCAGCAGTAGGAGCTAGAGACAGAGTAGTTCTATTATTCAATACAATGTGTATATTTTCTGGTAAAACATATGTGCTGTTGTCCTGGTTTAGGACAAATTAGGGGAAATCTCCAAAAGGGAGCCCCCTAAAAAAAAAAACCTCCAACCACCCCTCCCGTGATAGTCAATTGCAGCTATTAATCTTTGTTAATATTCCATAGACATAGGTATGAAAGCTGATTCCATAGTCATAAGTATAAAGACTTTGATGGTGCTTGTTAATATCCCATAAGTATAAAAACTTTGATATGTATGTTGGTTTGGGGAAGGAATGAAGGTCAGTACACAAGTGCATTCCAGAATTAGTGGAGCCTACATAAAAGATGCTTGTACCATTCCTTCTGCAAGGGCCCTGTAGAAGGATGATAGACATGGCATTTATTTAAAAGAAAAGAAAGGAGGAATTGTTGGCACAGTTTGTGGAAATTGGGAGTGGGGCTGTGGCCAAGCCTCATCTCTAATGGGTTACAACTGTGTAGAACAGGTGAACAGTATTGAAGGTAATGAGACATAGAGTGCCCAGGTGTACTGACCAATCACAAAAGGGTACAGAGGGCACACAGGTGTAATACATGTAAGATGAAGGGTATAAAAGGTTGTACTGAAGATCAATGAAGTCCAGATGCTTAGAACCTTCTTTGGTGTCAATTGTACCTCCACTGTCAGTCAATAACAAGTACTATCTGACATGGCAAATAGTTTTTTCTTTTGAACTTTGCTACTAGAGAATAGCACTTGCTGCAAGGGTGATAACTAACATTTTCACTGGAGACAACTACAGGTATGCTTGAAGACACCTGTCAGGCTCGTAATACTTAAGTTCACTATTCTAAGGCATAAGCTTCAATGAATTTTAAAAAAAAAGGCAAATTGCTTTCTGCCCAATTTCCCTCTGATATCAAAAGGGTTAATTCAATTTTTACTGTTTCTGTGAAACTTTAAGCAGAGAAAAAAGGCATGCAAAAGCTGCTTTCAGCAAGAACTGTTGGAAGATTAGAAGAAGACATCTGGCTCAAGAATGCCATGACAGACAAAACAAAGGACTGAATCTCTGGGAACTTGGGGTGGGATTTATGGTAATGGGTGAATTGTAATATGCATGTAGAGATTGTATATAAGCAACACACTTGTAGAATCATGTGTCCACATGGGGTTAGAATGTCCTTCGTGAACCTCAGGCCTGAGTAAATGATGCTCTCTTTTGATGCTAAACTGATTTTTACTTTTTGTTTTGATATATTCTTTATATATTCTTCATATATATTTGTAGGTCTGTAGCCAATTATTGTATAACTACATAGATTGATAGCTAGCATTTCACCAACTCTGTTAGACAGAAAGACAAAACACATTCCTAAAGGCCCTAATCCTAATCTTGCTTCCTCTGAGAACCAAGGTTAAACCAGCTTCTCAAGACACTTTCCCATAAACAAAGTTTTGTTAGTATCTAAAAGGGATGTACAGAAGAGGGTTGAACCAAGGGAGGAATTACCTCATCACCTGTGTCTCTAATTGGGGATTCTTGCCAGTTATGCTAATTTGGTAAACTCAGAAAATTGTACCCACTTGTCCTGGATTAGGGCAAATCTGGGAGAAAACCTCCAACCTCACCCTAGGACACCACTCTATATCATGGGGCGTACCTTCGGTGCATTTTCAGTGTGTATCTCAGCATGTTGTGCACCAGAAAGGATTCTTTATAAAGGTAACCACATTTTATCACCTAACTGTGTCTGACACTAACACAACTTCAGTGTTGGAGACTTTTATTCTGATATTTCAAACATTTGGTAGTGGGAGGAGCTATCACCCCACGCATCCAGCAGAATAAAGAATGCCTGCTTCTTAATGCTACATTGGTGTTAAGGAGTTTTTTTATTTTACAGAATTTTTGATAACAGTTTTGGCCACCCAGGTGAAACATACTCCTGAATTTCAAGGGATCTGAGCCGTCACCAAGGGATTCTCGGAGAGAACCTTTGATCACTGGTAAGAAGGAAATTGGAGCAAGACCCCTGGTAAGGTAAAGGCATTCTTTATTTTAAAGGTGTTAACTGTTAACCTGCCTGTAAGGTGCAGCAAAAGCTACACAGGTTTCAGTTTAAAGGTACCTAAAGTGGGAACAGGGAAGGGTTAGAGTCCCTTCTAGGAGTTCCTAAATGGTAATTGGTTATAATGTGAAACAAAACCTCAAAAGAGGCATCACAGGTGTCACCATGGGAATGTATCTTGAAACATCAGAAAAAAATTAAGGGTGATCCCCTTACACGAGAAAAACTAAAAAATATTGTACTCAGTGGTGACCACTTTATACATTGGAAAATCAAGAGAAGTGGCATAAGGATGGAACATTACAGTATACCATATTGCAATTAATGTTGTTTTGTAGAAGGGAGAATAAGTGGGATGAAGTTCCCTGTGTTGACTAGTTTTTCACCCTAAGAAATCATCCAGAGTGGCTGTCCTGGGGTGACTATGATGCTTTTGGGACAATAAAAGCAAAGAATGCGAACGTTCGGATGCTTTCCTAAAAAAAAGCATGGCTCGCTAACAAAGGATTAGCTCTTAAAATAAATAGCCTGTTGCACATTCATACATCTCATACATGATTCAAAAACTCTTTTCAAACAAAGGGTGTTTTCTGGTTATGGTCGACTTCCCCCCCTTCATCTTGTAAATCGTGGTCAGACTCCATGGAGTCTGCAAGGAGACTAGTTCTTCACAATAAGGAGGCAATAATTCTTCTCTTTGGGATTTAAGTGTCTTGTTGCTGTTATCTCTGTGCAAATAATTTCTTGATTATCTCATCTCTTTCTTGAGCTAGTTAAAAAGTATCTTACATAGCATAGTTTCTATTTTAACATTATATTATAACCTAAAACTATATTTAACACACTACTTAAGAAAATTAATACAGCATAACTTTCTAACATAACACATATAATATTCATTTTAATATTTGTGAAAAGCCAATCATAAAATATGCATATTTCACACCTGCTCTAAAGACCCAGAAGAGCACTGAGAGCTCACACTTGTGGCCCACTGGGCCTGGACCACAGCATTTCCAGCACCAGAGGGACTAATAACAGACTAAGTTAGGTGAACTACAACCCACAAAGAGAACTTTCTGAGTTTATCATCTCTTCAGAGCTGTGAGAGGTTTTATTATTTAATATTGTTAAATTTTTTTTGTGCTAGTGAATGCTTTGCCTATTAAATAAACAAATTTTTCCACTTTTCTCCAAAGAAATATTTTCCCAAACTAGTTGGTTGGAATCTACTTTCTAGAGGAACCCCTTTAGAGGTTTTCTCCCAAATTTACCCTAAACCAAGACAGTGGCAGAAGGAATGTGGGACGACCCCACAAGATTAATTTTAACATTTGAAAAGGAAAAGAAAGGGAAAGGATTGAAGCAATGTTGTTCTGCATGCAGCATATGACAGAAGTTTTTAAAGTGTGGGCGAGAGGAGGAGGAGGATTTAGAGCTGATGGTTACTCTGTGGCAAGGAATGGGGGTGGGGAATGATGAATCATTGGGAAACATGTTTAGACCTATGAGTACATTGTGGGAAAGTGGACTGGAATGGAGAGAATGTTTTAGCGGATCAGAGGATTTTAGTCTGATTGTGAGATGCACTAGAATGCAGAAAGGAAATGTTGGGGGAGATGCCAGGGAAGTTCTTATGGCTCCCCCACAGCAGGCAGTCAGGAATCATGGTCCAGTAACCCCATTTTTAATAGTGGATTTAATGTTTGAAGAAAGGTGGCAGGAGTTTATAAGGAAGATCCAAATAGAGTTGCTAAAGTATTTGAAATCATAATTACGACTCAGGACCCCCTCACTTGGAAACAATTGGTTGAATATTGTAATAGTTGGGTGGCTGAAGTATATTTGGCAATTTGTAAAGAAAGGGGACATTGGAAAAGGGAATGCCCCAAAGCCATACACACTCCTGACAGCACTGAAAGGGGAATATAAATGGTTCATGGTGCTCAATCTTAAGGATGTCTTTTTCTGTAATACCTCTTGACTCATATGTTAATGATTTTGGGGAAATGATTATCATATGTATGTTTATTCTGGTAAAATCAATGAATATGTATGTAAAATACCGTATATAAACAGAAACTTTCCTGTACTCAGTATGCGTGACTTTAGGAGGAGCTATCCCTTCATGCATCCAGCCGAATAAAGAATGCCTGCTTCTTAATGCCTCATTGATTTTAAGGAGTTATTTTATTTTACTGAATTTTTGGTAACACTCTCACGACTGCTATCCTGAACATTGCTACATTAACTGTCACCTTTCAGGCAGCTGCTCACCCCTCAATGGCAGTACTGGATATAAAAAATTTGTTCTTTAAGGTGCTGCTACAGGAGGAAGATAAGGAAAGATTTGCTTTTACCTATGCTTTTGTTTGAAAGACAGGTGTCTGCCAAGGAAGTCAGGCACATCCCTTGGAATGGAAAATATGACCCTCCCTTCCCTCTGAATTATTATAACTTTGAAATTAAGGGGCTTTCAGGTAAAGATATGGGAAAAGGTATAACAGTTATTTACTAGTATGTATATGCATAACAAGGTGTTTAGGGCAAATTTTGGGAGGAAACTTCTGAAGTCATCTCCTCTAAAATAAGCAGATTTCAGCAGCCCCTTCCCCAGCTGGTTCGGGAGAATAATCTCCTTGGAGAAAAGTGGAAAAAACTGTTTATTTAGCAAGCAAAGTACTCACAAACATGGAAAAATTAATAATATTTAACAATGAAACCTCTCGTTGTTCTGAAGTGATGGCAAATTCAAAGAGAGTCCTTTTTGTAGGGTGTAGTTCGGCTCGCTTAGTCTCCTATTAGTCCCTCCTGCGCTGGAAATGCTGCATCCCAGGCCCCAGTGGGCCACAGGCATGAGCTCCTGGTGTTTTTCTGGGTTTTTGGTTCAGATCAGGGCTGATCAGTTCGAAGAAAAAGAAAAGCCACAGTGTGGAGAACTTCTCTGCCTCAGCTAGCTAAAAAAAACCCTAACTAAAAGCAAAGGAGAGCTCTCTCCCGCTGTCCGTGCTGCAGACAATACAGTCCGTGAGAGTGAGGAATGCGGGGGAATAAAGTGTAGCTTCTGCAGACAGACTGCACACCACCGCTTCCGCCTCCTTTTGCTCTCAGGTCTAGTCTTAAAAGCACAGAACTCAACATCCAGCATAAGCAGAACAGATGACTGGGGATATTATCATCATAAAGTCACCCTAGGACACAAGGCAAACAAGCAACAACAATGGCAGCAACAACAGACAAAAACAGAAACGCAGTAACAGCCTTCTCTCGGCTGTCAAGCACTTTCCCCTTTAGTGTAGTTATGGTCACAGCTGGCAGGGCAGGTGCGATGATTCCCCCGTGGCTGCAGGGGGCGCTGTGGCGCAAGCTCAGTTGCCTTCTCCATGAGGTTAATGGGGGGCGCGCCAGGGGAAGAGATAGAAAAGAGGCTTCCTTTACAACCTCACAGGGGCAGCTGGTCCCGATGTCTCTCCAGATAGCGAAATGGGCTGTAGCAGAATCCTTGGAGCAGCGGCTGGAACGGCAGAGGCGGGCACACCCGGGGTAGTAAACGAAATGTAGCAGAAACTCCGCAGCTGTAGCAGGAGCCGGGGGATGTCCCAGCAGGCACGGGGTGCTGGGTTACAGTGTAGCTAAAAACCCGGAGCAGTGGCAGAAAAACCGGCAGGGCTGGGCAGCGGCAGCCAGGCTCCCAAACACAGCCAGGAGAGGCTCCCTCAGAGAGGGCTCGGGGTCCTAGGTTTTCCCCTGAGGCACCTGAGTAGATGGTGAGGGTCCTTTTCAGTCAGGTAGGGTGTTAATAAGGTCCCAGTGCAACGGCTGCTCTTAAGAGCAGAGCCTCACTCACGGTAGAAGACAGTAGGAGACGTAGAAGACAGTAGGAGACGGGACTCCGCAGTGGTGTCGAATTCTTCCCATAGCAACCACTGCCTCTTTCTCCTTCTATCCTGAGAGCGAGAGACAGAAGCCGAGCCCAGCCTTTCACCCCGCAGCCAAATTTCTCGAGGTATCTCTGCCCTTCCAAAAGAATGTCCCTCTGCTAGGAGAGTGCAGCTGCCCCCTTTCCCCCCACCTTAGCAACTTCTTTTGTCTCTCTTAAGTACCGGTCCTTATTATCTCTTAGGCAAGAGATGGGGGAAAATTCCCTGAGAGAAAAAGAAAACACCAAAGAACAATCCTAACCTCCAACAACCTACAATAGGTTACAATTTACTCTTAACAGACTTCCTCATGGCTATAAACATTCACCCACTATAGCTCATGCAGCTCTTGCTGAATTGTTTAGCAAGTACTGTACAAAACAAAAGACAACAGTGGAGCTAAACATTGTATTAGCTCAGGGTGGATATACCCTAGGCACTCACTAGAACGGGTATTCAATCCAGTCTCCCTGATGAGTTATTTTTATTTCCCTTTCCAGGAACAGTACTGGTGACAATATCAAAACACCTTCCCTGGAGATGGTCAAACACTGGAAGAATACTTATCCTTGCCACAAGACTAATCATCTCCAGTATGAATCAGATCCAGTTTATACATTGAAAAGTCCAACACATGGGGTGGAAGTTCACAATTCTTTTATTTGTACTAATCAATATGGTAACTGCAGTACTGTGGAGATTCTCAGTTCAGTCAAAGAGAATTCTCCCAGGCTTCAGGCCTGGGAAACTTAGAGAGGAAGAATGAAAACAATTATTATCTCTCTTTCTGTTCATGTTGTTTATAGATATGTACCTTCAGAGTGTGCTATTCATAGTTCACCAACAGTGTGAAAGGTTTTTACTTTGAGACCAGTCAGATTTCACCTTAGCGATCCTGGTTATAAAAGGACGCTACCTCTTAATAAAGATTATCTCTTTTTTGCCTTCTGAACCATGGAGTCATTTCATTCGTCCCTGACTCAACAGCGTCACAGTACTTTCTAAATCATACTGAAATAGAGATTTTTGGAGTACACTTGAGTTAGCAATATGGATTAAGCATTTAAATTTTAGCTTGTAGAATTATGTGTTGAATTTTAACCTTTTTACTTAAGAAACCTCTACCATGGTACAAAGGGCATAGGAAAATGCAAATTTCTGAAGCTTCTTGCGATAAAGAACAATACCGGGAGAAGACCAGGGAATGCAAGGAACCCAGATAAAGGGACTCCTCTGTCTCCAAGCTCATCAAGACCGACAGAGGTACTCAGATAAGCACCAAGGGACCAAAAGTGCACGCGCAAAGGAGAAAAGTTCAAAAGTTCAGTCATGAGGAAAACCACAATCTTTGGCCTCAGAGACCACCAAAGACCCCTGTGTGACCACCTCAGCAAATAACACATGCCCAGAAGGGCGTGGATCTAATTACCATGCAAAGTGAGGACAGGCAGGGCCAGGGGTTGAATATGCATGGAAAGGTTTTGTAATGTATTGCATATGGAACACCTTTGTGGGTTGAGAATTGATGTTGTTAGAGGGGATTTGAATGTTAGAGGACTGGGGGGAGGAAGAGTGTTTTGAAAGTGTTCTATTGTGGATTGTTGTGTGTGTGATTTTTTTTCCCTTCCTTCTGTGTCTATGTAGATTAATAAAGTGTTGTTTTTTTCCCTCCATTCCCAAGTTGGAGCCTGCTTTGTTGTGTTCCCGGGTCACATCTCACAGTAACCATTTTGGGAAATACACCTTTCATGGGGGCACTGGCACTGTGCCAGAGTCAATCCATGACAACCAGTCATTAGTCAACAATACAGTAAGTGGCTAAAATCTGAAAAGGTAGAAGGGAACTGTCACTTCTTTGTCCCACAATGCAGAATCATCTTTATTAGACTACACACACAGAAATACCCTTTTAACTATAAAAATGGTGAATCAGATAGAAAAAAAAGAACAATTTGTCCACAATGCATCCTACTGTCTCTAAGACCTATGATAAGACTGGTGAAACCTTATCCCCACAGGTTTTTGAAGATGGACCCTGTGCTATTAAAAATACAGAGTAGCAACAAGTGGTGTTTAATCCATCATGGTCCTCGAGTAATTTGAACTATCAGTGCAAGTTAATATTTCTGCAACTAAACCCACCTGCTCACCATTCCTAAATGCATCCTGTGAAAAATGCATATTATATTATTGGCTCTTTGAAAATATTAAAAGGAATACTATATGTGTTATGTTGAAAAGTTATGTTGCATTAATTTTGTAGTACTGTATTGATCTTTTTTAAGTAGTGTGTTAAATATAATTTAGGCTATAATATTAAAATAGAAACTATGCAATGTAAGATACTTTTTCTAACTAGCTCAAGAACTGGATAAGATAATCAAGAAATTCTTTGCACAGAGATAACAGCAACAAGACACTAAAATCCCAAAGAGAAGAATTATTGCCTCCTTATCAGGAAGAACCAGGCTCCTTCTACCTCCTTCCAGACTTCACGGAGCCAAACCATGATTTAGAAGATGAAGGGGGGGAAGTTGACAATAAACAGAAAAATCCCTAGTTTGAAAGGAATGTTAGCATAATTTATGAGATATATGAATATGCAACAGGCTATTGCTTTTAAGGGTTAATCCTTTGTTAGCAGACATGCTTTTTTTTTTGAGGAAAGCATCTGGACATCCATAATTCTTTGCTTTTTTATTGTCCTTTATTGTCCTAACTCTGATTGTCCAAATTCTTATTGCTCTAATTTGTATTACTATTTTTAGAACTATTTTATTACTACTAAACTTTTAAAATTTTTTAAAAAGTAATTGGCTTTTTTCAAAGTCCTGTACAGGGTGGTTGGCATGGTTGCATTGGCAAACCCTCACCTCTCCAAAACGAGCAAGGAGAGATGTGATTGGCATCCTGGGAACAGGATTAGAAGTATTAAACAGCATAGATGCTGAAGATTTAGCAAACAAATTAAGCTTGGAAACAAGTGATTTGTATAAATTGGAACATCTATTAAGATCTTCTTTGCTGGCACTAGGAACTAGTCAATGTCTCTTAGCTGTTATATTGCCTAAATGGGAAAGAATGAATGAGAAGGATCACCAGCTAGTTGTAGACACCATCACCCAGGAGAATGTTTGTCTAGCTCTTACCTGTATGCAAGTTCACTTATGGGTGTGTATTGGTTTGGTACGGCCTGGTTTGTTGGTAGTAGAGAGGGCCACAAAGATGGCTCCTGTGATAAACTCCTGGAAGCTTCTACCATGTCCATCAGAGCCAATGGCTGATGGCTTTGAAGATGGACATGCTGCTGGCCAAACCTGGGCCAATGAGAGACGTTGGTAATGCCTCTGGGATGATATATTTAAGAAGAAAATCAAAACAAAGTCACACATCTTTTTTTCTCCTAGTCAGAGAAGAGGAGGAGGTGAGAATGTGAGGGAAAACAACATGGCAACACCAAGGTCAGTGGAGAAGGAGGGGGAGGAGGTGCTCCAGGTGACGGAGCTGAGATTCCTCTGCAGGCCGTGGTGAAGACCATAGTGAAGCAGGTTGTGCCCCTGCAGCCCATGGGTCCACTGGGGATGCAGAGATTCACCTGCAGCACGTGGGGGAGGTGCCCATGCCGGAGCAGGTGGATGCCTGGAGGAGGCTGTGATGCAGTGGAAGACCTGGTGGAGAGAGAGGGCCCTTGCTTCCTGTCTGGAGAAGCCTGTCCTTGGAGGATGGCACCCCAGGGAAAGAGAGACCCACATTGCAGTGGTTTTGGTAGGACTGTTTGCACATGTGAGGGACTCACATTGCAGCAGGTGCAGTATGGCTGCTGCTCGTGACAGTGGACCCACACTGGAGAAGTTCACAAAAAACTGTCTTCTGTGGGAGGGACCCCATGGTCTCACAGGGGAAGGACTTCTCTCCCAGAGCAGGGGAAGAAAATCTCGGTGATGAACTGACCAAAACCCCGATGCCCTGTCTCCCTGCGCTGTCGGTGGGAAGGAAAGAGTGACTGGGGAGAAATGGTGCTTTAAGGGGTTATTTTGCTTCTCATTATTCTCCTCTGATTCTGTTAGTAATAAATTTCACTTTGCAACCTTAAGTTGCACCTCTTTTGCCCTTGAAGTGTTTTCTTCTGGTCCTTATCTCATCTCATGAAGCTTTCATTAACTTTTTTCCCCTCTCCTCTGCCCAGCTGTGGCAGGGGACGGTAAGCAAGCGACTCTAGTGGGTGCCTGGCATTGCACCAGTGTCAAACCATGAGAGGGTGCAATCAACTATAGCAGCAATTATAAAGAAAGGTGACGAGGGCACATTACCCAGTGAGATTCAAAATTTACTTTGGGAAAATGCAACTCAATTTGAAAAGGATTTCCAGTCTTAGTGGTATCTAATCAAGTTTGCTTATGACCCCACCAAAACTACAGCCATAGCTTTTGTTTTTAAAAATACACAATGCTTTGGTATATATTGTATACCTAATCCTTGCACTAGGATTAAATCACCATGGAACTATATCTGTTAGGACAGAGAGTATGGGACCAAAAAATGGGAACAAATGTCACACTGATGATGTTGATATGTGTTGCACAGTGTCTTAGGTTGGAAATGGGGGTGTGTCATGGTTTGATGCTGGCACAATGTCAGTGCCCCCATGAAAATACATTCTCCCCAGTGCCTGCTGTGAGATGTGATCAGAAATAGAGCAAAGCAGGCTCTAGCTTAGGAATAAAGGGAAAAAAAAACTTTATTAATTACAATATGTAAAAAGGAACACACACAGAACTCAGAATGAAAACTTTCCAAAACATTCCTCTTCTTCCCCCTAATTTCCACGACAGCATGAAATAAAACCGTAGATTTTCAATCCAGTCACCACTCCTCAGATAATTAACTTTCATTTCATCACTACTCCTCAGATAATCAACTCTCAGTTTATTAAGGAGACAGGAGTCCCCCTTGTACCATAAGCTTCTTCAGGAAACACAGTTGAAACCTCTCATGTTTCCATGTTGCACATGGCACCACCCAGAGAACATTTGCCCTCATGACCTCTTCCTTCCATGTCCAGTGCTCTCACCACTGCGCATGGACCAGAACTGCTTCTAGGCTTCTCCTTTTAAGGATTCTTTGCTCAGTTCCAAAAAAGCAACAGTCTTTCACTTTTGGGACACCAGTCTTCCCCAAATTCACCCCCTGGGGCTGAGGGGTCTCGAGAACAGAGATCATCTTCTTCACTGAAGACAGAGGGCACCACTACACCCTCCTCATCCATCTCTGATCAGGTACTCCTTCACATAACATTACTGCACTCTCTTGGCTCCAATCCATTGCCTCCCCCTAAATGCAGTCTCTGTGTTACAGGAAAAAATGGATCTGTCCATGGCTATACAAGAAAAGAGTCCAGATAAAGGCCACTCCATCATCTCCTCCCACCTAGGATTCTTCTCAACTTTTTCTAACATCTTTCACTTGAACGAACTTCTATCTCACTTGCCCATTTCCTTCTATTTCATCTTTATCTCTCTTCTCATTCAGATCCAGGAGGATCAGTATTTGCAAGGTTTCCATTATCCAAGAAAAGGGTTAAAATCTTGGGGTCTGCCCGCCCAGAACTCCCACATCGGCCGGGCACCTTCTAGCCTCCCCCCGCCCCCTTCTCCTCCTCGGCCAGCCATGCTGCTAGCACATGATATCAAATTTCAAGGTGGCACAAGCACAGGCACAGGCTCTCTCCCACTCTCTCTCACAGGGCAGGGGGGAGTGACTGCCTGATGCCTCTCAGTGTTCCTCCATCCTTCCATCCTGCAGGGGCCTTCATCCCCCTTCTCTGTCCAAGGCTCTGGCCTACCTCAGCTGAGGCCACGTGGCTTCCCCTCCCTCACCCAGCCCGCAGCTGGGCAGGGGAGGCCTGACCTTTTTCATGGACCAGAACCAAGAGAGAGTTTCCCTGGGAGTTCTCTGCTTTTTAACCCCCTGTGTTCTCAGAAGCGGTCCATGTCTTCAGTGGCCACACCAGGTGCCAATATTCAAATCTGAACACTGATTGGTTTTGACCATAACTTCCCAAAAAACTCACTTCCTTATCCACTTAAGACAGGGTGTATATTCTATTTGCCATGTGTTAGAGGTGGGGCAGTTATCTTTTGTTAATTGGGTCGTTTTCTTTATCTCTTCCACAACCAATCCTCCCTCTGGAGAGATATCTTCTGTTAATGGGCCATTGAGTCTCACTGCATGACTGATAAAATTCCATCATCTCCCATTGTGAGGACCTCTGCCCAGAAGGAGGAGCCAAGCATTTCTACCTGGATATAATCAGAGACTTGGAAGACCACAGCCAGCCTTTTCCACTGGATTCCCAGAGGACAACCAGGCCCATCTAGACCACCACCGGACCTCCAGAGGAAAACTACACCTTTCTACAGGATCACTGCTTCTACAGAACCTCACCTGTCACTCCAGGAGGACTGCAGCCACCATCTAATAGGAGGGCAACCAACACCCTGACCAACAGGGTGTCAGGTCATATTCTGACTCTGTCAGTAGTTTTTTTTTTTTTGTTTTGTTTTTTTTTTATACTGTTGCATTTATATTTTTAGTTTTCCTAATAAAGAACTGTTATTCCTATTCCCATATCTTTGCCAGAGAGCCTTTTAATTTCAGAATTATAATAATTTGGAGGGAGGGGCTTTACATTTTACATTTCAGGAAGGCTACTACCTTCCTTAAGCAGACACCTGTCTTTTCAAATCAAGACATACAGAAACAAGGATTTATTTATTAAAGCGATACCATTAAGGCCCAAGACATTTGTCTTGACGCTGAACAAAATGTTTGTTATTTTGAAAAACATCCTGATGAAGCCTATAAACTGTACTGGTATATGTTGGAAATTGATGTGTTTGTATAAGAGAATGTGTTGGTTTTGACTGGGACAGAATTAATTTTCTTCACAGTATCTAGTATGGGGCTATATTTTGGATTTGTACTGGAAACAGTGTTGATAATAGATGTTTTCCTTATTGCTGATCAGGGCTTACACAGAGCCAAGGCCTTTTCTGCTTCATACACCACCTTCATTGTTGCCAGAATGATTTTTGCTTTCATATTCTCTATATTCTTCACACATATATTTGTAGCTCTGTAGCCTGTTATTGTATTTGTAACTGCCTGCCTGCTGCCCCTGCATGCAAGTACATTTCCCTGTATGTTTCCCTACCTTTTCGCTACCCTGATAGGCAGAAAGACAAAACACATTCCAAGGCCTCTATCCTATCTTGGTTTATCCTGGCAACCAAGGCTTCCTGGAAATGAAGGATGAAAACATGAAAACAGCTCTTTGAGACATATTTTTCTAATCAACATTTAGTCCCTATCTAAAGGGGGGGCCGGATTCAGAGAGGGTAGAAGTGGGGGGAATTACCTCACCACCTGTGCTCCTAATTTGTGATTTTTGTCAATTATGCTAATTTGCTAAACTTATAAAACTGTATTCACCCCATGTGGGGGTGAGCATTTTGGGTATTTTCCATATCTGCCCCTTAGAGGCCTCTGATAAAGACCAGCATTTATATTACCTCCTGTATTAATATTATCTCAAAAGTCTGTTGTTTTATTTGTAGGTTCTTTAAGGCATCACCACCAGTCAGTAGGCTGGGGATGCACAGGAGTTTGGGAGGGGGACACAGCCATGACAGTTGATCCTGGTGGACCAAAGGAAAATTCCATATGGTATGATGTCATGCTCATCATATAAAGCTGGGGGAATAAGAAGGAAGGGGGCACATCTGGAGTTACGGTGTTTGACTTCCCTAGTCACCATTAGGCGTGATAGAGTCCTGCTTTACTGAAGTTGGCTGAACACCTGCCTGCCCATGGAAAGCAGTGGATGAATTCCTTATTTTGCTTTGATGTGTGTGTGTCTTTTGCTTTACCTATTAAACTATCTCAATCCATGAGTTTTCTCCCTTTTACTCTTCTGACTCTCTCCCGTATCCCACCAGGGGAGAGTGAGTGAGTGAGTAGCTGTGTGGTGCTTAGTTGACAGCTGGGATTAAAGCAGGATAGAACCCTTTGTTATTTTCTATTTATAGATAACACCACTGTAGATATGCAAATATCTGTATTTTCAATTTTAGTGAAATTATGGGATGTCATTAGGCATTTAGCTCCTGTTACAACCTAGCAACTGTTACAATCTAACTATACACTGTATCAAGATTTATTACCTACCCCTATAGGAATCAATATCACATTGGTAAGAAAACTGTGGCAGTAGGAAGACCTGTGTCAATTGCTAAAATGAGTTTAAAAAAAAAAAAAAAGGACAAAGTACCCTAATCATGGCACAGATGAGATACACCATGTCCTAGAAAGACTGAAGAAAGTGGAGAACATCACTGGTGGGAAACTCTACTTGGATGGTCACCAAAGGCAACTGGAGCTTTGAATTTGATGTTACACCCAATTGTAACCTTGTTAATCTTTGTAGTTTTGTGTTTATTGTTAACCCTTTGTTTATATATCAAATTACAGTGCTCATCTCAATGTATAATAACTGTGAGTACACATGTTAATATTAAAGAATCAGAGAATCTAATACTTTAATGTATTAACCAGCTTATCAAAAAGGTGATGTCTTTGGCACTCTTTATTTATGGCACAGAGGCAAGAAATGACCATACCATCACTCTGGGAAGTAAAATGGACTGACTGTAGTCACAGGGTGGAGAATATGTTGGGTACACTCTTCCTGTTTAAACTAACTGAACTTTGGTGCGGGCAGGCGCTCAACAAGTAGGCCTATTCAAAGTTAATCCTATTGTGTGAGGCTATCAGTAAACACAGCACCAAAACCACAAAACTCATTTACTTGGAAACAGGGCTCATAAGTGACTGAAACTGCATGAACACAGCACAAAATCTGACTATGAGTCAGCCACTTGATGCTACCAATATGTGCAGCCAACAGGGTCTGTTGAGCTCTCCCTCCATAGCATCTGGCTGCATAACAGTGATCTCCCCTCAAGTGGAGATGCCTCTCAAGGTTACCCCTTAAAGCTGAGAGATCCCCTACCTGACACCAGGCATCGGTGGGTTGTAAAGTGACATTTTTTGCATGTATGTAACATTTAGATACATAGAGTAAGATTACACGATGGTCTTTGTTTTCCATGCTAACTTTAAGTGTAGTAGATCATAGAGCATTGACTGCTAATCCATCTGTACTCATTAAATATCTTACATACCTACATTTACTGATTAGAACTCAATAAACTAACTACTAGATCAGATCTGAGTGATCTAATCTAGTCTTGTAACACCTTTCCACAGCAAAGGTATGTGAACAATACAAGTTGTATGCCAGTGCTGGGTGTCAGACATCTATCTCATACCAAAACACAGTTAGTTATGCTAATGCACTATAAGTCATCAGAAGGCTGTTATACAGGAGAGCAGACTTTGGCCTCTTCAGGAATCTGCTTGGTAGAGCACCATGGGATAAAGACCTGGAGGAAAGAGAAGCCCAACAAAGCTGGTTAATATTCAAGGATCACCTCCTCCAAGCCCAGGAGTGATGCATCCCAACAAAGATGAAGTCAGACAAAAATGCCAGGAGGCCTGTGTGGCTGAACAAGGAGCCCCTGGACAAACTCAAACATTAAAAAGGAAGCCTAGAGAGAGTGGAAGCAAAGACAGGTAGCCTGGGAGAAATTCAGAGGAATTATCTGAGCAGCCAGGGATAAGGTTAGGAAAGCTAAAGCCCTGATAGAATGAAATCTGTCCAGGAACATGAAGGACAACAAGCAAAGCTTCTGTAGATATACTGGTGATAAAAGGAATAGGAAAAACATGGAGAAGGATGAGGTACTAAATGATTTTGTTGCTTGTCTTCACCAGTGAGTGTCCCAGTGACATCACCCGTCACAGAAGGGAAAGGCAGGGATTGGGAGAATGAAGAACTGCCCATTCATGAGAGACTGGACTTTTATGGGTTAATGACTCAAAACATTTCTAAGTTGTGAAGGCCCAGAATGCTTTTGCTGGAGCTGTGTTTGGAGGTGGGGGAGGCAGTCTTTTGGGTATGTAATGGACAGAAGGTGAATGATTGGCTATGAGTGAAATAAGAGATGGTACATCTTGTCATGCTAAATTGCCCTCCCTTACACAAAACACTGGGTTGTAAAACTCTTCCTCCTCCCTTCCCTTGGGAGAGTCTGATGGGGCAGATAATATTATAGATAATGTTATAGGTAATAATAATCAAAATGGCTACATACCTGTTTTCCTTTGCAATCAAATTGTTCTAAAGTAAACCCTAAATACATCTATTTACAAACATTGATCATCCAATGTTGTTTAATTCTAATCCACCCCAAGGGATGTATTAACAAGAACCTGGCTTACTCTCATTTCCCGGGATGTGTTGTAACACCATTGTAGGAGAGGATCTGGTTTGAGACCATCTAAGGAACCTGAAGGTGCACAAGTCAATGGGACGTGATGAGATGCATATGCAGGTCTTGAAGGAACTGGCAGAGTAAGTGGCTAAACCACTATCCATCATATCTGTTGTGGCAGTTTGGTGAAGCTCCCACTGAATGGAAAAGGGGAAGCATAACCCCCATTTTTAAAAAGGGGAAAATTATAGACCCAGGGAACTATAGGCTGGTCAGTCTCAATTCAGTGCCTGGCAAGTTAATGGAGCAAATCCTTCTGGAAAATATGCTAACGCATATGGAAAAGAAGGAAGTGCTTGGTGACAGCCACCATGATTTTAATAGGAGCAAATAATGACTGAAATATTTGGTGGCCTTCTACAACAGGATTACAGCAATGGTGGATGAGGGAAGAGTGACTGTTGTCATCTACCTGGACTTGTACAAAACATTTGACACTGCCCTGCATGACATCCTTGTCTTTAAACTGGAGAGATATGAATTTGATGGAAGGACCACTTGGTGGATAATAATTAACTGAATGGTTGCACTCAGCTGTGGTCAATGGCTCGATGTCCATGTGGAGACCAGTGACAAGTGGTGTTCCTCAGGGGTCCATATTGGGACTGGCACTATTTAACATCTTTGTCAGCAACATGGAGAATGGAATTGAGTGCACCCTCAGCAAGGTTGCCAATAACACCAAGCTGAGTGTTACAGTCAACATGCTGAAATGAAAGGATGACATCCAGAGGGACCTTGATAGGCTTGATGGGTGGGCCTGTGCAAACTTCATTAAGTTCAACAAGGTGAAGTGCAAGTTCCTGCACATGGGTCAGGGCAATCCCAAGCACAAGTACAGACTGGGCAGAGAATGGATTGAAAGCAGCCCTGAGAAGAAGGTCTGGGAAGTGTTGGTGGATGAAAAGCTTGACATGACCTGGCAATGCACCCTTGTGGCCCAGCAAACCAATCATATCTTTTTAAGCATGGCCAGCAGGTTGAGGGAGGGGATTCTCCCCCTCTACTCTGCCCTGGTGAGACCTAACCTGGAGTATTGCATCCAGGTCTGAAGTATTCAGCACCAGAATGACATGGACCTGTTGGAGCAGGTCCAGAGGGCCACAAAGATGATCAGAGGGCTGGAGCACCTCTTCTGTAAAAACAGGCTGATAGAGTTGGGCTTGTTCAGCCTGGATAAGCGAATGCACTGGGAAGACCCTATAGAAGCCTTCCAGTACCAAATGGGGTCTACAAAAGAGCTGAAGAAGGACTTTTTACAAGGGCATGTAGTGACAGGACAGGGGGCAATGGCTTCAAACTGAAGGAGGGTAGGTTTAGATTAGATATTAGGAAGAAATTCTTTACTGTGAGGGTTGTGAGGCACTGGAACAGGTTGCCCAGAGAAGCTGTGGAAGCCCCTGCAGCAGGATGCTCTGCCTGGAGTGGGAGTTAAATAATTCAAACAATACCCTATTTGCAAAGCTTCCAGTGGTGAATGGAGAAGGGGGTTCATGCTGCTTTTGGTGTTGAAGAATGTTGAAACTAGTCTGACTCATCAATCCCGAAGTTAACCAACCTGATAGCGAGGTGAAGATATGGCAGACTTGGCAAAGTTCCTAATAAAGGAGCAAACAAGTGATACTACTGAAAACTTACCTAAAGTTGCTGATGTGACACAGATAGCCTGGAGACTAATGACTGACAGTCCAGTACTTCATACTATAAAAGCCCAGTCCCACTTTCTAACTGACAGGGTCTTCTAACATATCTCTTCTTTAACTGTGTGTGGAGATTTCTCCCTTGAGTGGGGACATCCTTCGAGTTTACTCCTTGAGGCTGAGTGAAAGAGATTTGCCCACACTCCCTAAGTATGGGTGAGCAACATCAATCTCTCTCGGGTTTCCTGCTGTCCGGATGACCCGAGAGTCCCTTTTTCCCAGCCCGCTGGCCAAAGAAAGAATCGGGATTCTTTGGCTTGTGTTCACAAGGTTGCTTATTATCTATTATCCAAAATATTTTCTCTCAGACCCGCAGAGGTCTGATCTGCAGGTCTGTCAAGGGCACACTACACTGCCCTGAGGTGGTGCTATCTCTTTATACTGAAAACTACATGTACTTTATTTACAGTTATTTTCCAATACCTATCACCTATGTTAGACTGTCTACTTCTACTCTAGACCAATCTAAATGTGCCACCATCACCAAGAAGATGGAGGCTAGAAAGAAGAAGGAAGAAGGACAGGGAACACCCAAATTCCTCCATCTTGGGACTCCAAACCCCCATTCTAAAAATCCCAAAATTCTACTTTTCACCCTGTGACAACTACTATTATGCTACTTAAACTTTTGTGACTTGTAATTCTTCATACAAAGTTGGTAATTTGCTCCATGGGTCAAAATCAAAGTCACAGGTGCCTTTGGCTGCCTGCCAGGGTTTCAGAGCCCCCTGCCAGGGGCTCAAGCCATCCAGGACAGTCAGAGAGACATCCTAGGGTCCAACAAATCTCCATTTAATAAATCTTTTTGCTATCTCTATCTTTAATATAATAATTTGCTATCTTTAATATAATTGCTTTAAAAATAGTGCACTATACTGTACTAGTAGTTATAGCTACTGTACTAGTAGCTATAGTTACTATACTATGTAGTAAATAATTCTGATTAAGATCTTTTATTTAAACTTTATCATAATAAGCAAATTATTTTTATATAAATATATCTGGGTTTGCATTGTCAATCCTGTGGGACAAAGTTGTATAAAGGTTCAATTACACCTATACAATCTTTTTGACATAAACCATTGACCAAGTCTGGGACTAGGATTGGATCCAGCCATACCCAGACTCCTCTCTGAGAAGGAGTTTAGAAAGCAAAGGGGTTTTTTCTGCACCTTGTGACTCTAATAAAGGTTTCTCTAATAAACTTTGTCTGAAGCTCCCACTCTGCTCACGAAAATGCCCCATCCCTGGAGGTGTTCAAGGCCAGGCTGGATGGGGCTTTGAGCAACCTGGTCTAGTAGAAGGTGTCCCTGCCCATGGCTGGGAGGATGGAACTTAATGATCTTTAAGGTCCCTTCCAACCATTCTGTGATTCCACTATTCTATAGTTTCAACTGACTAAAGGTTTCTTTCATCCTTCCCCATGCCCAACAGTCAATTTTATATAAAATGGTTTCACTGAAGTGATTTAATGCCTTAAAATTACAATGTTTAAGTAAGTTGAAGAAAGTTTTTCTTACTGGATCTCTGCAACCTCAGTTTTAACAAGTGACCTGTTTGAAAAACGGTAACTATAATTTTCCCTATATATTTCCTATTAACATATTCCATTTCTACACAAAAGTTGTGAAGCTGCATACAGACTCCAGAATCCACCTAAGTACAAATGGTTCAGATCCCAGTTACAGACCCCATGTAATATATTAAAATTCCTTTTGATGCTAAACAAGTTTTAGTTAGATACATGCATTACCTTTCTAATGCTGCTCTTCTTTTTTTTTACAAATTCAGCAGATGAAGAATCTTCCTTGCCTACTTTGACCTTGGTCATGCCTTTGAAGAAAAGTGCATCATGTTGATGTTGTTATCATAAAGAAATAATTAATCTAACTGATATTACTGGAAGATTAAGCTCAGATAATCTTAAGCCAAATTACAATGAAAACACCATATAGGAATACAAAGAATGCAAACACTGTATGCCGCACACTTTTGTGGGAAACAGAACTATGAAATATGCAATTTCCTGTAATACATCTATTATGATCAAAGGTTTTTAGTAACTAGTTGAATTTGCATTTATGAAGACAATCTAAATAAATGTGACAGTTTCACTGGTCACTTGTGCTCTGAAGAAAACAGTTACTACAATAAAGCAGAACAAGAAATTAAGTCTTAGTTTATAAGTATATTGCTTGGTATGCTCATAATTAATATTTTGATTCTATTATTTTTTATTTCTAAAAAGAAATGTGGAGGATTTTTTTTGTTTGGGTTGTTTTATTAGAGTTCCTTTTAAATTAATACATTGGGTATAAATGGCAAGGCTTTGGGTGCGGGGGCGGGGGGGGGTGGGGTGTCAAGCCTTGCAGGGGTGATATCTATGGAAGGAGGTCAAATTCTGTCCTATGTTGGTCACAGCTGGTTCCATTCATCTTAACAATGGACCCACCACATGCCAAAGCTGACCCAGAGATGTTTGTGGTGCCTCTATAAAAACACAGAAACAAGGACAGAGCAGTAGGGGCAAGTCCATGCTGGAGCAAGTACATCCCTGAAGGGATTGCAGACTGTGGAAGAACCCATGCAGCAGCAGAGGAAACAAGTAGAAGGGAAGAGCAGTGGAAGATAAGGGTAAGGAACAAGGAGTGGCAGAAAGAAGCCCCTATGTCTCAATCCCAACCTCCTGCACCATTTGTGGCCTCACTGAAAAGGGACTGAGTGTAAGATGCACCAATAATAGGGGGAGTAAAGACTATGAAGGGGGAACAAGAAGTGTCTGGCCTGAAGTTAAGCTGGAGAAAGACAGAGGGAAAGTGTTTTCTTTAAGTGTTTGTCTTCTTTTATTATCCCCCATTCTTTTTTTTATCCCTCCCCCCCCCCCCCCCCCTTCC
>NW_024526911.1:26412-33953 GCF_017590135.1 Pyrgilauda ruficollis
CCCCCCCTTTTTTTTTTTTTTTTTTTTTCCCCCCCCTTTTTTTTTTTTCCCCCCCCCCCCCCCCCCCCATTGTCCTGGTTCCAGCCCAGATCAGAGGGAGGGGGCATGGCCAAGAAACTGTGTTATTCAATACTATCTTATGTCATTGCCAGGTGTGGGGGTAAGGGACTCCCTCTCACTTCCAAGAAGAAAGGACATTCCTTTCTGGTTGTAGGAAAGAGTGGTGGGCAGAGGTTCTCTCCACCATTTTTTTCCTTGTCTTGGGCTTGGTGAATCACTGTCATGGTTTAAGCCCAGCTGGAGATTAAGCACCACACAGCCACTCACTCAACCCCCCGCTCACTCCCCCAACCCCAGTGGAATGGGGAGGAGAATCAAAGTAAAACTAAAAAGTAAAAGAACAGTTTAATAATTGAAAAGAAAATAAAATACACTAATAATAGAAAATTATAATAATAATAAGGGAAAAACAAGTGATGCACAATGCAATTTCTCACTACCCACTGACTGATTGCCAAACCCCCCTTCCCAAACCCAGAATGGCCACGCTTCCGGGTAACTTCCCCCAGTTTATATACTGGGCATGACGTTCTATGGTGTGGAACATCCCTTTGGTCAGTTTGGGTCACCTGTCCTGGCTATGTTTCCTCCCAGTTTGTGTTTTTTGTGTGCCCCCTCACTGGCAGAGCATAAGACAAGAAAAAAAAAGTCCTTGACTCAGGATAAACATGGCTAAGCAAAAGCCAAAACATCAGTGGGTTATCAACACCATTCTCATTCTGAATCCAAAAGAGCACTGTACCAGCTACTGAGGCTGAAATCAGGACAATCAACCTCTCTTTGTATACTTTTGTTATTAGTATTGTTTCTGTTACTACTAGTTTTCTTATCTCGTTGCATTTCCAGTAAGTTTCCAGTAAATTGTTCTTATCTCAATCTGTGATCTTTGCCTTTTGTGCTTCAAATGTGAGGGGGAGGGGAAGCAAGTGCTGGTGCAGTTTCAGTGGGAGCACTAAATTGGTGAATTCCATTCCTAAACCACTGACAGCCTTAATTGGTGCCCAATATGGTGCAGGGAGGGTTGAGATAACAACAGATCTGTCCAGAGTGGGTTGAAAAAAAATTTTATCTAAGCATTTGCCATAATTAAATATGGAGCTACTGGTTTCAATGTTGTTTGGTCTGTTCATTCCTCCCAGTTTGTGTTTTTTGTGTGCCCCCTCACTGGCAGAGCATAAGACAAGAAAAAAAAAGTCCTTGACTCAGGATAAACATGGCTAAGCAAAAGCCAAAACATCAGTGGGTTATCAACACCATTCTCATTCTGAATCCAAAAGAGCACTGTACCAGCTACTGAGGCTGAAATCAGGACAATCAACCTCTCTTTGTATACTTTTGTTATTAGTATTGTTTCTGTTACTACTAGTTTTCTTATCTCGTTGCATTTCCAGTAAGTTTCCAGTAAATTGTTCTTATCTCAATCTGTGATCTTTGCCTTTTGTGCTTCAAATGTGAGGGGGAGGGGAAGCAAGTGCTGGTGCAGTTTCAGTGGGAGCACTAAATTGGTGAATTCCATTCCTAAACCACTGACAGCCTTAATTGGTGCCCAATATGGTGCAGGGAGGGTTGAGATAACAACAGATCTGTCCAGAGTGGGTTGAAAAAAAATTTTATCTAAGCATTTGCCATAATTAAATATGGAGCTACTGGTTTCAATGTTGTTTGGTCTGTTCATGTGGGTGTGGTACCTAAGCATTTGCCATAATTAAATATGGAGCTACTGGTTTCAATGTTGTTTGGTCTGTTCATGTGGGTGTGGTACCTAATCCTGTATATATTCCCATATGTGCTCCTCACGGGGAGCTGTTCCAGAGCGGGGAGAAGAATCAGCATTACTTTGTTGCTGTACTGTGGGATATCAGTTTATCACATGATAACTTCAAGAGAAATTAGGGTATTTTGGGATGTGTATTCAGTGTTGCTCTCCTGCTCTGGCCTCGGGTGCTATCTGGGAATTTATTAATAATCATACCCAGCCTGTGTGGGGAACAGGGGAGGATGATTTTCCCCAGCCTTTCACTCCCTTTTCTTCCTTGAGGCATGTAACAACAGCTTTTGAGAATTTTGAAATCCCTTTGGATGTTAAGGAAAGTGTGTTCTTGTTGGAGGTAATCTATAGGGAAACAAATAATGAGCAGTCCCCTGTTAATCCAGATGAGGTCCAGTGTACACAATCCATGTGGCAGAAGTTTGTGTGGAGCACACCATCGTTGTATGCCAACTCACTGGCATAGATGTCAATGAAAGAAAGAAAACAAAGAGTGCATCAGGTGACTACCCAACTCTGGCAATATGAAGATCATCTTTTTCCTCCCTACCGAGATGCCCCTTGGCTGTAGAAAGACTATCAAAGCCTGCAGACAGACTTGAAAGACTGGAGCAAACTAGAGAGGAAATGTCCCATACCCCTCCAGTACATACCAGTCTCTGCTATTGGGAGCAAGCGCCCTCCTTATCAAGATAACCTGTGGTTTTACCTGCATGACCATGGAGAGGACATAAGGAAGTGCGATGGAAAACCCACCTCTGCCCTAGCATCATGGGTACATGAGTCAAGAGGAAGAACAACCACTGCATGAAATTCTTCAAGGATTAATGCCACTCCAGTTTCCAGTGGGCAAGTCCTCAGGCAGAATAGAAGGGATGATGTTATATCCGATTCTTTTGAAGGGACCTCCAGTTCATATTTACAAGAAGTGAGCAATGACTACTATGACCAGGACTGGAGAGGCCCTGCCTCCAGCCAGGTGGAGGAAGGAGACAATTGGACCTATTGGACTGTGGGGATCTGATGGCCTGACACGAGACCCACAAGAGTATAAGGCTTTAGTTGACACTGCTGCACAATGTGCCACCATCAATACTGCTAAATGTATTTTTCTCCACTCCTTTAGCAACAGAGTGCAGGCCACACTCGTTGCATTTCCAGTAAGTTTCCAGTAAATTGTTCTTATCTCAATCTGTGATCTTTGCCTTTTGTGCTTCAAATGTGAGGGGGAGGGGAAGCAAGTGCTGGTGCAGTTTCAGTGGGAGCACTAAATTGGTGAATTCCATTCCTAAACCACTGACAGCCTTAATTGGTGCCCAATATGGTGCAGGGAGGGTTGAGATAACAACAGATCTGTCCAGAGTGGGTTGAAAAAAAATTTTATCTAAGCATTTGCCATAATTAAATATGGAGCTACTGGTTTCAATGTTGTTTGGTCTGTTCATGTGGGTGTGGTACCTAATCCTGTATATATTCCCATATGTGCTCCTCACGGGGAGCTGTTCCAGAGCGGGGAGAAGAATCAGCATTACTTTGTTGCTGTACTGTGGGATATCAGTTTATCACATGATAACTTCAAGAGAAATTAGGGTATTTTGGGATGTGTATTCAGTGTTGCTCTCCTGCTCTGGCCTCGGGTGCTATCTGGGAATTTATTAATAATCATACCCAGCCTGTGTGGGGAACAGGGGAGGATGATTTTCCCCAGCCTTTCACTCCCTTTTCTTCCTTGAGGCATGTAACAACAGCTTTTGAGAATTTTGAAATCCCTTTGGATGTTAAGGAAAGTGTGTTCTTGTTGGAGGTAATCTATAGGGAAACAAATAATGAGCAGTCCCCTGTTAATCCAGATGAGGTCCAGTGTACACAATCCATGTGGCAGAAGTTTGTGTGGAGCACACCATCGTTGTATGCCAACTCACTGGCATAGATGTCAATGAAAGAAAGAAAACAAAGAGTGCATCAGGTGACTACCCAACTCTGGCAATATGAAGATCATCTTTTTCCTCCCTACCGAGATGCCCCTTGGCTGTAGAAAGACTATCAAAGCCTGCAGACAGACTTGAAAGACTGGAGCAAACTAGAGAGGAAATGTCCCATACCCCTCCAGTACATACCAGTCTCTGCTATTGGGAGCAAGCGCCCTCCTTATCAAGATAACCTGTGGTTTTACCTGCATGACCATGGAGAGGACATAAGGAAGTGCGATGGAAAACCCACCTCTGCCCTAGCATCATGGGTACATGAGTCAAGAGGAAGAACAACCACTGCATGAAATTCTTCAAGGATTAATGCCACTCCAGTTTCCAGTGGGCAAGTCCTCAGGCAGAATAGAAGGGATGATGTTATATCCGATTCTTTTGAAGGGACCTCCAGTTCATATTTACAAGAAGTGAGCAATGACTACTATGACCAGGACTGGAGAGGCCCTGCCTCCAGCCAGGTGGAGGAAGGAGACAATTGGACCTATTGGACTGTGGGGATCTGATGGCCTGACACGAGACCCACAAGAGTATAAGGCTTTAGTTGACACTGCTGCACAATGTGCCACCATCAATACTGCTAAATGTATTTTTCTCCACTCCTTTAGCAACAGAGTGCAGGCCACAGGTTGCTTTCACATGGAGGGGCATCCAGTACACCTGGAACTGACTACCCCAGGGGTGGAAACACAGCCCCACTATTTGCCATGGACTGATCCAGACTGCACTGGAAAAAAGGGTGAGGCTTCAGAACACATGCAGTATATTGATGACATCATCGCATGGGGCAACACAGCAGAGGAAGTTTTGAGAAAAGGGAGAAGATAATTCAAATCCTCCTGAATGCAAATTTTGCAATAAAGCAAAGTAAGGTCAAGGGACCTGCCCAGGAAATTCAGGTTTTAGGAGTAAAATGGCAAGATGGACATTGTCAGATTCCAATGGACATGGTCAACAAAATAGCAGCTATGTCCCATCAACCAGCAAGAGAGAAACACAGGCTTTCCTAGGTGCTGTGGGTTTTTGGAGGATGCCAATTCCAGATTACAAGTAGATTGTACACCCTATCATGTGACCAGGAAGAAGAATGATTTTAAGTGGACCCTGAACAACAAGCTTTTGAACAAATTAAGCAGGAGATTGTTCATGCAGTAGCCCTTGGGCCAGTCAGGACAGGACAAGATGTGAAAATGTGCTCTACACTGCAAGCTGGGGAGAATGGTCCTTTCTGGAGCATCTGGCTAAAAGTATCTGGGGAGACTTGAAGATGACCCCTGGGGTTCTGGAGTCGGGAATACAAAGGATTCAAGGCCTGTTACACCCTGTGGTGGTTTAACACCAGCAGGAAATTGAACTCCAAATAAGCTACTCCCCTTCCCCTGCCCCTTCTGGTAAGGGAGGGACAAAAGCAGAGATTATGGATTGAAATAACAATTTACTGAAAGCAAAAAGCAACAGAATAAGAAATTCATGGTAACAACAGCAGTATTAATAACAAAAGTATACAAAAAAAAGGTGTTTTACCCACAAAAATGTTGTTCGCCACTGCGAACTGAAAAAGTTTGTGGATGCTTACTGTAGGCCATGTCTACATGGCTTCCCCAGACAAAGATAAGATGGAGACCATTCCCACATGCCACGCCACTTGGCTGTCGGGAACAAAGGCAAGATGGCAAGGGCACTCCCATGGCTAACATTTTCCTCCCCCCAGCCCAAAACAAGGAAAAACAATAATGAATAAATCTCCCCCAAAGGTAGGTCATCTAAGTCAGGTTGTGCTGCCATTTTGCTGGGCTCAGTTCCACACTAGTGCCTGTGCTGCTGCCTCCACCACTACACTATGTTGGATGTCAGTCCCATGGGTCGCTGCCACTTTCCCACTGCTCTGCCATGTTCCCTTTAGCTCGGCTCAGCTGGATGGGGCTCAACTCCACTCCTGTCAGCTGGGCTCCCCTTGGCTGGACTAGGGGCCACACCCCTGGCCCACTCCCTGCTGGCAGACTCCCCGCTTTTGCTGCTGTTCAACACATGTCAATTTGTGTTTTGCTGTTTTCCCTTCAGCACCATATCCTGTAGCCATGCTCCATAAAAAACTGGAAAGGGGACTGGTGGGGCAGCAGAAGGACCCAGGTCCACAGGGGCTCATCCTGACAGTCCCTCCCCTGGAGACAGAGAGCAAGACAAAAATGGCACCCACTTCCATGGGGTGGGCTCATTTTCATCCCGAAACTATGCCCCCCAGTGATAAAGTAAGTGGTATAGAATACCAATTTAGATGCACCCACACTGCACTAAACTCCACCACCCCCCCCCCACAACCAGGACACACCTCAACTGAAAAAGAAACATTGGCATCTTAGGAAAGGGGTGTGAGCTGCTTCAGAAGTAATTGGCACCAAAGCACAGCTCCTCCTGGCACCCTGACTGCCAGCTGGATGTTCAAAGGGAAAGTCCCCTTCACATAAATGCCACTGATGCTACGTGGAGTAAGTGGGTCTTGCTGGTCACACAGCGAGCTCAAATAAGAAAGCCCACTAGCCCAAGGATCTTGAAAGTCATCATGAACTGGCCCAAAGGTGAAAGTTTCGGACTATCGCCATCATTAGAGGAGGAAAACATGACACATGCTTGTTGAGGTGAACACCCCAAGTGTGGAGACGTGAGGCTTGACTCCATTTCAGAAGGCTGATTTATTATCTTATGATATATATTATATTAAAATACTACATTAAAACTATACTAAAAGAACAGAGAGAAAAGATCGTCAGAAAGCTTGAAAGAACAAGAATAGAATGCATAACAAAATCTTGTGACTCTCGGAGTCCGATGCAGCTGCATCTGTGATTGGCCATTAATTAGAAACAACCAACATGCACCAATCACAGCTGCTGCACTTGTTGCATTCCACAGCAGCAGATAGTTATTGTTTACATTTCTTTCCTGAGGCCCTCAGCTCCTCAGGAGGGGAAAATCCTAGCAAAGGATTTTTCATAAAATATCATGGTTACATGTGCTGAGGAAGCCCCACCGTATAATGAGCTACTGGAGAGTGAAAGACCATATGCCCTCTTCACTGATGGTTCCTGCCGTATTGTAGGGATACATCGAAAATGGAAAGCTGCCATATGGAGTCCTATGTGTCGAGTTGCAGAAGCTCAAAGGACAAGGTGGATCAAGTAAGGTTGCAGAGCTGAAAGCCATCCAGTTGGCTTTAGATATGGCTGAACGAGAGAAATGGCCAGTGCTCTACCTCTACACTGACTCATGGATGGTAACAAATGCTCTGGGGGGGGAGGTAGAGTGATGGAAAAAGATCGATTGGCAGCGCAGAGGAAAACCCATCTGGGCTACTGAATTGTGGCAAGACACAGCTGCCTGGATAGAAAAGTTGGCTGTAAAACTATGTCATGTAGACACACACGTAGCTAAGAGTCGGGCTACTGAAGAACACTGTAACAACAGACAGGTGGATCGAACTGCCAGGATTTGTGTCTCAGATGGATCTAGACTGGCAACATAAGGGTGAATTATTTATGACTCAGTAGGCCCATGATGCCTCAGATCATCAGGGAAGAGATGCAACATACAGTTAGGCTTGTGATTGAGGGGGAGACTTAACCATGGACACCATCTCCCAGGTTATCCCTAACTAAAACATGCTGCAATCAAGCAGGCCTAAGCAAGTAAAGCCCCTCTGGTATGGTGGACTGCCGTGCTGCTGTCCGAGTTTC
>NW_024526913.1:0-1071 GCF_017590135.1 Pyrgilauda ruficollis
GGTAGCTCTAGCTCATTTTACTCTGCAAATGCTCTATTGAGGTTAAGATAGAAGGAAAATATCCAGTTAGATGATATCCTACAAAGTATTTCTGGGATGTGCCATCCCCCAAAAAATATTTTGCAGAGGACACACTACCTACAGTAAAATTTTGTGTTACTTGTTATGAAAGTAGCCACATTGTGCTAAAAAGGGATGTCCTGCTGCTGGTGCCTCCAGCTGTATGATTCCCTTCTGCTCACTCTGTATCTGATGTCGGGTGCTTGTAGCTCCTGGGTGAGCAAGCTCGGATCAGACAACCAGGGGACAGTTTTCCTGAGATCAGGAAGGCAGAGTCTCTCTCCTTGCAGCCTCAGTTTCTCTGGGCGTGCTGCAGGTGGATGGCAGGAGCACCTTGTCACTTGGAAACTGGGACATCCTGATTTCAGAGAGGATTCGGTGTCAGGTACAGTGCTGGCCACAGAGGTTCAACTCTGTGTCTGCTCTCAGCCAGGGGCTGAGGGCAGCAATTTGTGAAGACTCTAGGAAAGCAAGTCCCCTTCTCATGGAGGGGGAAAACTTGTGAAATCCAACCCTACCTACTTCATTTGGGAAATGAGAGGAGGGAAGGAGAAAGGCAAGAAATGGTGGGTGCAGACCCAAGCTCTGGAGGCACTTAGCCTTGGTCTAAAATCCTCTGGAGGTGCTTGTCCTTGGTCTAAAATGCTGTGGAACAAGTGAGATCCTTTGCACAGCCCTCTGAGAGGAGGGCAAGTCAATGAGATCCAGGCACACGTCAGCAGGCAGAAAGACTTGATAGGAATTTGAGATTTTGAGGTGCTGAATCCCTCCTAAAACCACTAACTTCTGGGAAGATAAGGTTGCTCAGCAAATTCTAGCCCAAGGGAAATTTTGTAGAAGAAGCACCATAGGCAAAGCAGCAGAAAATTCCAAAACCAGATGGTGTTTATTGCTTTATAGTGAAGCCAAACAGGAAAGAGGGGGAGAAACTGAGAAGGAATAAGTAGCTTTATCTCAAGTCTTTCATCCAAACAGCTCTTTAAAATATATACTTGGATTTTTTTTTTTTTT
>NW_024526914.1:0-1055 GCF_017590135.1 Pyrgilauda ruficollis
AAACAGCATTCTCACAAGGCACAGTAACAAAGTTAGTTACAGGGATGGTCTTTCATGAGTACATGTGCAGCACTCAGTTTTATAGTCTCTATTTGCTGTTTTCCTCAAAATTAAGTACTTTTTTCCAGCTTGGTGATTAAATAAGCATCCAGCTAGCTCCCCTTCTGGGTTAGTATTTCACTGCTGAGTGGTAGAAGCTGGAATAGTGACTGGATTTTATTCATTTAGCACGGTATCTCAGTGGACTTGGCTTACAACAGCATGATCATTGCTTACTTAAAACACCTCCAGCAGCAGAGCCACAGCAAAAAGGCTTCAAAAGTAAAAACACCATTCTGATAATACGTATTTGCATTTATAAAACATATTTAGACTGCTTAGCATCAAGTCACATGTGTGGTGACCATGCTACTACCATTCCTCAGCTCCAGGACAGTGTAAGAATGCAGCAATGTCTTGGCTGAGACTCAGAATTCCCTTTGTGACAAGTTACAGACTTTTCTTAATGACAAGCCACACCAAAACTAGCAGAAAGGGAACATCTCAACGTCCTTCAAAACAGTTACACCTAATGACACCTTTGAAGGCCTCTGAAATTTAAGGTCGTATAATGTTCGTATACTGCACAAAACAGAGGTCGCCTCACTTTCCTTTAGGCAGGAACAAGTCCTTTCTCATGTTGGAGAGTACACATGAAGATTTACCTGGGCATTGTAGAAATTCTCAACCAAACTTTTGAGATAAAGTATTTATAGCATAACTGCAGCACTTTATCCAATCCCTAAGGTATTCTAAAATTGACCAGTTGACCCCAGATGTATTGGTACAAAGGCAAAGAGAATAAATACTTCCAAACTACTATGAATCTTACTATGTACTGCAAGAAGCAAATTATATTTTGTTTAGCTGCATCTCACCATGGACAAAGCTGTGCATGCCAAGTGGCTCTCATTGCTATACAATATTACATAGGCCTGGTGGAAAAGGTTATATTTGTAGATCAGCAGGGCTGCTCCAAAAGGACACAGATAACCATAGAGAAAATGGAATAGAAA
>NW_024526915.1:0-1054 GCF_017590135.1 Pyrgilauda ruficollis
AAAAGTCCCTCTCCAGCTCTCTTGAAGGCCCCCTTCAGGTACTGTAAAGATGCCATAAAGTCTCTTCTCCATACTGAACAATCTCAACTCTCTCAGGCAGTCCTCACAGACCTCTGCTCATTTTCTTAACCCTCCTCTGGACTCACTCCTACAGCTCCACATCCTTGCTATGTTTGGGCCTCCAGAGCTGGATCCAGCACTCCAGGTTGGCTTTCACTAGGGCTGAGGGGCAGAAATAATTCTCTTGACCTGCTGGTCACATGCTAGATGTTGAACAGACAAAGTCTTTCAGGTGAAGGTCTTTCAAGTGAAGTCTTCTTGAGGGAAGACTGTGGTTAAATGGGATGGAGGATGTGGGATCTATCTCTTGTCAGTGAGAGAGGAAGACAGATAATTGATCTACCCATTGTGGCTAGTGGGTATGCACTTGTGAAAAAACCACTGTTACACAGCTAGGCACCAAGAGACTGTGGAATTGGCATATCTATCAAAAGCAGACCTTGATGCACATTTAGTTTAATATGAGTAGATTGCTGTAAAAGCTGGCTTTCATTGTCTCTCAAGATACCTGCAGTTCTTGCACTCTTGGTGTCTTGAAGCTCAAAACACACAGAGCTCAGAGAAGGCTGTACAAAATTAATGTATACTGAAGAGGTCTTTCCATGATCAGTAGAGTGGAAAGAGTTAAAACCAAAATATTTAAAATAGGATAATAACCTTTACCTCTGTCACTAGAGGAAATGCATGTCTAGCACGTTACATTGTGCACAGATAGGATTCTAATGATTGGAGCCCAGAACAAATCAACTCATCAAGCTTGTTAATGAAAGCACTCCTCTGATTTAAATTGCTCAGTAAAGTGGTCATGTGGAAATCTTAACGGGCAGCACAGCTTGTAAAAAGTAAATTAGAGATACAAAGCTTTTGTCTCATGTTGGCTACAGAGGAGTCTAGTGCAGCACCTCAACAGATACAAGTTTGAATGTGGCAGAACTATCCCAGTAGGGGCAGGCAGCTGTTGAACTTGAAAATAATAATAATTAATAATAATAAT
>NW_024526916.1:0-1054 GCF_017590135.1 Pyrgilauda ruficollis
AATGTGACCTCAGGTCCTCTTCCTGATTATTTGAAAGGTGAAAGAAGAGGATGGAGGATATCACATTTCAGACCTGAGTAATTTTCTCTTGGTAAGAAGCTGGATGACTGAGATTTCCCATTTGGAATGGTAGAATATGCTCCAGTCTGCTGAGCAGCATGCCACAGAAGGCAGTGTCCTAAAACTATCTTATGCATATATATACACACATCTTACAGCAACAAATTCCTTTACAGTGAAAGATTATTATTTCATGAAATACCTTCTCACAAAAGCAGCATATTAAAATTGGCACACAAAGAGGATGAGAAAAATCCTTGTCCAGCTGACATCACTGAAAGTAAAAATGAAGCACAATGAACATAAGGTCAGGTACAGGATTTAAAAAATAAAGTCCAGAATTACAGAAGTAGTGTGACAACATTAATATAATTCCCCATGTTAAAATATTTAAAATACACAGAGAATTCTACCTCTATTTCCTTGTATGTACTCTAGGGAAAAAAAGCCCACTGATGTGGTACAATTTCTAATGCAATACAGTTTTCAGACTATTTCATCTTACAACATGATATTATTCCATTCACCCTCTACATGATAATATCTGATTAAATGAGTTGGAACACAGGGTTTTTTTCTAAATAATTTATACCAGAACATTTTAAACTGTTTTTGAGACTAATATTTCACAATGATGGTTGTAAATTCAAACACTGGGAAAGGATTCAGATGTCAAGGAATTATGTAACTACCAGAAGAATACACATTTTAGTATATTTTGTTCAAATCTGCAAATTAGTCTATGGGATAAATGACAGACTAAAAATTATTGTGAAAAGCCAATGCAGACTGTGAGGAACATGCTTTTCAGCATGTATAAAGAAGCAAATCTACAAAACCTGTCACACAAAATACATTTTCTGTTAAAGACCCTGTAACATCCTTTTATGCTTTGCAACTTCAGTAAAAATAATGGGATCTCAGTGCTAAACACATAAGTTACATTTGTGGCAAATACTACTGAAAAGAGGCAATAAGATTTTTGTCCAAAATT
>NW_024526917.1:0-1054 GCF_017590135.1 Pyrgilauda ruficollis
CGCGGGGGGGGGGAAAGAAAAAAAAAACCGCGAAAATTGACCCAAAAAAAGAGAAAATTTGGGCGGATCTGCCCCAAAAAAACGGAATTTCTTCAGAAAGGGTCAAAAGTTGGGAATTCCGCCCGAATTTTGGGGGGAAAAAGCGGGAAAAGGGAAAGGGGAAGCTCCGAAAATGGAAAAATTTGGGGGAAATGTCAAAGAAAACTCAAAAAAAAAAAACCAAAAATGGGAAAATGTTCCCAAATTTTAAAAGGAAAAATCTAAAAAAGTCCAAAATTGGGAAAATTTCCACAAAAAGATGAAAAAAAAAAAAGAGAAAATGCAAAAGGAACCCAAAAAATTGGAAAATGTTCCCAAATTTTAAAAGGGAAAATCTAAAAAAGTCCAAAAATGGGAAAATTTCCACAAATGGCTCAAAAAAAAAATTCTAAAATTCTGGAACAAAAAAAGCCCCAAAAAATTGGAAAATGTTCCCAAATTTTAAAAGGGAAAATCTAAAAAAGTCCAAAAATGGGAAAATTTCCACAAATGGCCCAAAAAAAAATTCTAAAATTCTGGAAGAAAACCCAAAAAAAGCCCAAAAATCTCCTCAAATGCCCTCAAAAAAATTAAAAAATAAATCCCAAAAATCCCAAAATTCCCTCCAAAAAAACGAAATAAAAAAGAGAAAATAAAACCCAAAATCTCCCCAAAAAAACCAAAAAAAAAAACCAAAAAAAACCCCAAAAAAACCCCAAAACCCAAAAAAACCCCCAAAAAAACCCCAAAATCTCCCAAAAAAACCCCAAAATCTCCAAAAAAAAACCCCAAAATCTCCCAAAAAAACCCCAAAATCTCCCAAAAAACCCCCAAAATCTCCCAAAAAAACCCCCAAAATTCCCTAAAAAAACCCCAAAATCCAAATGAAAATTTTTAAAAAGTCAAAAAATCTCCACAAATCCCAAAAAAAACCCCCAAAATTCAAGAATAAAACCCCAAAAAAGCCCCAAAAATCTCCCAAATTCCTCCCAAAAATGCTCAAAATCCTAAAAAAAATCCAAAAAATCCCCCAAAA
>NW_024526918.1:0-1054 GCF_017590135.1 Pyrgilauda ruficollis
AGTAGCTGCAAGAAATGCTGCAGTGGCCACCTGGTTCCCTCAAGCTTTCTGCTGAGGACTGTGACCGACTGCCATGTGGACACTGGAGTGGGGTTTGGCTTGTGCCACTGTGGCACTTCACTGGCCATTTGTGCTGCTCCTGCTCCAATGCCCCATCCCAGCTGAGATCCAGCCCTTCCTTGGAGCCTGAGCCCTGGCTGTTTTCTCATGCTCACAGCCATGATCATATGCCTGGTACAGCTGCTGGGACTGACTTAATGCAGTTCTGTACTCATCAAAGGCACTCATCAAGACTGGAGGCTTTTTGGCTTCTTGGCTGCTCCTGTCAGTAGTTCCTATTAACACTAATGGCAATCACACTCTGGCATCAGCAGCACAGCACCCCCTGTGCTGTGCTCTGCTGTCTGACAGGAGTGAAATTGTGGGGGTAATTCCTTCTGCATCACACAGAGATTTTACTGCAAGGGGTCTTGCTGTCACTTCATAAGTACTGTGCCAGCTTAACGTTCTGTTGTTTTCTTTCTTGGGAAGAGCCTGTAAGGCTGAGGAGTGTGGTGGGGGTTGATGCTGATTCTCAGGCACCAAGAATAAGGGAAGAAAAGTCTTTTGAATTCCAGCCTTCTACACAGTGCTTCAGAGGCTTTTCCTGTGGCCCTCCATAGCTACAGGGTATGTTCCTTCCTCTTCAGCAGCAGCCCCTGAGCAGAAAATGCAGACTGTCACCCACCCAAATGTCAGCCCATAGGCAAAGAAGATTTGTGCACAGCTTAGCAGAGGGCTCAGCTAGCAGCCCCATTCAGAAATCTCCTTGGTCTCCCACACAGGCTGAGGGGTGCCTTTCTCTTACTGACTCATGTTGTGCAGGCTCTCGGTGGCTCAAAATAAGCATCTTTATTCTATCATGTTCTTGCTGTTAGCCTGCAATGTGGCAAAAGCTTTTGTCTCTCTTTGTTGTTTTTTTTCCCTGATGTTATCTTCCGTTTCTTTGCTTCTCCCTTGTACCAGGAAGAATTGGGATTTGTTTTGCATGTTTAAAGCACATTTCTGTAAAAAA
>NW_024526919.1:0-1063 GCF_017590135.1 Pyrgilauda ruficollis
TTAGTACTTAACTAGTCACTTCTGATTTTGTAACAAAACTCCTCTGTCTCTTTGGGCAGGATGCATCTTTACACCAGTAACGCAGAGCTTGAAATAACCAGAAAGAGTTAAGGGCAGTGCAGGGCTTTGCAGACAGCCCCTGTACAAAAAGGATCAGTTTTGTGAAGTAAGTGCATGTTCTGCTACCAAGATTGATGTTCCCAACTAATAAAACTGTTGTGAACCTTTTTCTTGTCCATCACTTGAAGCCTTCTAGAAATGTTATATGGTAAACTACACATATACAAAGTCACTTGCCACAACTATTTTATTTGTTTTAAAGGAAAAAAAAATAGAGATACATTATTTATGAAATCCAGCTGTAGGGACAGTTAAGCAGTTTCCTTTAGGTTGATTCAGCAGGGAATCTGATGCTGAGTCACACTCATGGAGTGACTGCCTGGGAACATTTGCAATAATGATCAGAAGGATTTATAACACCAAAGCTCAGCAAGACACCCCTTAAAACATCACCTGTCTTTAAGAAGGACATTGTATTTCATCACTGGGACTCCAACTAAACCAGAGCTTCAACACATTTTTTAAAATCTCACGTGGTCAAGAAATCTGTGCTCATGCCTTGTGCTGCCTGAAATCTTTTAGATCACAATCAAACCATTTCCTCTTGGTTTAGTTTTATAGTTGTGTTTTGTTTTTTCTGTGGTAGGTATTTTGTCTTTCCTTTCCCTACCTGTTTTTTATACTATGTACCTATTCCAGTCTTCCCAGACAGAGCAGGGGGACTTCCTCTGTTCCTGTCAGCGCTAACCTTCTTCTCAATTTTGCCAGTTCTCCTTTATGTGTATTGAGCAGGATGGCTTGGCCACCTTGTACTTACCTTATTCTTTATTTGGCACACTTTCTATCATGTGGGTGTCTTCAAGTTTTATACCTTTAGTCATCACATTGCTCAGATGCTGGAAGAGCCTTACAAAAAAATCACGTGTTGTTGGTGTGCTGTTAGCCTATTTTCGTGTGTTTATATCTGGGGTCAAGGCCAGATAACTTTTTTTTTTTTTTTTTT
>NW_024526920.1:0-1054 GCF_017590135.1 Pyrgilauda ruficollis
AAAAAAAAACCAAAAAAACCCCAACCATCTTATATATTTTTTATCTGATGAAGATTTAAATATTAGTTATATACATCAAAGATCCACTTTTCATTGCTTTCTTGTGCATGCTTGTGTATACAGGTTGAACTGAATCTCTCTAAAAATTCTCTCAGAAAAATTAAATACTGTACCCCTGAAATATATCAAATTTATGCATGCTTTTTCCATTCACCAATTTTTCTTTAATAGTTTTTCCAACATTTTCTAACTTTATAAAAAAACCCCGAAAGTGCAAAAATTTCATAATAATCCTGGGCGCTCATGCTCCTGCCTTTCAGTTCTCCTCCTGTCCCTGACCCAAGCTGGGAGTGACCCCTGGAATACCACAAATGTTCTTTCTTCCCTGGAGATCTTCCAAGAAGATATCCTTGCAGGTTTACCGTGCTGCGGGAAAAGGCCACGCTAAAAATGGCTCTCACCACTCACACCTTTCTCGTGTACTCCTTGGTGAGAACAGAACCAAATCCCGCTTCTCTTCTCACACTTCCCTTCTGGCTCCACTCTTCCTGCCTTGGGAACGTCTTGCTAATCCTTCAGTTCCAGACAAGTGAAAGTCAGGGAGAAGGAAAAGTTGTTTTTTTTTGCTGAGAAATCACTTCTGTCTCGGCGCTACTTTGAACCGTCTTTTTCTCAGGTATCAAAAATGGTGGTTTTGCCCTTCAGATAAATCTTGTCACTGGTAGAGTATAACGAAATGGTCTGAACAGCCTGGTCTGGTGGAAGGTACCCCTTTCCACAGTGTGGGGCTGCAACCAGATGAACGTTAAGGTCACTTCCAACCAAAACCATTGTAGGATCCTTTATCACCCTTAGCTGGACTATAATCTGTCTTGCAACATTGTTGGTACCAGGCTGGTACCTCTTCAAATTTCACTGATAATGTTTAGCAGACTATCTCAATCGTCAGTACCAAAATTATCACAGGTGACCAAAACTGCCATCTGGAATTATGTAAAACTCTACCGAGTAGCCCTCAGACCAATATAATAACGACAACAACAACAACAACAAC
>NW_024526921.1:0-1054 GCF_017590135.1 Pyrgilauda ruficollis
GGGACCCCCCAAACCCCCCCAGACCTGGTGACCCCCAACGGGCTGAACGTGCGCAAGTTCTCGGCCATGCACGAGTTCCAGAACCTGCACGCGCAGAGCAAGGCGCGCGTCCAGGAGTTCGTCAGGGGCCACTTCTACGGGTCAGTCACCCCAAAAGGGACCCCAAAAATACAAAAGGGACCCCAAAAACTCTGAAAGGGACCCCAAAAGACCGGGGGAACCCCAAAATCCTGGGGGAAACCCCTGTAGAACCCCAAAAATCCAGTGGGAAACGCTGATATCCAGAGGTGGCTTCTACAAGTCAGTCACCCCAAAAGGGACCCCAAAAACACAAAAGGGACCCCAAAAACTCTGAAAGGGACCCCAAAAGACCGGGGGAACCCCAAAATCCTGGGGGAAACCCCTGTAGAACCCCAAAAATCCAGTGGGAAACGCTGATATCCAGAGGGTGGGGAGGCAGGAGTTTGGGGTGACTTCTGTGGGTTAGTCACCCCGAAAGGGACCCCAAAAACACAAAAGGGACCCCGAAAACACAAAAGGGACCCCAAAAACACTGAAAGGCACCCCAAAAGACCGGGGGAACCCCAAAATCCTGGGGGAAACCCCTGTAGAACCCCAAAAATCCAGTGGGAGATGCTGATATCCAGAGGTGGCTTCTACAAGTCAGTCACCCCAAAAGGGACCCCAAAAACCCAAAAGGGACCCCAAAACCTCAAAAGGGACCCCAAAAACTCTGAAAGAGACCCCAAAAAACCGGGGGAACCCCAAAATCCTGGGGGAAACCCGGGCAGAACCCCAAAAATCCAGTGGGAGATGCTGATATCCAGAGGTGCCTTCTACAAGTCAGTCACCCCAAAAGGGACCCCAAAAACCCAAAAGGGACCCCAAAACCTCAAAAGGGACCCCAAAAACTCTGAAAGAGACCCCAAAAAACCGGGGGAACCCCAAAATCCTGGGGGAAACCCGGGCAGAACCCCAAAAATCCAGTGGGAAACGCTGATATCCAGAGGTGGGGAGGCAGGAGTTCGGGGTGACTTCTGTGGGTCAGTGACCC
>NW_024526922.1:0-34081 GCF_017590135.1 Pyrgilauda ruficollis
TGCAGTGATGTTATGTGAAGGAGTGACGTGAACAGAGGCAGATGAGGAGGGTGTGGTAGTGCCCTCTGTCTTCAGTGAAGATCTCAGTTCTTAAGACCCCTCGGCCCCAGGGGGTGAATTTGGGGGGCACTGGTTTCCCAAAAGTAAGACACTGTTGCTTTTTTTGGAACTGGGCAAAGCATCCTTAAAAGGGGAACCCTAGAAGCAGTTCTGGTCCATGTGCAGTGGTGAGAGCACTGGACATGGAAGGAAGAGGTCACAAAGGCAAATGTTCTCCGGGCAGTGCCATGATTGACATGGAAACACAAGAGGTTTCAACTGTGTTTCCTGGGGAAGCCTGTGGTACAAGAGGGACTCCTTTCTCCTTGATGAACTGAGAGTTGATTATCTGAGGGGTGGTGATGAACTGAGAGTTGATTACCTGAGGAGTGATAACTGGATTGAGAATCTAAAGTTTTATCTCATTCTGCTGTAGTGGAAATTGGGGGGAGGAGGAGGAGGAATGTTTTGGAAAGTTTTCACCCCCCCCCCCTGAGGGGAAGGCGAAACTGCGTGCTACCCGTGCGGTTTTTTAAATGGCGGGCGGCTGCTGCTGAGCTGCTCCGAGCCACGTAGGCGCCGCGAGGGGTCGGCACTGCCTGAGCGCGTCCACTCGCGGTAGAAAACCCCTCGAGCCGAGGCTCCTGCTGCCGCCCGCGGTCCTGCCGCTAACTGCCGCACCACGGCGAAACCCCCGCGCGCCGCTCCGCACCGCTCTGACCGCACGAAAAAGCGCCGCAAGTGCCCAAAAAAAAAAAAACCAGCGGACACACAAATCCGCACAATCGGGACCGAACCTTTCTAGCACCGGGAGCACACCCAAACCCTCTGGGGGCACCCCGCGGTCCCACTAGCACTGGCGGGGAATACTCACACCGTCTAGGGGACTGGTTGGCTGCTACTTTGTAAAGAAGTCCTCGTGCAGGACCCATCCGCCCAAGGCACGGCGGGTTGTCGATCCTACCCTACTGCTTCCTTGCCGACTAGAACATGACGAAGGGAGCAGAGGTAGATGAGAGTCCCAAAAGCTAATATAATCCACACGAGTGAATTATCAGCTTCTTCGTGCTGTCTCAGACGTGGGAGGCAGACACATGGGGCGCCACCTGAAGAAGCGTGTTTCCTGGAAGTGTCAAACCATGACAACAGAGGAAAGACCAGGCCCATCTACTCTTAGGTTCCCTCTGGTTGAGATGATCCCGAGGTGTGTAGAAAGTCTCTTTTCCCCAACCCAGCCGTTGAAGAACTGATCGGGAGTCTTCGGCTCATGTTCTCAAGGTTGTTTATTATTTATCTAAAGCATTTTCTGTCTGGCTTGCTGAGATCTGTTCTGCAGGTCAGTCTGAGGCACACTCCCCGCACCCAGGGCTGGTGTTGTCTTTTATACTACAAACTACATATTCGATACTTACAGTTGTGTCCCAATACCTATCACCTATGTTAGACAGTGACTTTCTAGTCTAAACCAATCCCAAAGTGCCACCATCACCAACAAAATGGAGGCTAGGAAGAAGAAGGAAGAAGGACAGGACAACGTCCAGATTCCTCGATCTTGTGCCCTAGACCCCCATAGTAAAATTCTTCAGAATTCCACCTTTCACCCTGTGACAACTACTGCTATGCTACTTAAGCTTTTGTGACTTGTAATTCTTCATATAAAGTTGGTAATTTGCTCCATGGGTTAAGATCGAATTCCCAGGTGTCTTTGGCTTCCTGCCAGGGTCTTCGACCACCCTGCCAGGGCTTTGAGAAATCCAGGGCACCCAGAGGGATTTCCTGGGTTCCGACAATCTACACCACCACCGGACCTTCAGAAGAAAACTACACTATTCTATAAGATCACTACTTCAACAGAAGCACACCTGTCACTCCAGAAGGACTGCAGCCACCATTTAATAGGACTGCTACCAACACCCTGACCAACAGGCTCTCAGGTCATATTCTGAATCTGTCAGTAGTTTTTTTTTTATTTGTATTATTTCATTTGTATTTTTAATTTCCATAGTAAAGAACTGTTATTCCTATTCCTGTTGCAGCCTGAATTGCTCCTAGTAAAGTCCAAGGTAAAGAAGCAAAAAGGCCTTTGCATAATACCCACAGATGTTTAATTCAGCCGCGTGGTAAGAAGTTCAGGTCCAAGGCACACACACATTCAGGGTCCAGCTTTTTCTCTCCAGGGGCCCAGGGGCTGACCCTGGTCTCGGGGCAGTACAAAGATAAGGGCCAATCAGGGAAATGGGAGGGAGTGGCTCAGGAACATAGGAACAGACATGGGAACAGGGGAAGGAGCCAATGGGGTGTAACTTAGGAGATGCCCCCCAGGGCCTCCACAACTCCCCGTTTTTTATATTATTGAGAAAGCTTCTCTGAAGGATCAACTGAACCAACACAAAATGACAAAAACAATCAAAAGCGCCCATAAGACAATTTTCAAAATGTAAACAATTCTGAGTCCCCAATGTCCAAACAGACTTTCTGGAGTGTCTTAGAGCTGGCAGGAGGGATGCAGGGTTTTCTTAGCATGGTTTGTCAGGAAATTGAGGCAGGAGAAGGTTTCTTCAGCAGGGGCTGTTTCTCTGTTACTCGTGGTAAAGTGGTTGGCTGTGACAGACTCTGTACAAGGTAGTGTAGGTGGTGGTGTGCCTGCTGGAAACTAAATAGAAATCATTCACTTTTAAGAAAAAGATGGTTACTTTAGGGAAACTTTCCTTTCTTTCCCTCCCAATCACCCTCCCTCTGTTATTACGAAGTAACTCTGGGGAAAGGGATTAGTGGAGGGAGACCATGGGAGAGGGGAAAGGGTGGTAGGAATTTGTGGGAACATAAAAAAGGGGTAATAGGACAATGGAAAGGAAAAGGGTAAAGTGGGAGGGGGACAGGGAGGCCACAGGAATTGGGGAAGGGTATTAGAAGAAGTGGGACTTTTCAGACTGGAAGGCTCTTTCATCATTGACATGGGCTTTTGAATGCAGGACAGCTCGCCAGTGTTCTGTGCTCTTCTTGCTTTTAGGCTATTGCTGGGGCTTGATGGTTGTTAGTTTTGGGTTTTATTTCCTTGGTAGGTGCATGGAGGCCTTCTATGACGTGGATAATATTTCCCAGGTTTGCAGTCTGCTGCATGTTTACTACCTTGCACTGGAACTCCACCAGGTCCTGTCACATCGGCTGCTTGGGGGCCTTTTCTTCCTTGTATTATATTAAATTCCACAATTTCTCCATCTCCTAGACTGTGGAGGTATTTCCTGGCGTTATTCTTTTTTATAGCAGTCTGATGAACAAACATATCTTCTTAGTTATCATTCTGGGTGATGAAACCGTATCTGTTTTTTACATTGAACCATTTCACTGCCCCCAAAACATTCATGGCAAGGAATTTTTTACCTTTGCCAGTGGGTTTGTGTTTGTATTGGTGTTGCTGGACGTGTTGCTGGTACTGGTATGCTGGCATGCAAAATTCGTCCTGCTCCCGGCACTGGTGGCCACGCTGAGGCTCAGCCCCCTCCCGGGGGTCTGTCTCGTCTGGTGCCTGCGGGTGCTGCCGGCACGGGGCTTCCAGAGCAGTGACGGTGGGCGGGGGGCAGCGGTTTCAATGCCAGGACTGCGGTTCTGAGCCATTCCCTGGCGGGGCTGTCTGCCCGCCCAGCCTCAGCGGCGCCCCAGGCCCACCGGTCCCGTCCGCCCGCCCTCAGCCCCCGTGCAGCAGGCTGCCACGGGGAGGGCTGGACAGCGAGTATCGGCCGGCTCGCTCTGGCCATGTGGAGTGGCCGTGAGGCGGCTGCAGGTTTTCCACAGGGGGAAGCCGCAGTCGAGCCCGGTGCGAGGGGGGATGGCTCTCGCCACACACACCATGTCTCGTGGTGCTATAGCAACCGAGGTAAACACGTCCATGGGAGGAGGCATGACGACCAGAGAGCAGAATGGGGGACCCCATGGCCCCTGCCATGTGGTCTCCGCCATCTTGACCATGTGAATGTGACCATGCAGCCGCAGCCATGCAGTGAGCGCCAATTTGGTCAGAAGGAGTAAAGACAGGAGAACCTGGAGAAGTCTTTCCTTGTGACAGGGGATGGGGTGCAGGGGCACGAAGAGGGGAACACTGAGGAGGGGTTTTCAGCTGGGGTTTGCCATTTTTTAAATGTTTCTCAAGATTCAAACACATTTCATCATATTAAATAAAGGATGGAATTCTGTCTTATTTTTTAACTTTTCCCAAAGTACTTCCAAAAATTCATCGGTTAGGACTGAGTTCCGTGAAATATAAGGAAAATGCTTAAATAACCACTGTACAAAATACTTCAACTTCCCCTCTGAAAAACAAAAATCTTTTGGAAAACACTTTAACTCTCCCTCTGAAAAACAAAAATTTTCTTGAAGAAAAGACTTTTTAAGGTGGAAGTAAACTTCTTGTTGTGTGTGGGTGAGTGTTGTTTCCATCTTAGCCCAGTCTCTTTCGCCAGTGTTCTGTGCTCTTCTTGCTTTTAGGCTATTGCTGGGGCTTGATGGTTGTTAGTTTTGGGTTTTATTTCCTTGGTAGGTGCATGGAGGCCTTCTATGACGTGGATAATATTTCCCAGGTTTGCAGTCTGCTGCATGTTTACTACCTTGCACTGGAACTCCACCAGGTCCTGTCACATCGGCTGCTTGGGGGCCTTTTCTTCCTTGTATTATATTAAATTCCACAATTTCTCCATCTCTTAGACTGTGGAGGTATTTCCTGGGGTTATTTCTTTTTATAGCAGTCTGATGAACAAACACATCTTTGTTATCATTCCGGGTTATGAAGCCATATCTGTTTTTTATATTGAACCATTTTACTGTCCCCAAAATGTTCATGGCAAGGACTTTTTTACCTTTGCCAGTGGGTTTGTGTTGGCGGTGCTGGATGTGTTGCTGGTGCACTGCCATGTGAAGTTTGTCCTATTTCTGGCGCTGGTGGCCGAGCTGAGGCCTGGCCCCCTCCTGGAGGTCTCTCTCGACTGGTGCTTGCAGACTCTGCCAGCGCGGGGCTTCCAGAGCAGCGACGGTGGGTGAGGGGCAGTGATTTCGCTGCCAGGACTGTGGTTCTGAGCCATCCTCTGGCAGGGCTGTCCGCCTGCCCAGCGACAGCGGCGCCCCAGGCCCACTCTCAGCCCCCGTGCAGCAGGCTGCTGCAGAGCTGGCTGGACAGCGAGTATTGGCTGGCTCTCTCTGGCCTGAATTGCTCCTAGTAAAGTCCAAGGTAAAGAAGCAAAAAGGCCTTTGCATAATATCCACAGATGTTTAATTCAGCTGCATGGTGAGATGTTCAGGTCCAAGGCACACACACATTGAGAGTCCAGCTTTCTCTCTCCAGGGGCCCAGGGGCTGACCCTGGTCTCGGGGCAGTACAAAGATAAGGGCCAATCAGGGAAATGGGAGGGAGTGGCTCAGGAACATAGGAACAGACATGGGAACAGGGGAAGGAGCCAATGGGGTGTAACTTAGGAGATGCCCCCCAGGGCCTCCACATATTCCCATATCTTTATCTGAGAGCCTCTTAATTTCAAAATTATAATAATTCATTGAGAGGGGGTTTTCATTTTCCATTTCAGGGAAGACTCCTGCCTTCCTTAGCGGACACCTATCTTTTCAAACCAAGACACTGTCCTTAGGGACAAAGGAGCTGACAAGAACTGGGAACTCTTTAAGGCCACTTTTCTTAGAGCACACGTCATGGTTTGACCTTGGCTGGATGCCAAGCACCCACCAAAGCCACTCGTTCACTCCCCTCTGCAGCTGGACAGAGGAGAGAAAATATAATGAAATGTTCATGAGTTAAGGACCAGGAGAAAACACTCATTAATTATCATCAAGGGAAAACCAGGCTCAACTTAGCGATACTAAGTGAATTTAATAATTTATTACTAACAAAATCAGAGCAGGATAATGAGACATAAAATAAACCCTTGCAGTGGATTGAGGCCAAATGCCAGGCCACCCACTAAAATTATTTATTAATTTTCTGCTGTGAGATAAGGATTAGAAGAAGGGCAAAGCAGGCTCAAAACTTTAAAGGCTATAAAGAAAGCTTTATTAAAAGAATTAAAAGAGGAATAGTAAGAACCAAAATAAACCTTTAGAACACTTTTTCTCTCCCCAGCCCCTCTTTTTTTCTCACCTACAATGTAAAGAGACAAAACCTGGGATTTTCAGTCAGTTTACCCCTTCTAAAAATAAATATTTTCTTCAGTTCTCTTAGGGAGAGGAGTCTCTCCTGCCATGCTATTGAGACTTTTCCACAAAAAACAGTTTTCTTGTGGCTTTAATTTCACAGCGAAACAGTCCACCTGGTAAAAACCTGTTCGTATTCATATAAGTCCCTCCCACAGCTTGCAGCTTTCTCACAACTGCTTTTTCCTGGGCCATTTCATCTTATGGGGTGCAATTTTAAGGATGAGCTGTTTTAGTATAGAAGCAAAGGTTGTCTTCTATCTCTGGGAGCAAAGGTTCTCTTCTTCTGTCTCTGGGAAGATAGGCTCTCCTTTTCTGTGTCTGGGGCAAAGACTCTCTTCTCTCTCTGTTCAAGCTTCTCATTAGATCACAGCTACTTCAGCATCTACTTGCTTCAGCACAGGTGCTTTTGGTCATGGGCTGTGGTTTGAACACTATATCCCCCCACGCATTTAATGAATTATGGGGAAAATAGTCTGGTGTATCATATTCCATCACCACGGCTTAGAAAAGAATTTCAGCTCCGAGGCTCTGAGCATCTCCTCTTTCTCCTCCCTCTGAGTTTCAGCTCCACCTTCTTCACTGACCTTGGTGTCTTCATGTTGTTCTCCTCACATGCCTTCACCTTTCCTTTTCTCTGACTCGGGAGAAGATTGGCATTTGCAGGTTTATCTGTTCTTAAGTGGAATTTTACAGTGCTGAAAGAGTTAATCTTGCCCAGGACCTGCATCAGGGACTTGTCACTCACTGTTGGTCACATGATCTCTGCCAGGCAGTGAGAGTAGAGCTGCTTGCAGTGTTGATTTCGGCTGCATATTTACTCGAGGCACCAGGATAGCTTGTTCAGCAGCATGATCTTGGTGACCACGCTGGGGGGCTGCACGAGAACCCAGTGGTGGCAGGAGTGGCCAGGATCTCAGGGCTGGGCCAGGATGGTAGCGACCGCTCGGGTTGTATGGCTGTTCTCTGTCCCTGGCTGCTCTCATTTCCAGCTGCGGGGGCCACAGACAGCAGACTGCAGAGCCACCCACTGGTCTCAGTTGCATGGTGCTCCATGGCGCCGAGACAGCCCCTGACAACACGGTTCAGTGGCTCGCAGCCGGAATGGGGCTGCGTCCTGGCCTGGCCCGGCCCAGGCCAGGATGGTGATGGAGCACAGCCCAGCGTGGCCCAGGCTGGGGCCCCCCAGGCCCAGTGGCTTCCCTCCCCCTGCCCAGCAACTGCACTGCTCAGGCCCAGCCCAGCCTGGACCTAAGTGGGAAGGGGGTGGGGAGAGAAGGAACCCGACTCTTCTGCTGTCCCAGGAAGTAAGAAAGAGTTTTTCAAGATTTCTTCTTTCTTAAATATGATATTTATAGAGGCATGTTCAGCTTTCCTAATTGGCTTAGTTCTGTGCCAATTTTCAGAGCTAGCTAGCTATTGGTTCTTTCAGGCCCGAAGGAAGTTGTAATGTTCCTTACAGGGAAATATCACTTCATGGTTGATGGTTTTCTCCCTTAACTAAAAACCAAGCTATGCCAAACCACCACAACCCTTAACACCAACATCCCCCCCTTCCCACTGACAGCACAGGGAAACAGGAAGTGGGGATTTTGGTCATTTCATCACCCGAGGTTTCTCTCACTGCTTGGGGAGAGAAGTCGTTCTCCTGCTGCACTATGGGGTCCCTCCCACAGGAGACAGTTCGCTGTGAACTTCTCTAATGTGGCTCCATCTCATGAGCAGCAGTCCTCTCAAAACTGCTGCTATGGGATTCCATCCTACAGGCAACAGTACCCCTCAAACTGTTGCAGCGTGTCATGCTTCCACGGAGTGCAGTCCTTGAAGGACAGGCTAGTCAAGCCTGGAAGTAGGAGGTCTCTGTCCACAGGTGTCCTACAGGATCACAGCTTCATCCTGATATCCACCCACTCTAGCGTGGGTCTTGTCCTCGAGGCACTCTGGGTAGATCTCTGCATCCCCCATGGACCTCCATGGGCTGCAGAGGGACAGCCTGCTTCACCATGGTTTTCACCATGGCCTGCAGAGGAATCTCAGCTCTGGAGCCTGGAGCATCTCCCCCTCCCTCTCCACTGCCCTTGGTGTCTCCACTGTTGTTTCCTTCACATATTCTCACACCTACTCTGGCTGGAATTAAAACTGCACCACCACCTTTGTTTTGATTTCTTGTTCAGTATGTTATCATGGAAGTGTTACGACCATTTGTAATTGGCCCAGCCTTGACCAGCAGCATGTTCATCCTCAGAGCCATCAGGGATTGGCTCTGCTGGACATGGTGGAAGCTTCTAGCAGCTTCTCACAGAAGTCACCTCTGTGCCCCATGAATAACCAATACAACACAAGAGCTCTCTGTCTCAGTGCATAGGAAATTGAGCAAGGCAGGCTGGAAAAGAGCATGGCTGAGCAAGAATCTGCTCCTCAAACTGAGGAATAAGAAAGAAATGCACAGCCAGTGGAAGCAAGGACAGGTCAGCTAGGAAGAGTATACGGATACGGTTCCAATGTATAGGGACAGGGTAAGGAAAGCAAAGGCACAGATGAAACAGGACATGTCAAGGAATGTGAAGAATAACAAGAAGGGATTTGATAAGTACATAGGTAAGAAAAATGTGAAGGAGAGTGCACTCCCCAGATAAACAAGAAAGGAGAACTGGTAACAACTGATATGGAGAAGGCTGAGGGACTCAACGAGTTCTTTGCCTCAGTCTTCATCACAAGTCAGGTTTCCCATGTCTCTCAAGTCCCTGAAACTCTAGGTGGGGGTTTGAGGGGCAAAGTCCCTCCCACTGTAAGCTAAGAGCAGGTTTGGAACCACTTGATGAAGCTGAATAGCCACAAGTCTATGGGGCTTGATAACATGCATTCCAGGGTCCTGAGGGAACTGCCTGTCCTAGGGTGACGTTATGATGCTTGTATCACCAATCATCTGTTCTGTTTATGCTGGATATTATATTCTGTTCCTTCAAGACTGGCTCTGAGAGCGAAGGTAGGGAGAAGAAGAAGCATGGAGTTTGTTATCAGACTGCTCTCACTCCTCCACAGTCTGCTAGAACACAGAACTCCACTGTGGTGTCTGGGCACGGACGGGGCAAAACACAGCGCTACGTTGTTTTTTAGTTAGTTTAGCTAGCTGAGACAGAGAAGTTCCCTGAACTGTTTTGTCTTTCTCTTTTTTTTGGAACTGTTTGAACCTGCTCCAGACTGGGACCCGGGGAAACACGAAGAGTTTGCATTTTGTAGCCTACTGGGGCCTACTCTGGGCAGCAGCCTTTCCCAGTGCTGGAGGGACTAATAACAGAGCAACCACCCCCAGGAGAGATTTCCTGAATTTGTCATCTTTTCAGAGTGGCGAATGAGTTTTGCCATCTGGCATTGTTCATTTTTTGTGCTGGGGAGTGCTTTGCCTGTTAAATAAACAGGGTTTTTTTCCACTTCTCTCCAAGGAAATTCTTCCCAAACTGGTTGGGGGGGAGGGGCAGTGTGGGTTTGCTTTCTGGGGGGGGCCTTTTGGAGGTTTTCTCCCAAATTTGCCCTAAACCAGGACACTGCCTAATGTTGTTGCCAAGCCATTCTCCATCATATTTAAAAAGTCATGGCAGTCAGGTGAAGCCTCTGGTGACTGGGAAAATGGGAAACATCTCTCCCATTTTTAAAAAGGGAAGAAAGGAAGATGTGGGGAACTACAGACTAGTGGGCCTCACCTCTGTGCCTGGGAAGGTCACAGACCAAAATCCTCCTAGAAGATATGCTAAAGCACATAAAAGACAAGGATGTGATCCGAGGCACCCAGCATGGCTTTATTAAGGGCAAATTGTGACTGACCAGTCTAGTGGCCTTCTATGATGGACTGACTGCAACAGATGACAAGGAAAAACCAACAGATGTTATCTATCTAGACTTCTGTAAGGCCTTCAGTACAGTCTCACATGACATCCTTATCTTCAAATTGGAGATACATGGATTTGATGTATGTACTATTCAGTGGATAAGGAATTGGCTGGATGGATGCAGCCAGACTTGTGGTCAATGGCTCTGTTGGGTGGAAAGGGTTTTGCTCAAGTGGCCTTGCAGCTGGGAATGCTGAGGTCTGGAGAATAAAAGTGCAGGAAGCCCCATATATTAGGTCTACTGTCCTTTTCCCTCTGTTTTGAGAAGTAGAATCTCTGTGTAGAAATAACCTATGCGTTTGGGGAGACTTGGAGGCCCTCTCACAGACATGCTTGAGCTCCCTGTTTTGGGAAAGAGAAGATGAAAGCTCAGAGATCATAAAAAGTACAGAGGAGATCACAGCATGGTAATAAAATATGCATGCACAGGCCTGTGATAAATGGGTGCGAACAGCAGCTATGCTGCCTGCTAGCATGGACTGAGCCTGACAGTGCTGGCATTCCTGCTTGCATGTGTCATGGTTTAACATAACTTGGTTTCTTAGTTAAAGAGAAAAATCCATCAGTTACAGAAGTGATTTTCTGTGAGGACTGCTAACAGCTTCCTCCAGACCTAACAGAACAAATCAGTTGGCTAGGTTTGAATTTTGACACATTGTTAAACCACTAAGAAAGCAAGACACGCCTCTGTGAAGATACATGTAAAAACAAACCCTGGGGAGCTCTGTCTTGCTTCCAGCCTTTGAACAGCTAACTAGGCGCTGGCTGGGCTGGCCTCTTCCCAGGAAGTCTGCTGAGCCCTGTCCTGGTGGGGAGGTTGGGCCCCCTTCCCAGTGGGGACTGGCCTGTTTTCGGCAGACCCCGTCAGTCCTTTTTTGTCCAGTAGCGCCACTGGGCCATGCCACTGGGCACCATCCCAACGCCAGGAGCAACCATGCAGATGGGACCAGTGCCAGTAGTGGCCCCGCGGCCGGCACTGGAGGTGGCCCCGAGGCCAGGAGCAACCATGTGGCCTTGACTGCTTGGCCAAAATGGGCGTAGGCAGGGCAGCGCCACATGGATGTGGCTATCTTGGCATGGCTCACAATGAACTTTGTTTGCTCAGCTGCTTTTAGCCAGCCATGCTGTGGACAGAGGGACAAAAGCAGGGGCAGCAGCTTTTCCTTTTTTTTGAGAAGGTGCAGGGATGGCACTGGCAGCCAGCAAGACTCACACTGTGTCGGCAGAGACCACGTGACCAACAGAGAGGCACAGTGAGCAATTGCTCCAATGCAGAGCCTGGATGAGATCAACCTTTCAGCACTGCATAACTCTATAAAAACTGTTTCAGTTCATAAAGCCTGAGAACAAATGAACTTACGAACACCAATTCTCTCCTGAATCAAGAAAAAGGAAAGGGTGAAGACACGTAAAGAGAAAAACATGGGGCGCTGAGGTCAATGAAGAAGTCAAATTCTAGATGGGAAGAGATTGAAGAGATGCCTTAGCTTTGGGAAATTCTCTTGTAAGGCTATGGTGAAGAGATAATTGATATATCAGATTCTTTTTCCCTGTAACTCATGGAATACATTGGGGAGATGTAGTGTTCTAACCACAGCCATGAACAGAGGCACCCATGCTGAAGCAAGCAGATGTTGAAGTAGCTTGAACAGACAGAGATGAAAAACCTTGCCCCAGGGATAGAAGAAAACCTCTGTTCCTAGAGATTAGAGAATTTTTCTTTCTATATGAGAACAGCTCATCCTTAAAATTGCACCCCAATAAGCTGAAATGACCCACTGTGGTAGTTGTGGGAAAACTACCAAAACCGTGGGAGGGACTTCCATACTGCAAACAGATTTTCCTTTCCTGGGCGGCAGATTCGCTGTGATATTAAAGCCATGAGAAAACTGTTTCTTGTGGAAAAGTCTCCATGGCATGGCAAGAGAGAGTCCTCTCCCTAAGAGAACTGAAGAAGGACTATTTTAGAGGTGGTAAACTGACTGAAAGACCCAGGTTTTGTCCCTTTACATTGTCAGTAGGAAAGAAATGAGGGTGGAGGGGGAGGACAAATGTTCCAAAGGTTTATTCTGATATTATTATTTTTCTTTTAATTCTGTTAATAGCTTTCTTCATACCCTTTAAAGTTTGAGCCTGTTTTGCCCTCATCCTCCTAATCCTTATTTTGCAGCAGAAAATGAGTAAATAATTCTAGTGGGTGCCCTGGCGTTTGGCCAGCATTAGACCCACTAAATTAATTGGTGCATTGTCGTGTTGCATTTTGTTTAAATGGTATGCCCTGTCTCACCCCTCCAAAATGTATGGTATATTCTAAGCCTGTGGTCCTGCCCTGAACCATCCTGTACCCCCCACAAAACGAACCGCAACAGTGCATTGGCTGGGAAGCTTAGAGTGGCGAACCAAAACCACTACAGAATGTCTCTGCCTGGGTGTGGCTTTGGGATCCTCTGGTTAGCAAGGTAATGAAATAAATTTACTGTTTGCATTTCAGTTGTGATTTTCTGATTGTTCAGGCTGCCTGCCTGTGTTGACTCACACATTTGGCATAGTTGTCAGGACATGGGAACAACCATGCCATGGCTAAGGAAAAAGTCGGGGACTGGGGAGGCCATGACGGTGAATCTGCATTTTGGGAAAGCCCAGCACTGAGTGCTGATACCATGTAGCCACTTTCCTGGTGACAATGGCTCCACTGGAGGCATGGCTTGAAATACATTATGGGACAGTGGTTACTCCCCAAACTATTGAGTTGGCTATGCATGGATTGCCATGGAAAGCATCATGGAAGTGTCTTGGTTTGAAAAGACAGGTGTCTGCTAAGGAAGGCAGGAGCCTCCCTTGAAACAGAAAATGTAAACCCTCTCCCTCCGAATTATTATCATTTTGAAATTAAGGGGCTCTCAGGCAAAGATATGGGAATAGAAATAACAGTTCTTTACTAGGAAAAATAAAATACAAATGCAACAGTACAAAAAAACTGACTGACAGAGTCAGAATACGACCTGAGAGTCTGTTGGTCAGGGTGTTTGTAGCAGTCTGATTAAATGGTGGCTGCAGATCTCCTGGAGTGACAGATGTGGTTCTGTTGAAGCAGTGATCTTGTAGAAGAGTGTAGTTTTCCTAGGAAGGTCTAGTGGTGGTGTAGATGGGTCTGGTCTTCCTCTGGGAAACCAGTGGGAAAAGGCTGCCTGTGGTATTCCAAATCTCAGATTATATCTAGGTAGGAATGCTTGGCTCCTCACAATGGGATGATATAATTTTATCAGTCATTGCAGTGAGACTCAATGGCCCATTAACAGAAGATATTCCCCAGAGGAAGGATTGGTGGTGGAAGAGATAAAGAAAACTGCTGCACCTGTTTTTAATAGGTGGCCCAATTAACAGAAGATCACTGCCCCACCTCTAACAGATGACAATAGAATATACACCCCCAGCCACATCTTGCATTTGCAACCTAAGGCATTATCTACCCCTTATTCCATTACTATCTGCACCATACCCAAATCAATAAACTCTACACAATGAAACTTTACACACAGTTCTCACTTAAGACTAGGTTTCCCTGTTGTATACAATGAGGTTCTCTATCTTTCTGTATTACCCACCAAGTGTAACCTGGTTGTTGAGCAAAAAACCGTCCCACAGATGGGTTTGCCTTAACCGGAGGTGGGACTAATACATTTTTTCCGAAAATACCTTTCATGTGTACCACAGGGACTTTATCCACTGTGTGCAAGGGTTCAGACTGGGCAGGACCAGCTCGATTGATGGACCCTAGGGTGTTGACCATCCAGGTGGCTTTTGCAAACTTAATTTCCTAATTTCTGATGGTTCTCCCACCAAATGCCTTCAGGGTAGTCTTAACTAGTCAGTTGTACCATTCAACTTTCCTGGAAACTGGTGCTTGATAAGGGATATGATATATGCATTCAATACCATGTTCTCTGGCCCAGGTGTTTATAAGGCCATTTTTGAAATGGGTCCCATTGTCCAACTCAATTCTCTCAGGGGTGCCATGTCTCCACAGGACTTGCTTTTCCAGGCCCAAGATGGTGTTCTGGGCAGTAGCGTGAGGCACAGGGTAGGTCTCTAGCCAACTAGTGGTGGCTTCCACTATGGTTAGCAAATAGTGCATGCCTTGGTGGGTTTGGGAAGGGTGATGTAGTCAATCTGCCAGGCTTCCCCATACTTATATTTGGACCATTGCCCACTGAAAGATGAGTCTCCTGGAGCCAGGTCTCATAAGCTCTTAGAGATATATTTCACACCCAAGATAGCTCATCTACCTTACAAGGCATAAAATCAGCAGGATGGCTTCTGTGGTAGTGTTGGAAACAAAAAAGTTTTAATAAAAGGCAAAATAACAAAACTCTTTACAGAGAAAAACTGAGCCAGGTGCAAGAGGCCCTCCTGCCCCTGGTAAAACATCTCACAAAAGCAATTAGTTTCTTTGTTCTCTTCTATTTCTAGTAAATTGCTCAGGCAGGACTTTTTGGCTCCTGTCCAATTAGCTATTCTTAAGTCTGAGGTAAAGTCCCCCAGGTCCTATGAGATGCCTTTTCACCTAATTGAGGAGAGAAACTTCTGGGCTTCTTTTCTTTTTAGGGGGACAAAGGATAGTTTTGTCACTCCATCAACAGGGGGCACATTCCAGTAGCCCACCATATTTTAGGGGCTTCACCCTCTTGGTTTGCTTGATCTCAGCACACGTCTCACAGTCATGGATAACCTGAATAATACTGTCTATGTTTAGATCCACCCCTCAGTCTCATGCCCACTTATAGGTGGCATCTCTGCCCTGATGACCTGAAGCAACATGGGTCCATCGAGCTAGGAACAACTTCCCCTTATGTTGCTAATCTAAGTCTATCTTTGACACCTCTGTCTTTGCAGCCTGATCTACCTGCTCGTTGTTTCAGTGTCAGTCATTAGCCCGACTTTTGGGGACATGAGCATCTACATGATGGATAGCTTCTCCACCTGTGTGGCAATGTCTTTCCACTCATCAGCAGCCCAGATTGGCTTTCCTCTATGATGCCAGTTGGCCATTTTCACCTTTCCAGCCAGCCCCACACAGCATTGGTTACCATCCATGAATTAGGTATAAAGGTACAGCTTTGGCCACTTCTCTCTTTCAGCAATGTCCAGGGCCAGCTGAACAGCCTTGAGTTCAGCAAGTTGACATGATCCACCTTCTCCTTCAGTAACTTCTGCAAACTGTTGTGTGGGGCTCCATATGGCTGCTTTACACTTTCGTTTCATCCTTATGATGTGACAGGAACCACAGTGAAAAGAGCATATTGTGTTTCCTTTGCTGGCAGTTGCTTGTACCGTGGAGCTTCTTCAGCCCGTGTCACTTGTTCCTTCTCCTGTTCATCAGTGAGACTAAAGTTTTCACTTTCTGGCCAGTTTGTTATTTCTAAAATCCCAGGGCAGTTGGGGTTTCTAATACAGGTGCAGTGTGATGAGGGCAATCCACTTGCTCTATGTTGCGTCAGTGGTGTGGTGGGTATAGGAAACTTTTCCTTTCAACATCCACCCTAGCACCGGTAGTTGGGGTGCCAGGAGGAGTTGTGTTTCTCTGCCAATCACCTCTAAGGTGGCTTGAACTCCTTCATAGGCAGCGAGTATTTCCTTCTCTGTGGGAGTATAGTTGGCTGCAGATCCTCTGTAACTTCGGCTCCAGAATCCTAGTGGTCGGCCTCGAGTTTCCCCAGGCACCTTCTGCCACAGGCTCCAGGACAAGCCATTGTTCCCAGCTGCAGAGTAAAGCACATTCTTCACCTTTGGTCCTGTTCTGACTGAGCCAAGGGCTACCGCATGAGTGATCTCCTGCTTGATCTGGGAAAAGGCTTGTTGCTGTTCAGGGCTTTAGTGGAAATTGCTCTTGCAGGTAACCAGACAGAGAGTGACAGGTTTCTCCTTGAGCCAGGTCTTATGAGCTCTCAGAGAACCTATCACACCTGAGATAGCTCAGTTACCTCGAATGGCATAAAATTAGCAGGATGGCTTCTGAGGTAGTGTTGGAAACAGAAAAAGTTTTAATAAAAGGCAAAATAACAAAGCTCTTGCAGAGAAAAACCGAGCGAGGGGCAAGACGTTTTGCTCCTGCTAAAACATCCCACAAAAGTGATTATTTCCTTTGTTTTCTTCTTTTTCTAGTGAATTGCCTAGGTGGGTGTCATGGATTGACCCTGGCACAGTGCTAGTGCCCCCATGAAAGGTATATTCCCAAAATGGTTACTGTGAGATGTGATCCGGAAACAGAAAAAAGCAGGCTCCAACTTGGGAATGGAGGGAAAAAAACCAACACTTTATTAATCTACAACATAGACACAAAAGGGTGCTGCCAGAGGAATGGAGAAAAATGTGTTAGCAATGTCAGTAGTGGCATACTACTTTGCTGTCTTGGACTCCAGCTCATACTGGAGTTCCAGCATGTCCCGCACAGCAGCGCTCAGTGGTGGAGTCACTTCATTCTCGCCACGATAGTCCACAGTCAATCTCCATTCTCTGTCAGACTTGCACACAGGCTAAATGGGACTGTTGAAGGGTGAGTGGGCCTTACTGACCACCCTTTGGCTCTCCAGTTCATGGATCATTTTGTGGATGGGGATCATGGCATCTCGATTTGTCCAATACTGCCGGTGGTGCACTGTCGAGATGGTAACTGGTACTCATTCCTCTTCCACCTTCAGGAATCCTACTGCAGATGGGTTTTCTGATAGTCTAGGCAAGGTGTTCAATTGCCTAATGTTCTCTGCCTCAACAGCAGCTATTCCAAAAGCCCACCTGACTCCCTTTGGGTCTTTGCAATAGCTGTTCTGAAGGAAGTCTATGCTTAGAATAGACGGGGCCACTGGGCCAGTCACAATAGGATGTTTCTGCCACTTCTTCCTAGTCAGGCTCACCTTGTTTTCCAAAAGGGTCAATTGCTGCGATCCCCCCATAACCATGGCAATGGAAACAGGTTCTGCCCCCTGTAAGAGACGGTCTGAAGTTTCCCTCATCTGCCTCACAATCGCCATCAAGGACAGAGATTTAAGCCCCCCCCCAAGGACTGAGGTCCTTAAAATTCCAACACAGGGATGCTGGCCGGACTGAAACAGGATGTCTGCTAAGTGTTGCCTGCAGATATGTTCGCTGGACCAAGACTGGTTTCCCATGGGAACCAGTCCTGAAACAATGATTCCTGCTCACTGCTAGGACTGGTTTGCCCTATTTGAAACTGGGCTGTCTGTACTTGTTCTCAACTGACGTATTCTCCATTGTCTTGTACCCATTACCTCGATATAAGACTATAAAAGACCCCTGAGTTAACCAAGGATGCTGAGATTTACCCCGACATGACATGACGGATCTATTGGCTGCACCACAAGAACTTAGTCTCTCCGTTGGTAGCTATTCCCCCCCCTCTTTTTCTCTCTCTCTCTCTATCCTTTATCTCCTTTCTAATCCTTCTATGGCATTTGCTGTAGGCACTCATTAAAAGGTGCATTTGTTTTGATTTATACTGAAAGTCCCCTTGCTGTGTGTCTTTTGCACTCTGAGATTGGTAAAATGATCCATCACGAACTCCGCTTTTACTAGCGAATCATGACACCCCCACATGTCCTGATGGCATTGGGGTACACTGCGCACCAGTATCAACTAAGGCTTCATATTTTTGTGGCTCTGATGTGCCAGGCCATCGGATCCACACTGTCTAAAAGACCTGGTTTTCCCATGTCTCTTCCTGGCTAGAGGCAGGACCCCTCTCACCCTGGTTATTATTTCCTTCCTGGGCATACATACTAGAGGTTCTTTCAAGGGGATCTGACAGATCATACCTGGCAGCTCGGTCATGGGAGGCTGAAGCTACCTTCAGTTTAGTGGAACATCTTTGGTTAGTGTTTCCCTTCTTGAGTAGACGCACCCATGCTGCAAGGACAAAAGTAGGTGTTTTGGGTTGATTATATGATGTTTTTATCGCTAATCATCTACTCTGTTTATGCTGAATAATAAGTTTCGCACCTTTAAGGCTTATTCCAGAGAGTGAAGGGGGGAGAGAAGAAATGCGCAGTTTGTTTTCAGACACTGCACTCACTCCTCCACATTCCTGCTCCTAGACTGTGTTGTCTGCAAATAGACAAACAGCAAGACAGACCTCTCCTTTGTTTTAGTTAGTTTTAGCTAACTGAGGCAAAAAAAGTTCCCTCAACTGTAGGGGTTTTTTTCCCTTTTCTTTAGACCTGTTTAAACCTGCTCTGGACTGAACACCCGAAAAAGCACCGGCAGCTTGCACCTGTGGCCCACCAGGCCGGGCCAGGGCTGTGACATTTCCAGCGCCGGAGGGACTGATAAAAGACTGAGTGAGCCAAGCTGCAACCCAGGGAGGGAACTTTTCTGACTTTGTAATCTCTTTTAGAGCAGCAAAAAGTTTTATTGTTTAATATTGTTTAAGTTTTATTGTTTAATAAACATTTTTTTCCACTTTTCTCCAAAGAAGTATTTTTTCCTGAACCAGTTAGGGGAGGGGCCAATTGAATCTGCTTTTCTAGAGGAACCCCTGTAGGGGTTCTCTCCCAAATTTGCCCTAAACCAAGACAAATACACCTAGTGGCGTCCAACGCAGGGCCTGAAAAAGTGAAAAAACCTTTATTAATTACATGTTAGTTGTGCCTACTCTATAGTAAGTTAAAGCAGTCAATAACCATATTACTTAAATTCATAATATGTCTTAAAGTAGAAGCCTTCATGTAGTTATAGTCTCTAAGCTTTTTTAAAGTTTTAATACCTTTCTAATCACTATAAATTATTATCCCTAACACGTAGTTTTTACAGTAGAGGGGCACGGATTAAAATAACTATTGTGCTAACCTTAGTAATAATGATTTATAAAGTGTTTACAAAAATACTAGAGTCTGTTTATGATATGTATAGTTTATAGTTTCTTCGTCCTACCCTATGTCCCAGTTCCAGTAGTATGTTTTGAGAATTTATTAGCAATTACACCTGATTTGTTAGGAGAAGAGCAGAAAATGAAGCTTTCCAACATTTCCTTTCCTTCTTCTCCTTTAAATCTATGTCACTTTTTAAAAATGTTCAGTTTCCCCTAAATGTTAAAAAGACCATCTTTCTAGTATTTAATCTAGTAAGCTTCCTTTATATAGTCTACAACTTCTCTAGAATGAAAGCTGAAATGCCCAGAAAAGCTAATGAGACCCCTAACTCAAAAGTAGACCCAAGCTTAAGAAATCCTGAATAGTGTAGATAATAAAAAGATATGAGCCAAACCCTAAAAAAATTTCTGACCCTATAGCCTAAAATTTTCCACGTAAACAAATTCAGAATCCAGCGAAGGTAAAAAAATGCATGAAAAATAAGTACCATAATAACTCTACAAAAAAACCTCATTACAATAAACTAAGCCCTAGCCTATACTTATCACACACTGCTAAATACTATAAAGAAACAGATATAGCAGGGGGGCAGAGAGATAAATCAGCAGCTACCCCAATCACTCAAACTACAGCCAACACCCCAGCTACTCAAGTTATAGCTAAACCAAACAGTAACCCTAAGCCACTAACAATCACTGCGGAAAAGAAGCACACAAGCAAAACCAATCAGCCAGTGACCAACAATAATAATCCAGAAAAAAACCCCTCAACACCAATTACTAATACAAAAATCAAAGTTAACTAAAACAAGATCAGAAGCCACTATTAAGTCCTATTCCCTAAAAGACCTTCGTAGCCTAAAAAAAAATTACACTCAAAAACCTAATAAATCTATAATTAGTTAGTCCATCTTTAAGATGCTGCAAGCAAAGCTACAATTTTAAGCAATAGTGAAGCAAAGCATTTAAAATCCCTATCACATGATCCCATCATCAACAAAAAATAATAAAAAAGGCTAACCCTCACAGCCTCTAGGCACAGGTCCTAGAAAGTATAACACAAAAATATCTACGTGCAGACAATCTCTATATACAACAAACTCAGTGGAAGACCATAAAACAAAAAATTCAATGCTTAAAAGAAATAACAGTAACAGAAATTATCTTCTCAAATTACATAAACACTGTAAATCCAGACTAAATACCATATACATCCATAATGTAGCAAAAACTTATACAACTTAAACCACTAGAATATGCTTCTGCTTTAACAATAATAAAGCAAGATGACAATAAACTGTACTTAATATAACAAAAAAGCTCCAAACATATGCAAATACTATACATAACCCAACACATACCAAAATCACAGCAGTAAAAACACATCTGTAAAAATTAAAAGATAAGATAAAAAAACACACTAAAAACTCAGAAAAGAAATTAAAGAAAGCTTTCTCCAAATCTCAACAACACAAATCAGAAGTTCTAATATCCAACACAAAAGTTCCCCAGATGGGGAGAGAAAGTACACCCCACAAACTGAGCTATAGTTCTTCCTACATAATTACAAAAAAACCCATAAAGAAATAAGATAGAAAATCTACTGCTACTCTAGCACAAGTGAGTAAATGAAAATAAAACAAAACTCAGGAAAAAAGTTTCACCAAAAAAAAGCAGCTCCAATAACCCATAACCAAACTACCATATATAATAATAACAACAATATTTTCTATCCCCTTAAAAAAACCTCCAAGACATATACCCCAAAAAAAAACAAAACAAACCACCAAACGAAAAAACAAGCTTAAAAAAAACCCTACCTCTGGCCAGGTAGAGGCTAGAGAAAACCATTTTTTTTTTTGACTATATAAATTCATTAGCCTAACACATCTGAACCACAAAAATATAAAGCTTTAGTCAACACTGGTTCACAGTGCACATTAATCCCATCAAGACATATAGAAACAAAATCTATTTATATTACTAGTGTAACAAAAATATCACAAAATTTTACTTTAGTAAAAGCTGAAATAAGCCTAACTACAAATAAGTAGAAGAAACACCCTATTGTAACTAGCCCAGAAGCCCCACACATTTTTAACACAAACTTCCACCAAAGTATTTCAAAAACCCCAAAAGACTCAAATAGACATTTAAAATAACTGCTGTAAAAACAAAAAATGTCAAACAATTCAATACCTTACCTAAACTATCAAAAAACCCATCTGCAGTAGGACTCCTAAAAGTAAAAGAAAAGCAACAAGTACCAATTACCACCTCAACAGTACACCACCAACAATACCAAACAAATCAAAATATGGTGATCCCCATCCACAAAATAATCCATAAACTAAAGAACCAAAGAGTAGTAAACAAAACCCACTCACCCTTCAACAGCCCCATTTGACCTGTACATAAATATAAAAGAAAATAGATATTAACTGTAAACTACCATACATTAAATAACTCCACCACTAAACACTGCTATACCAGACATACTAAAACTCCAATATAAACTAAAGTCCAAAACAACAAAGTAGTATACCACTATCAATATTACTAATGCATTTTTCTCCATTCCTCTAGCAGCAAAATGCAAGCCTTAATTTACCTTCACCTAAAAAAAGTACAGTACACCTAAAACCAACTGCCCCAGGGGTGGAAACACAAGCCCACCATCTACCATAAACTAATCCAAACTACACTAAAAAAAATAAAACTCCAAAACATCTACAATATATTGATGGCATCATTGTGTGAGAAAAACCAGCAAAAAAAGTGTTTAAAAAAATCATCCAGATTCTCCTGAAAACCAGCTTCACCATCAAAAAGAACAAAGTCAAAAAACCTGCTCAAAAAATCCAGTTTCTAAAAATAAAATAACAAAATAGCATCAGATTCCCACCAATGTCATCAACAAAATCACAATATCTCCACCATCCAACAAGAAAGACAAACTTTCCTAAGTGCCAAAAATTTTTAAAGAATACACATTCCTGAATACAACCAAATTATAAGCCCTCTCTACCCAATCACCCACAAAAAACCACTTTCCACTGAAACCCTAAACAACAACAAACCTTTACCCAAATCAAACAAAAGATCGCTCATACAGTAACCCTTAGCCCAATCAAAACAAAACCAAATGTAAAAAACATACTCTACTCTACAGCCAAAAACCATAGTTTGTCCTAAAGCCTTTAACAAAAAGTACCTAATAAAACTCAAAACCAACCACTAGAATTTTAAAGTCAAAACTACAAAAAGTCTAACAGCGTATAAAAGTCCAAACCACCTCAAAAGTAATAAACACTAAAACACAACTCCTTCTAACACCCCAACCACCAATGCTAAAATAAATGTTCAAAACAGAAGTTCCCTCTACCCACCATACCACCAATACTACATAGAGCAACATCACACAACACACCCATATTAAGATACTAAATCACCCTAAAATTCTAAAAATAATTGCAAACTAACCAGAAAGTAAAAACTTTAATCTCACTAATAAAAAACCCAAAAAAAACACATACTAAAAAAACACCACCATATAACCAACTACTAGCAAAAAATCCACAATACACTCTTTTTACTAATAATTCTTACCACATTATAAGAATAAAACAAAAGTAAAAAACAACCATATAAAACCCCACACAACAAATCACAAAAGCTACTAACAAAAAAAATCAAACCAACTTCTTAAACTCAAAACTATTCAACTAACCCTAAACATTGCTAAAAAAGTAGCCAAAGTTCTACCTCTACACTAATTCATAAATAATAACCAATACTCTATAAAAATAACTAAAAAAGTAGAAAAAAACTAATTAACAGCATAAAAAACCCAATTTAAGCTACTAATACTTCAAAAACCATTACTACCAGAGTAAAGAAACTACCAGTAAAAGTCCACCACATAAATACTCATATCCCCAAAAATAAAACTAATAAAGAACACCAAAACAATCAACAAATAAACCAAACCACAAAAATAAAAATATCAAAAATAAACTTAAATTAACAACACCAAAATAATTATTCCTAACTAAATAAGCCCATGATACCTCAAATCATCAAAGTAAAAATACCATCTATAAGTAAACACAAAACCAAAAAGTAACCATAAACAATATTTCTCAAATTATCCATAACTATCAAGGAGTATACTACCATCAAACAAACCAAATAAAACCCTTCTAATATAGCAGACAGTAGTCCAAGTACAAATATAAAGAAACCTAACAGATGAACTACATCACACTGCCCCAAACACACCAAAGCAAGCACTACGTACTCACAATAGTAAAAACCACCACACGATAGTTAAAAACCTGTGCCTCATGCTACAACCCATAACACCATCCTAAACCTTAAAAAACAAGTCCTTTAAAAACATAATACCCCTAAAATTTAAGTCAAAAAACAAAACTCATTTCAAAAACAGCCTTATCAACACCTAAGCTAAAAAACATAGCATTAAGTAAATATACCATATCCTCTACCATACATCAACTACAAAGTAAAAAAGTACAATAAACTATTAAAAACCACCTTAAAAACATTAAGTAAAAAATCTTTCAAAAATTAAAAGCAACATCTAACAACAACCACCTAATTAGTTAACACCCAAAACTCTACTAACCAAATAAACCGTACCCAATCTGAGCCTTTATATAAAGTAAATAAAAACAAAATCCCAATAATACATATCAAAAGTTTCTTTAAAAAGACAATTTAAATAAATTCTACCTCAAATGCAAACAAACCCATTCATAAAGTTATCTTTACTCAAAAACCAAATTACACATAGTAGATAATACTGAAAAATAAAAGAACAAAATATATACCTCAAAAAATCTAATTATTAAATAAAAACAATGTACAAATATCACTATTTACTAAATATTACCGCCATTATATATATATAACTCTATATTAAATATATAATATATATGTTTCTGATTTAAAATAGATATTAACTTTAGTAGTAAGCTAACAATATAGCGATAGAGTAGAATGTCCTGGGTTGACCATATGATGCTTTTATCCCCAATCATCTGTTCTCTTTATGCTGAATAATAACTTTTGCACCTTTAAGACTTGTTCCAGAGAGTGAAAAGGAGAGAGAAGAAGCACGCAGTTTGTTTTCAGACACTGCACTCACTCCTCCACATTCCTGCTCCTAGACTGTGTTGTCTGCAAATAGACAAACAGCAAGACAGACCTCTCCTTTGTTTTAGTTAGTTTTAGCTAACTGAGGCAAAAAAAGTTCCCTCAACTGTAGGGGTTTTTTTCCCTTTTCTTTAGACCTGTTTAAACCTGCTCTGGACTGAACACCCGAAAAAGCACCGGCAGCTTGCACCTGTGGCCCACCAGGCCGGGCCTGGGCTGCGACATTTCCAGCACCAAAAAGACTCATAAAAAACTAAGTAAACCAAACCACAACCCAAAAAAAAAAAACTTTTCTGAATTTATCATCTCTTTTAAAACAACAAAAAGCTGTATTATTTAATATTATTTAAATTTTGTTATTTAATAAACATTTTTTTTCCGCTTTTCTAAAAAAAATATATTTTTTCCCAAACCAATTTTAAAAAAAACAATTAAATCTACTTTTCCAAAAAAAACCCTTTAAAAGTTCTCTCCCAAATTTACCCTAAACCAAATCAAATACAGTGGGTTTCCCATCTCACTTTCCCATGTCTTCCTCATGGTCGCACAGGAAGAACGATAGGTCAGCTCGTGGGGTGCACCCTCTCTCTAGCTGGGTGATGTTGGGCTCTGACTTTGGCGTCTGTGACTCACACTGGTGCCATTGAATCATGATTTGAAACAGTTAAGATTTTAGCTGAGGGTTAGAACCAATTCATATTGAAGTTAGATACACCAACGATAGTTAATGATTATTAGATGCTTAAGCTAAAGCTAATTGTTATCTTATGAGCTCATTTGTAGAAGGAAGTGGAGCAAGTGAACCATTATAAGAACATATTGAAACCAGTAGAACAATGCCCAGCACCTGGACTCTATGTCAATCCATCACAAAGCAGGGGGCCTCGGATCATGCCAGAGGGTCACAGAGACCTGACAAAGACTTTCCTGACTTCATCCCTGGGACCACTGACCCAGTTCAAGACCACCAACCCAATTGAAGAACTGCACATGTGTGAAAGATTAATAACCTCATTTTAATACAGAGCGGGGATGGCAGGTGCTGGGGTTATGCATATGTATTATTTTGGGAAATAAATAGAAAGCAAAAATCCTTATGTGGTGTGGTCACACATTTCAGAAATGACCCCACCCATGCCGCCACCAGAGTAATGATCCCCCCCCCCCCCCATGAGGGAGGAGTGGTTGTGGAAGACATAAGGAAAACTGCTCACTTAACAGAAGACAACTGCCGTACAGATGGCAAATAGAATACACCTTGCCTTGCAATCTTGGGCACAGAGTCTTTGTCCCTGATTTTCGGTTTTAATGATTCAATTGCCAAGCCAAGCCAGGAGGAGACTCTGCTCAGCTGTGACACCAGCTCAGGGTGTGGACCCCCTTGGAGCACCCCTGGGATATTCCTGGAAGAGTGGGCTCTGTTGCTAGGACTGCTCATCCAGCAGCAGACTAGGACCCCTGACTACTAAAACTCCGGACAAAACGATATGCTTAAACATTAAAACAGTTTTAAGTAGTGACCTGTAAGGCGTACGCGTGGTCAGGAAAGGCCATTTGGTAAGCCATGGGAGACGTTCCACACGGAACTTGTGCCTCTGTAGTGTGGTTGCAAGCTGAAGTTGCAGTTGAAATCTGGTTGCCAGCAGAAAGAGTTCTTGAACTGCTGTACCAAGCTCGGGCTTTTGTTGCTGACAGAAAGGGATTTTTGCCATTTGTTTCACCATAGAGGTCTCAGTTTGGTAGCAACTGAGGCTACCAGTCATAAGGGCAAATCCTGGTCTAAAGTTGTTATGCTACTGTGAACATGTCCTGACTCTGAGAACAAATGTGTGAGCGTTTTTTGAGACGTGCTGTTAGCACGGCGCAAGTGGGAGTTTGGACCTGCGGTTCCATTTTCGGGTGACTGAAATGGCAGAGGAAAAACAAAGCAAGTGGGGTGTATGATCCTTGTTATGGATACATAATATTGGCTTTTCACAAATATTCAAATGTATTTCATATGTGTGATGTTAAAGTACCTTTGCTATAAAGATATAGTTTGTATTTCTGCTGTTAATTAAGCTTAGACATAGTAGTGAAATAGCTATGCTTGTGTTAAAATGCCTGCTTGGATGGGATAACATCCAATGAACATAGGATGAGGACACCTGCTACAGATATGCAAACTATCAGCACTCACCGTCTGAAGAAAGTATGGACCAAGGCCCAAACTGGAAGTGATAAGGAGAAGGAGCCAAAACCACAGCCAAGAAACACGCATGCTCTAAAAAGGTGGACCCAAGGAGGGGCCATGTAAAATAGTTCCTGGAAAATGTAAACTAATTTATGGATATGCATAAGGGTCTATGAATATGCAACTGACTTATGTAAGGGAAAAGGTATTTAAGGGGTATCCCCAAAAGTAATAGTGTGGTCTTGGCTAAGTGCCAAGATGCACCTGGCCATAATAACATTTGCTTTATGGTCCTTATCTCTTATTGTCCTTTATTAAACTTTTAAATTTTCATGGGAGAGTGAATGTGTTTTTCACATCCTTAATAAAATCCCCTCCCTGCTGTGACTCTGTGTGTGTGTGTGTTTTGGTTACGCGGAACGGAATTTACTATAACACCCGGTGTTCACACTAAAAGGGTTTGGACTCTGAAAAATTGTAGGAGTGGCGCTTTGCTGTTCAGGTGTTTATGTTTGTGGAATTTGAAATATAGAAGTTGAGTGCTTTAGTGTAGTGTGTTTGTATACTGTTAGATTGTATGAAGCGTTTCCCACGGGGAGAATAAGATTTTGATGTTGTAATCCTCTTTGGAGCTGTGGTGGTTCTTTTTTGAGGCAACACTGCCATCTTGATTCAAAGTGTAGCATACGTTGAGTGTGAAGTAAAACTCATCTGTTTGGAGCCTTTGATAAGGGTTTACTTGTGGTTTTAGGTACGGGGATTGTGTTTGTAATTATAATAGGGGTAGTTTTAGTCTGGGAATCCAATCTGGACAGGCAGATAAGAGGAACTCCTTTGCCTCAGTGGTGAATTCAGTAAACTGGTGGATAGACAGGGGAAATGAGAGAGTATATTTAGAAGGTTGTCGGGATTGAGTGTTAGAGGGGTGGGGGGAGGAGGAGTGTTTTGGAGGTGTTCCATTGTGGATTGTTGTGTGTGTTTTTTTCTTTTTCTTTCCCTTTTGTGTCTATGTTGTAGATTAATAAAGTGTTGGTTTTTTTCCCTCCATTCCCAAGTTGGAGCCTGCTTTTTTCTGTTTCCGGATCACATCTCACAGTAACCATTTTGGGAATATACCTTTCATGGGGGCACTGGCACTGTGCCAGGGTCAATCCATGACAAAGGTTTATACCAGACGTCTGCTGGGGGATTAGTGGCTTTGGATTGGGAGCAACCGGCTGTGGAGAATTTAGAGAGTCGAGAAGGGGCGAATGGAATAGCTTGCATTTGTGGGGATTTTTCTGAAGCTTTTGGTGCATCTAGAGGTTGGCATTGTGCGTGGGTGTTACTGCAGTGCAAGATTTGTGCAGGACATTATTATTGTTCTGCTAACTGGTACAGAGAGTATTCCCAGTGTCAACAGCTCTCTGACTGAGCTGATTTAGAATCAAGGATTTTAAAGTTGGTGTGCAGAAAGTCACATTTAGTACCTAAGCAGTGGTGTGTGCGAGAAGACTGGGAAAGGACTGTACAAATCTGTGAAGCCAGGTTTGGGTAGGAGTGAGAAAAGAAGCAAAGGAGGAGATAACAAGGATTGGACTAGAGTGCTGTTTTTGTTAAGGAGAAGGGGAGTGATGGGAAGCAACCAGAGTAAAGAGATCCCCAAAAGTAGTCCTTCAGGGTGTATTTTGGCACGCTGGAAGGGACTAGTAGGGTATGGCGGGATAGAAAATAAAAGGGCCCTCGTGAAATTTTCCACACAGTGGTGGCCAATCTACAGGCTTGAAGAAGGAGTCAGGTGGCCCCCAATTGGAACCCTACATTATGAGACTTTGCTGCAGCTTAAGTTGTTTTTGAGATGGGAGCAAAAATGGGAAGAGGCGACGTATGCTGACATGTTTTTCTCCCTCCGGAATCACCCTGAGTGGCAGAGGGATTGTGGACTCAGGGCTCCCTCTGACCCCTTTGTGTTGGCCCAGAAAAAGATAATGAGGCTAGTGGAGGAAGGCTGAAATGGTGTTGTAGTGCCTGCTCCATAAATCAAACCTGCGCATCACGCAGACAAGGTATACCCAGCTGACTCAGTGGAGCAAGAGTTGGAGGATCTGTTTGAACCACCCCCTAGAAGGCAAGGGGGGCAGAGAGGGGCAGCAAGTTTGGGAATAACCTTAACTCAGACTCCAGCTTTACTTCCACCCACTGACATTTCTGTCCAAACTCCAGCTCACATTCCATCCCCCACTACTATTTCAACTCCAGCTCCAGCTTTAAACAAAGCTATTTCTATTTCAACTCCAGCTCCAGTTTTAAGCTCAGCTGAATCCACTCCAGTTTCTATCTCAAGTTCAACTCCAGCTTCTATTCTATCCCCCACCTTGACTACTCCTAAATATTTCCAACTACCCAGCAGCAGCAGTGAAGGAGAGGAGCCCCCTCCAGAGGGTGCTATAGCATCCCAGACTCAGAAACTAAGAAAATTATACAAGCACCTTTGAGAGAGGCAGTAAATCCTGAAGGGAAGACAATGTTGGTTAAAATTCCTTTTTCCACAACAGATTTAGAGGTTTGGGAAAAGATTGCTAAACGTTATCAGAGTGACCCAATAGGTGCTGCGAAGAAATTTAAGTTTATGATTAAACAGCATTGACCTGATTGGTCAGGTCTCCAGTTGTTATTGGATGCCTTAACTGAAACAGAAAAACAATTGGTTTTAAAAGTAGCAGTGGGCTTAGCAGAAGATGCCTGTAGAATAACACAGAGTGATATAAGAGATGTCTTTCCTCTTAAGGATCCACATTAGAATGCTAATGATGGTAGTGATATAGAAAGACTAGAGGATTATCAAAACTTCATAGTAAGGGGGTTAGAAAGGGCAATCCCTAAAACAATAAACTGGTCAGCCCTATATACAATTAAGCAAGGTCCCTCTGAAACACCTTCTGAATTTTTAGAACATTTGCCAGATGCAATGTGTCATTATACAACCTTAGATCCTGAATCTGAGGAAGGGATACAACATCTAGTGGGTTTATTCTTAGGACAATCTACAGGGGACATTAGACGCAAACTTCAGAAGATACAGGGTCCGACAGCGCTGGATTTAGAGACTTTGCTAGAAGAGGCATAGAGAGTATTTAGTAACCAGGAAGAAAAGTGCAAAGAAGGGATGAAAAAATTATTAGCAGTAGTAAAGGAAGAAGAAAAAGGGAAATGTGGACAAGGGCTACTAAGGCAGGGACCACCTCGGCTAAGGAGAGATCAATGTGCATTCTGCAAGAGAGTTGGACACTGAAACACCCTGAAAATATCCTCAAAAATACCCCAAAACCACACCAAAACACACCTAAAATATCCCCTAAAACAGCCCAAAACACCCCAAAATCGTGCTAAAAACATCCTGAAACTATCCCCAAAAACACCCCCAAAATCATCTGAAGAACGCCCCAGAAACATCCCCAAAACACCCATGAAAAGACCCCTGAAAACACCCCCTAAATACCCCAAGAAACACCCAAAACCACCCCAGAACACCCCCAAAACCACCCCAAAATACCCTCAAAACATTCCCAAAAAAACCCACCAAAAACATTCCCAAAAACCACCTGAAACATCCCCAAAAAACCCACAAGAAACACCCCCAAAAACACCCCCAAAAACACCCTAAAAACACACTCCAAAGCACCCTCAAAACACCCCAAAATCACCTAGAAAACACATGTAAAACAACCCAAAACCACCACAAAACACTCCTGAAAACACCCGCAAAACCACCCCAAAACACCCCCAGAAACACACCAAAACACCCCTGAGATGAAGGGGTAGTGGAGGTTGTTTAATGTTGGGTTTACTAGAATAGTGATTCGTATAATTCCATATCCTCCGAGTTTTAGTAGTAGGGCAGCTAGTAGTATGGAGCCAGCAATGGGGGCTTCTACGTGGGCTTTGGGTAATCATAGGTGTAGGCCATATAGGGGGGGCTTTGACTATGAAGGCTAGGAGTAGGGCTAGGCTTGCGATTAGTCCTGATCAAGAGGTGTTTAGTGTGGGGTGTGAGAGTTTGAGTATTGAGAAGAATAGTGTGCCGATTTGGTTTTGTAGGTGGAGGATGGCGATTAGTAGTGGTAGTGAGCTGGCGAGCGTATAGAATAGGAGATAAATGCCAGCATTTAGGCATTCTGGTTGGCTGCCTCATCGTGTGATGAGGATGAGGGTAGGGATTAGGGTGGCTTCGAATGCGATGTAGAAGAGTATTAGTTCTGAGGCTGAGAAGGCTAGTAAGATGAATAGTTGGGCTAGGATGATTGTTGTAGCAAAGATTCATTTGTGGATGGTGGATTCTTGTTCTAGGTGGTTTTGTCTTGCTATGATTATGAGGGGTAGGAGCCAGCAAGAGAGAACTAATAGGGGGGAGGAGATTTGGTCGATGGAGGTTCAGGGGGTCAGACTTTTGCTTGGGTAATATGTGGGTGTGAGTCATTGAAGGCTGACAGAGGTGATTAGTAGGCTATATAGGGTGGTGTTGGTTCATAGGTATTTACATGGAGAGAGAAAGGTCAGAGGCAGTAGTATGGAAGTTGGGATAATGATTTCTAGCATTGTAGTAGGTTGAAGTTGCGTAGGAGGTTGGAGCCGTGGGTTCGGGTAGAGGCTACTAGTAGAGCCAGCCCCACGTCCACTTCGCAGGCTTTTTGTGCCTGACTTGTTCTCCCGGTGTTTGTGTCCTGTTCCTGTTTTTGTGCTTCCCTTACCGCTGCTACTAGGACCTTTGCCTGCGCCTTTTGCTTTTCATCCTCCCTCCTCATATAAACTTTTTGAGCCTCCCGCAATAATTCCTGTAATGTTCTTTCCTGCCAATTCTCCAGCTTCTCTAATTTCTTTCTTATGTCCTCCCAGGATTTAGCAACAAATTGCATTTTTAATAAAATAGCTCCCACTGGGGAATCTGGGTCTGTCCCCGAATACATCTGGAGAATCTTTCTTAATTTCTCCAGCCACTTGGTAGGAGTTTCATCCCTCCCTTGACATTCCCCCAATGCTTTACTCAAATTCTGCCCCTTTGGTACAGCCCCCCCTGGAAGAACCAGTGCCCAGAACAAAGAAAAGGTGATGAACAAAGAAGAGGAGATCAAAAAGGGTGGTTGCCCGTGTTAAGGAAGACTGATATAGACCGGAGGATCTTACCCTAGGAGACCCTCTGGTTATAATGAAACTAGGGAACAAGAAAAAGGAAATGGAATTCCTGATAGACACAGGGGCAACATATTCAGTGCTAAATAAAGCTTTAATACCAATTACAGATGATTATGTCTTGGTAAAGGGGGCAACTGGACAATCTGAAACAGCTTATTTTTGTAGGCCATTGAAATATAAACTTGGGAAACAATGGGGAATTCATAAGTTTTTATATATGCCCAATGCTCCATCAGCACTTTTGGGTAGAGATTTATTGGAACAAATAGAAGCAAAAATAATATTCCAAAATTGAGAGATTACTTTGGAGGTTAAGGACCATCAATATGTGGAATTGTTAAGCCTGATGTTAATAACCCATGAAGCTAAAGTTGAAAGTGAAGATGAGATTCACAGGAAAATAATGGATCAGGTATTTCCTAGGATGAGGGCTTCTAACATACCAGGGAGAGTGAAGAATGCACCCCCAGTGCAAATTAGGCTTAAAGAAGGAAAACAACCAGTTAGGGTCAAGCAGTACCCTTTGAGAAAGGAAGACAGAGAAGGGATTAGCCCAGTAATCAAAGACTTTTTACAGATAGGGCTATTAAAAGACTGTCAGTCTGAGTTCAATACTCCTATTTTACCTGTTAAAAAGCCTGATGGATCATACCAAATAGGTTATAATGAAACTAGGGAACAAGAAAAAGGAAATGGAATTCCTGATAGACACAGGGGCAACATATTCAGTGCTAAATAAAGCTTTAATACCAATAACAGATGATTATGTCATGCTGAAGGGGGAAACTGGACAATCTGAAAGAGCTTATTTTTGTAGGCCATTGAAATATAAACTTGGGAAACAATGAGAATTCACAAGTTCTTATATATGCCCAACGCTCCATCAGCACTTTTAGGCAGAGATTTACTGGAACTATTAGAAGCAAAAGTAATATTAAAAAATGGGGAGATTACTTTAGAGGTTAAGGACCAACTATATGTAGAATTGTTAAGCCTGCTGCTAATAACCAATAAGGCCAAAGTTGAAAGTGAAGATGAGATTCACAGGAGAATACTGGATCAGGTATTTCCTGGGGTGTGGGCTTCCAACATACCAGGGAGAGCAAAGAATGCACCCCCAGTGCAAATTAGACTTAAAGAAGAAAAACAACCAGTTACGGTCAAGCAGTACCCTTTGAGAAAGGAAGAGAGAGAAGGGATTAGCCCAGTAATTGAACACTTTTTACAGATAGGGCTATTAAAAGAGTGTCAGTCTGAGTTCAATACTCCTATTTTACCTGTTAAAAAGCCTGATGGATTATACCAAATAGTACAAAATTTAAGAGCTGTTAGTAAGACAACTGAGCATTTATACCAAATGGTTGCCAACCCCTACATGCTGTTAATTTGTTTAACATCTGAACTAACATGGTTTACTCTTTTAGATTTGAAGGATGCTTTCTTTTGCCTTCCTCTCCATGAGGCCAGCCAGAAAATTTTTGCATTTGAGTGGGAAAGCCCCAAAACTGGACACAAAACCCAGCTCACATGGTCAGTTCTGCCTCAAGGGTTCAAGAACTCCCCCACGATATTTGGAGAACAACTAGCAAAAGATCTGGAATCCTGGGAAGCTCCATCAGAAGAAGGACAGCTGTTACAATATGTGGATGACCTTCTGGTAGCTACCAAAACTCAAAAGGCATGTATGGAGTAGACAGTAAGCCTCTTATATTTTTTGGGCCCACAGGGGTATCAAGTATCCCAGAAGATAGCCCAAATGATGAAGCAAACATTTATTTGGGCTATGAAGTTAGTGCTGAACAAAGAACTTTAGGACGGGATTGCAAGGAAGCAATATGCCAGACCCCAAAGCCCCAGACAGTAAAAGAACTGAGAACCTTTTTAAGTATGACAAGGTGGTGCAGGCTGTGGGTTTATAATTACGGACTGTTAGTCAAACCCCTATATGCCTTGATTACGGAAGGAAACAGAGACCTCCAATGGATGAAAGAAACAACACAAGCCTTTGGCCAACTAAAGAAGGCCCTCATGACAGCTCCAGCCCTGGGACTTCCAGATGTGAGTAAACCATTCTTTTTGTTTTCTCATGAAAAGCAGGAAATTGCTTTGGGAATACTAGCACAAAATATGTGTCCATACCACAGGACAGTCATCTACCTCTCTAAGCAGCAGGATGCAGCGGCTGAGGGATGGCCAAGATGCCTCAGAGCAGTTGCAGCAGTGGCAGTGAACACCCAGGAAGCACACAAGTTCACACTGGGCCAGAAGATGACTGTGTTAATGTCCCACACAGTGTCTGCTGTGCTGAAAGTAAAGGGGGGACAATAGCTCCCCCCAGAGAGATTCTTGAAATACAAAGCCATAATGGTGGAACAAGATGATGTAGAAATTGGAGTAACTAACATTGGTGAACCCAGATTTTTTCCTCAGTGGCAGTATGGGAGAACCGGTGATCCATGACTACTTAGAGACTAATGAAGCTACCTACTCCAGTCACCCAGATCTGAAGGACACCCCTCTCAGGGACACTGAGACCTGGCTGTCATGGATTGACCCTGGCACAGT
>NW_024526923.1:0-1054 GCF_017590135.1 Pyrgilauda ruficollis
ACAAGCTTGCACAATTCTAAACAGCAAAACCTAAGAGTCTGAGTTGGCAAGGGCCCTTCTTTCCTTTGCAGCCTAATTTTCTCTTCACACCTGCTATCACCTATTTAATACATTGATATATTTTCATTATAGCCCACGGTCCCTACAGCAGCAGAATTCTTGTCAGTTTACCTACTCATCATTTTAAAAACCTGTCTTCAGCAACAGATTCCTCCTGCCTTCCTTTAAAGGTTAGAAAAAGAAACAAAGCTTATACTCTCCTGTGGCTTACACTGCATTTGAGGACTAAATTTTTTACAGACCTCTCAGTAAATGATTTGCCAATGAAACTCAAGACCCACTTTGCAACTGAGCATAGCATTTAGTATTTGTTTTCTTTGTGAATAAAAACTAATACCCAAAAATCATAAGCTCTAAGTGTCAATAACCAGAAATGCTGCTTTAAGGTATTTTAACCAGTGAATTGAATTAAACACTTTAAGACTACTTCAAAACTCCAAAGAGTAAAAAGGAAAAGAAAACCCCCCTGTTCCTTCATTATAAGCTAAATTATGAATTTTGTATGTAAGATACAGACTATTACATAACAATAATTACTGGAATGACTAAATGATGACTAAGGTAGTGCTTCTTCATCATTGCAGAAAATAGAGTTATCTAAATGTTACAGTCCAATTAATTTCATGTGTAATCAGCAAATCGCTGCAAATATCTAATTATCAGCAAGAAAGAATTTAACCACAGATAAGTTTGGTGTTTCATATTTATTTGGAGATTGTATTTATCAATTTTGAAGCTTTGTCCATTTCATTTTCTCTTTCAAAAATAAAATTGCTTATTAAAATGGTCTGTAACTTGTTTTTTTCCCATGCCTTTATGAAAAATACTTAAATATTAATACCAGCTAACTTCCCTGATTTTTTTTCCACAAACATAATTAACAGTTAAAGATGTTATTAAAAACGTCAATGTGCTAAAATAAAAATGCAGACTTATATAAAAAGCTTTACCACAATGTGACACTGATATAGGTTACTTTGCCACACAAAACGAA
>NW_024526924.1:0-1053 GCF_017590135.1 Pyrgilauda ruficollis
GGAATTTAGGATGAGGATCCCAAAAAAAAATTGGGAATTTAGGGTGAAAATCCCCCAAAATTTTGGGTTTTTAGGATGAGAAGTTCCTCAAACCCAAAAAATTTGGGATTTTAGGATGAAAATCCCAAAAATTTTGGGAATTTAGGATGAGAATCCCCCAAAAATTGGGATTTTAAGGTGAAAATCCCAAAAAATTTGGGTTTATAGGATGAGAATCCCAAAAAATTTTGGAATTTAGAATGAAAATCCCAAAAATTTTGGGAATTTAGGCTGAGAATCCCAAAAGATTTTGGGTTTTAGAATAAAAATCCCAAAAAAATTGGGATTTTAGAATGAAAATCCCCCCAAAATTTGGGTTTTTAGGATGAAAATCCCAAAAAATTTGGGTTTTTAGGATTAGAATCCCAAAAAATTTGGGAATTTAGGATGAGAATCCCAAAAAATTTTGGGTTTTTAGGATGAAAATTCCAAAAAATTTGGGAATTTAGGATGAGAATCCCAAAAAATTTGGGAATTTAGGATGAGAATCCCAAAAAAATTGGGATTTTTAGGTGAAAAATCCAAAAAAATTTGGGAATTTAGAATGAAAATCCCAAAAATTTTGGGAATTTAGGATGAGAATCCCAAAAAATTTTGGGTTTTAGAATGAAAATCCCAAAAAATTTTGGAGTTTAGAATTAAAATCCCAAAAAATTTGGGAATTTAGGGGGAGAATCCCCAAAAATTTTGGGTTTTTAGGACGAGAAGTTCCTCAAACTCCAAGGATTTTGGGATGAGAAGTTCCTTCAACCCAAGAATTTTGGGATTTTGGAACTTCTGGAGATGTTCCTGGTGGGATGGAGCTTGGAGAAGTTATGGAGCTGGAAGGTCCATCCCAAAGAATTTTTGGATTTCTTCTGGTGGGATGGAGCTTGGAGAACCTGGGATGGGATGAGAAGTTCCTTCAACCCAAGAGTTTTGGGATTTTTGGAAGTTCTGGAGATGTTCCTGGTGGGACAGAACTTGGAGAACAGGAGTTATGGAGCAGGAAGGTCCATCCCAAAAATTTTGGGG
>NW_024526925.1:0-1058 GCF_017590135.1 Pyrgilauda ruficollis
TATATATTTTGTAGTGATTTCACCATGATACTTTCAAGGCTCATTTGTTAAAACCTTCCACCTCCCAACCCCATTCTCCAAAAAAACAAAAACAAAACGCAATAAACAAAAAACCCAATCAGCATCCTCTGGGGCAGTCATGTTGTCAAGGAAACAGATTTTTGCCATCTTCTGCGATTTACATTGTTGGTAAATTTGCTATGATTTACTTCATTTTAAGCCTGACACCTATGTTCAAGATTTGACTGAAGTTGCCTTAAATGGAGCAGCCATAGCATCAAGATGTCTATTCTTTCAAACTCTCTGGCAAAACTGGGCAGATCATGGATGTGTTCTCTCGTGTAAAGTCTGCAAGGAACACAGACATGAAATATTTCACCTCCTTGAGATGGATTTCTTCTGCCCTTTAACCAGTAGGCTTTGCTTTGGAAGATAATATGTTTTAAGGATGCCATGTACCCATCTCTTTCTCTCTTGTTTTTGCTTTGAATAAGACAGAAGGCAAAAAGGGAAAAACAAAGACATTTTAAAAAATACAGTGGAAATGGAAAAAAATTTAGAACTAAAAAACGTGCAAACAAAACCTATTTTTTCAGCACTGCTTCTGTTTTAGCTAAAACTCTGAGTTAAAAACTCAACAGGCTCTGGTCAAGTTGACTGCTAAACCCCCTGTAAATGGATATTGCATGGGATGCAAAACTGTAATGTGCAAACTTGGCAGCCTCAGGATGTTTCATGAAGCAGAGTGAGGGAGAGACCCCTCAACATTTCTCTAGAGACTTCCAGGAAGAATTGTAGCAATTCTCAGGTTCCCTGTAGACTGCCATCCTATCAATAAATAACATGAATAAATATATATTCTTACCTGGGACAGATCCAGCAGAGTTGAGTTGATTCAGCTGGTTTTAGGTGGATTTTCTTTTTCTTTTTTATATCACAGTAGGGATTATTGCCATAGCATCTAATGGTGAACTTCCATTTCTTTAAAATAAAGATTGCTGCTGTAGCATCTCACACCTGTTTTGCCAGCTCTGGTGGGAGAAAACTTTTCTTCTCTG
>NW_024526926.1:0-1033 GCF_017590135.1 Pyrgilauda ruficollis
GGAAAACATGCTGGTACAACTGGCAGAGCTGTGGTGTGGCTGGCAAGGTGCAGCTGCAGTGTGGTCATAGGGAAGAACACTGTTGGAAATCAGCAAAGTTGGAAGCTCACCCCAAGAGAGGGTGGTGAGCCTGCAAGGAGCTGGTGGTTTGTGCTGGAGCAAGCATAGGCTGAAGGAACAGGAAACCTGAAAACTCTGAGACACATCACTCGTGCACCAAGTCTGCAGTAGGGTCAGGCTGCCTTTTGAAAAGACCCTGATTTCTGTCACTTGTGTTCTGTTTGCAACCAGAACACACAAGTGCAATTGCTTCCTTAACCCCCAGCTTACCTCCTTTTCTCTGTCTAAAACGCCTCTGTAAGAATGTTCTGAAGTTCCCTTTGCACTTGATACAATGGGAAAGCAGTAAAAAGGTGATGGCACAGCGTGACTGCAGGAGTAGAAAGGGAGCATTGTCTTATTTTTTACTTAATCTCAGAGCTCAGTATCCTATAAACCACGTTTAATCCTCCTATTTTCTCCAGCAGTTTCTCAATATGTACCAACTAGAAAAAAAGTGAAATGGATGGACTATGTCTTTGCTGTGTCCTAGGAAGATAAGCAGCTCAAGTAACAATATATTCCACAAAGAGGATGGCACTGTGCTTTCAGACTTTGGTTTGCCCTGATAATGTGGGTAGAACAGTGAGGGAATGGGTACAGCTTGCAGAGCAAAAGGGAAAAACATTCCAGTCAAACTCAGGGCAGAGTTGCTTAGGAAGCTTATTGGGGGTTGGGGCATTTTCCTCCTTTCCCCTCAAAACGAGAAGCCATTTTTTCCTACACAGTAGGCAAGAATGTCACCTGGATCAGATGAGTCCTGTTCAATGTTAGCATCCTGTAGGGAAATTCCTTCTAGTCCTGGCTGGGTAGAGAGAACACTGGCAGAAAGCAGCAATGTTCAGTGCAAAGTAAATATCCTCACGTTGCTGTGAGAAACTCCCAAAAATCTGCAGAGCTTTCCCTAACGAGTATCCCGTGGCAGATGTACACA
>NW_024526927.1:0-1053 GCF_017590135.1 Pyrgilauda ruficollis
TTCCCGATTTTTTTGTGGAAAATTCCCGATTTTTGTAAAAAAATCACAATTTTTTAAAGGGAAATTCCCAATTTTTAACAAAAATCCCAATTTTGGGGGAAATTTCTCATTTTTTAATGGGAAATTATTCCTGGTTTTTAATAAAAATCCCGATTTTTTAAAGGGAAATTCCCAATTTTTTTTAAAAATTCCCGATTTTTTTTGTGGAAAATTCCCAATTTTTTTTTAAAAAATTCCCGATTTTTAACAAAATTCCCGATTTTTTAAGCGAAATTCCCGATTTTTAATGGGAAATTCCCAATTTTTTTTAAAAAATCACAATTTTTTAAAGGGAAATTCCCGATTTTTAACAAAAATCCCGATTTTTTTAAAGGGAAATTCCCAATTTTTTGTGGAAAATTCCCAATTTTTTTTAAAAAAATTCCCGATTTTTTAAAAAAATTCCCGATTTTTAAAGGGAATTTCCCGATTTTTAACAAAATTCCCAATTTTTGGGGGGAAATTTCCGGGTTTTTTTTAAGGATTTTAGATTTTTTCATTGGAATTCCCGATTTTTTTTGGAATTTCCAAATTTTTTTTTAGGGATTTTAGAACTTTTTTTAATTTGAATTCCCGATTTTTGGGGCAATTCCCGGGTTTTCCTTTAGGAATTCCCAATTTTTGAGGCTTTTTGGGGGAAAATTCGGATTTTTTGGGATTTTTTGGGGAAATTTTGGATTTTTTTGGGATTTTTTGGGGGGAAAATTCGGATTTTTTCATTTTTTTTCGGGGGGAATTTTGGATTTTTTTTTATTTTTCTTTGGGAATTTTGGGTTTTTTGGTGGGAATTTCTGGTTTTTTGGGGTTTTTTTTGGGAATTTTGGATTTTTCTCTAGTTTTTTTTTGGGAAATTCGGATTTCTTTGGGGTTTTTTTGGGGAATTTTGGACTTTTTTCGTGGTTTTTTTGTGGGGAATTTCAGGTTTTTTGTGTGGGAATTTCTGATTTTTTTGGGAAATTTTTTTGGGAATTTTGGATTTTTGGTTTTTTTTTTGTGTGGGAATTTCTGATTTTT
>NW_024526928.1:0-1053 GCF_017590135.1 Pyrgilauda ruficollis
AATGGTCGGCAATGTAATAGCAGTCAAATTTTTTCCTGAGGATTCGTATATCAAGTGCAATTGCATAGAAAAATTGGTACAAGGTAAAGGTGAAAAGGTACTCGTTTGATTCCACATAAATAGGCGGTAAATTAGTAACATAAGAAGCATTGGTAGCATACGTATTTACAACATCCTGATCTAGGGAAGGAAGCCAAGTTCCTCCTACCCATTCTGTTCCATTGTTGCTGAGGGGATGTTCTGGATCCCATCTGGTCAGAGGCTGAAACAGCAGTGTGTCGAAAAAGTGTGCCCAGTAGATTGTTCCTTCCACCATTTGATGGCAGTATAGCAGAAGAAAGATGACAAGACTCATTGTTGTCATCACTGGCTGGTTTTGATGTATCTCGCTGGATTCTAATATGGTCCTATGGGCAAAAACCCACATCCATAACCTCTTTCCCAAGCTAACAGTGGAACTGGACCTTTCCACTCACCACTGTGTACATTCTTGTATGTAACTTCTGGGTGAACTCCTTCTCTATCAGTTGTCTGACCCAGGCGCCTTTGATGTGCTGTGAGGTCATCCCTAGTGGAAAGATTAAAAAAATTAAAACATAGGTTGCTTTATCAAGCTGCTCCTGAGGGAGCATGCCTATGGGATTCCCCCTTTTTTGTTTCAGTAGCATGTTTTTCAATGTGCAATGTGCCTGCCCTCTTCACTATGTCTTGGCCTGTTGGAGAGTGGGCAATACCTGTAACATGCTTGATCTCCCAAGTGTGGAAAAAATCTTGTGTTTTTCGAGATGTATATGCAGGTCCATTGTTTGTTTTTATGTGTTGAGGAATGCCCATAGTAGCAAAGGCATGCAGCCAATGTCGGGTGGCATCTCTTGATTTTTCACCTTTGTGAGTTGTTGCTACTATGAAACCTGAAAAAATATCAATGGAAACATGCACATATTTAAAAATACCAAAACTCGATATGTGGGTAACGTCTTTGCCAAATATCATTAGGTTTTGACCCTTGTGGGTTTGTACTTAAAGTTTGTGGTAAGGAAAAGGTTTGCTGGC
>NW_024526929.1:0-1053 GCF_017590135.1 Pyrgilauda ruficollis
TTCCACCCTGAAAAAATCCGGGGATTCTTCCTCAAAAAACCCCAGAAAAATTCCAAAAAACCCTGAAAAAAACTCCAAAAGTCCTGGGACCCCTCCCCCAAAAAATCCCAGGATTCCTCCCTGGAATTCCCTAAAAAACCCCAAAAAACCCCAAAATATCCCAAAAAACCCCCAAAATAACCCAAAAAAACCGCAAAATATCCCCAAAAAACCCCAAAATATCCCAAAAAAACCCCAAAATGTCCCAAATCCGATCCTGGCCGTGAGACCCTACCAGGCGCAGGGCAAGGGCATCAAGGGTGGGTCAGCCCGCCCCAAAAAACCCCAAAAATGCCCCCAAAAATACCCCAAAATCCTGGGATTAATCCCCGAAAAAATCCGGGGATTTCACCCCAAAATCGCAAAAAAAAAACCTGGAAAAAACCCCCAAAAACCCCGAAAAAAACCACAAAAACCCTGAAAAAAACTCCAAAAGTCCTGGGAACCCCTCCCCCAAAAAATCCCAGGATTCCTCCCTGGAATTCCCTAAAAAATCCCGAAAAAACCCCAAAATATCCCAAAAACCCCAAAATATCCCAAAAAACCCCAAAAATGCCCCCAAAAATACCCCAAAATCTCGGGATTCCACCACGAAAAAATCCCGGGGTTCTTCCTCAAAAAACCCTGAGAAAACTTCCAAAAAACCCTGAAAAAACCCCCAAAACTCCTGGGAACCCTCCCCGAAAAAATCCTAGGATTCCTCCCTGAAATTCCCTAAAATACCCCAGAAATGCCCCCAAAATATCCCAAAAAAACCCCAAAATCCTGGGATTCCACCCTGAAAAAATCCCGGGATTCCTCCTCAAAAAAACCCCCAAAAACTCCAAAAAATCCCAAAATCCTGAGATTCCACCGTGAAAAAATCCCAGGATTCCTCCCCAAAATCCGCTGAACAATCCCAGAAAAACCCAAAATCTCCCAAAAAACCCCAAAATATCCCAAAAAACCCCAAAATATCCCAAAAAACCTCAAAATGTCCCAAATCCGTTCCTGGCCGTGAGACCCTACCAGGCG
>NW_024526930.1:0-1052 GCF_017590135.1 Pyrgilauda ruficollis
ACCTCCCAAAACCAGCCCCAAAACCCTGCCAAAAATCCCAAAAAAACCCCTAAAAATTCCAAAAAAAACCCAAAAAAACCCCAAAAAACCCCCAAAAAAATGCCAAAAAATCCCCAAATTTCCCAATTTTCCCAAAATCCCTGGATTTTACCCCAAAATCTCTTCTAAACCCATGAAAACCTCTCAAAAACCACCACAAAACCACGTAAAAAAACCTCAAAAAACCTGGAAATGCCCCCAAAATTCCCCCAAAAAATCCAGAAAAAACCCCCAAAAATCCCCCAAAATCCCGATTTTTCCCAAAATCCCTGGATTTTACCCCAAAATCTCTGCTAAACCCATGAAAACCTCTCAAAAACCACCACAAAACCACGTAAAAAAACCCCAAAAAACCCATTAAAAAATCGCCAGAAACACCAAAAAAATAACCAAAAAATCCCAAAAATCTCCAAAATTCCCCCAAAATTCCCCAAAATCCTCCTCTAAATCCACCTAAAACCCCCTAAAACCTCCCTAAAACCACCCAAAACCCTCATAAAAATCTCCCAAAAAACCCCAAAAAACCCCTAAAAATTCCCAAAAAACCCCCAAAAAAACCCCAAAAAACCCCAAAAAAACCCCCAAAAATCCCGATTTTTCCCGAAATGCCCGGATTTCGCCCCAAACCTGGTCGTTGAGCCAGTTGGGGCCGTAGAGGGTCTGCAAACCTCCTCCAAACTCGCCCCAAAAAACCTCAAAAAAATCACCATAAACACCAAAAAAACCCCAAAAATCCCCCAAAAAAATCCCAAAAAATCCCCAAAAATCCCGTTTTTTCCCGAAATGCCCGGATTTCGCCCCAAACCTGGTCGTTGAGCCAGTTGGGGCCGTAGAGGGTCTGCAGGTCGTCCATGGTGAGCACGTGGCGTTTGTAGCTGACGCGGAAGCCGCGCAGCAGCGCGTTGCCGGGGAGCCGCTGGTACGACTGCAGCAGCTGCTGCACCGAGCCCCTCCTGCGCCAAAAACAGCCCGAAAAGTCAGCAAAGTTTTCCCGAAATGCCCGGATTTCGCCC
>NW_024526931.1:0-1052 GCF_017590135.1 Pyrgilauda ruficollis
CTCCCCTCCTCAGCTGGACAACAGCTTCTTCCAGACGCTGCACCTCTTGTCCCCTTACCAAAACTTTACATAAACCCAATACACTGCTGTTTCTATCACTGTGTTAACACCTATCTTCCTCATGCCTTTTATAAGTTTTATCTAAGGGCAATTTATTAATGACTCTTGCATTCTCTCCTACTTAACATACACTAAGCCAAGCCAAAGAAAAATACTTCATAAAGTTTGGTGGCAAAAGTAATCACTATAAACAAACTGAAGTTTCGGGGTTATTTCTGTGATATTGTCTCAGAAAGTACTTGGCACAGTGAGATGCAATTCTCTTAAAAAATTGTAGTAATAATAAAGATTCTGTTCGGATATTTAAAGTAGTAGGAAGGTATACAGGAAATTTATATAAAACAATTTTTCTGAGGGATTTAACTGCAACTGAAAATGGCACTATCAACTGATTCTAGAAAATGGTGAATTTGTGTAATAGCCAGTCATTGAACAAAACTGCTTTATTTATCCCAGAACTATGCATAGAACTGAAAGCATATTGTGTTCAAGAATACACTGGCAGAGCATTAATGCTTCATAATTCTAATTGAAAGATAAAGCCACTTTACTTTTATGGAATAAAAGGAATAATGCTTCTGTTAATAACAAAATTTATTTTAGTAGCTATCATTTGGAAACATGTTCTAAAGCCGTTTAAAATTAATTAGTTTTGAAACTGTGTGTATGCAGTTTTTCTCATGGTGATAATTTTGAAGAGCCTGCTGATATGCCATATTGGTGGTTGATGCAGAATACTAACGCAACTGTTGTGTAAAGAAAACACCTCTCCAATAATTTGTACTGAAAATATTGTGGCAGCTGCATTCTCATCATCTTCGTAGTTCAGGGTGCTATCATCACAGTTATTTTCCCACTGCATTCCTGAGAAATAGGATCCAGTTTTTATCAGGCTGGAGAAGGTTCAAGCACCAGCTAATCCTATGGATTCTTATAAACATTAATTTTTCCAGTCTCTACAGGACTATCTTCTGTGAGATATAAAGCCCAAT
>NW_024526932.1:0-1052 GCF_017590135.1 Pyrgilauda ruficollis
AAATTCCTTCCACTTTGAGATGGAAAATAGTTACCAGAGCTGTTATTTTGCGAGAGTGCAAACCACTTAAAAGAATAGAACAGGAGGACTGTAGCTCTACAACCCTCCCTGGGCACAATCCCCTGGGGCAGGCTGAGCCCTCTAACTCACAACTCCCGATAGCCAAGATTCTGAACCAATGAATAGAAAAACCTAGTATTACATATAAAATGAATAATGTATGTTGAAGTGGGAGCTGCTTCTAATATAGGCCCATGATCATAAATCTGGGCACTTAAATAAGCCCTTCATCATCCTAAAACTTCTCAAGTGGTGAAGCTGAGAGAAATCTGGCCTGCTGCTTCTTTTGACATGTTTATGTATCACTCAGAAGCAGGCTTTCAAGCTCCCAATCTATCTGATATATACACTGGTAATGTGACTTTTGTTAGAGGTCCTCCTCTTCCCCAGCCAGTCAGCTCTGTCCTGGGTAGTTATCCTTATATAAGGAGTTAGCCTCACCATCCAAGAGGAAGGAGCAGTTTCATGCCCCCTATTCAGAGGCCTTCATCCACCCTCGTACACCTCATGGCGGCTGTAGTGACAATTTTTTCATTTGCAGTAGAAGCTGGTAAATCCATTTTTGTATAGTTCTCTGTCAGATAACTCACTGTACTACTACTTATGACAATGCTGCTTTTCTTGGGCATCTGCCTTGCAGCTAGAAGATACCTGCTTCCCCTAACCAGTCTACCCCACACACCCACTCAATTGTTTTGGATTCCTTAATATGAAAAACAAGTAAGCCTGTTGGTGAAGGGGTATTTTGCCAATACAGTAGAATAACATCTGTAAATAACTTTTAACCATTGAGCAAAGTTGCTCTTTACAAACACTCTACAAGCACCGCCATGAACTAGACAGGCTGTATCAATACAAGGAAAACCCAGAACAAATGTATGCATATACCAAGGACTTTGGCCAAAGCAGGTCATGGATGTACATCTTTTCATTCATACCTTCAGCACTGACCTGACCCTCCCAACACTGGTACAAATGGCAAGAATACCACA
>NW_024526933.1:0-50550 GCF_017590135.1 Pyrgilauda ruficollis
TGCCAGAGTCAATCCATGACAAGAGGTGATAAATCTTTTACAGCTTTGTGGGCCTAAAGCCATGGCAAGTTTGACCCAGAAAAAATGCAGCATGGCAGATGAAAACCTCTGGTTATTTCTAATTACACTGGTGGAGTTGGGGTTTTTTTTGTGTTTTTTTTTTTTTTTTTTTGGTTTTTTTTTTTTTTTTTTTGCTTCAATTTGATCATGTTGTATAAATAGGAAATGCTTGCAGGACTAAGAAAACCAATTGTGAATATCAGCCTGTAATATAATCTTAATGTAGAGTGAGAATGTACAATAGTAAAAGTATCAAAGAGGGTTAACTGAAGGAACATTAACCTTTTTTTGTAAATACTCATAAAATTTTAGAACTCTCACTGCAGAAGTACATAACAGCCATAGGTCAGAAAACCTCATCAGATTGAAGGAGCCACATAAGGGATGTCAATGATTGTAAGAAATTTTAAATTTAATTTCAAGTCTATCTTCTGTCTATCTGGTAGCCAAAACCTTTGAGATTTGTGTCTATAAATCTCTGTCTTCTACTGTGCTCTTTCTGATTGTGTATCCATACACTTGAAGGTGTAGGAATATTTGTCTTCTACTTGAGCTAGTCTCAAAATGTTTTTTTTTTTTTTTTCTTTACAGCCTTAAAGTAGGGAAAAAAAATGTGTACAACTTTAGAAGTAATTCTTACCAGGAAGATAGTGATAATGATCAATTTTATGAACTACAAATACTTGCCATGCAAATCTGCCTTTTCAAAAGGATTTTAAATTTGTTTATTCATTATTGCTCATATATATTCATTTTGTAACACTTGCTACTCTTAATACTAACAATATGTGTTACAAGATCATTGTGAGGATGGGAACTGCTAAGAGGTTCTTGGCAAAACCTCTGCCAAGAAGAGAATATGAAAAAGGAGAAAAATGCCTGAAGAAATAATCTGATTCAAGGGTAATCTAGACTAAGACTGTCTCTTATCCAATATTTTCTCAAAGTAATTTTATTGTTATGTCTTTTCCACCTTACCAGCCACCTAAAGTGAAAATTTTAGCTGCTGTTAAGAGTGACTCAGAGAATTTTAAAATTTGATTTGAAGAGCCACTAGTAATTCACTTGTAGATGAAGTTTCTACCCAAGTGTTGACTTTCTCCTTCACATTCTCAGAGTTTCCCTTTTGAGAAATAGCATCTTCTTTCATTTAGCTCTTGCTGTTCTCTTGTCTGAAATGCACAGATCAAGCGTTTATGAACACAGGTAAATTTGCATTCTGGAACCTGTTTATTGTTAATTAGCAGAGCTTTCAGTGACTTAATGAAGATCATGCTGTCGTACCTCAGCTGACAAACAGGACTGTGTTCTCACAGTTATAAATTGTTCTTTTCTACAAAAAACCTGCAATATAACTTTTATATCAGAATATTAAATCCTGTGGCTGTATTAAATACAGATGATGAAGTCTGTATTTGTACTTCAGTCCTACAGCTGTCACTTTGTCACCAAACAGTCTTAATCACTAATTGTTATGACAATTTATCATAATGCTTTTGTGAAAATTCTCTTAGTAATTTTTTCCCCATTTTTGCATTCAGGCTCTACATACCCACTTTCAACATTCTGCACTCTTCCAAAACCCTTCTTTAAGTTTCAGTTCATGCAGAGAGTTAAGGGGCAAGTAGTTACTTTCTGTCCACATGCCACAGAATTTTAGATTGAAAGATCTAACATCAAAATAATATCAAAATCATGGAATGGTTTGTGGTGGAAGGGGCACTACAAAGAATCTTATATTAACCCCCTGCCATCAGCAGGATCGTCTTTCACTAGATCAGGCTGCTCAGGGCTCCATCAAACCTAGCAATGAATACTTCCAGGAACAGGACGTCTACAACTTCTCCTGGCAACCTGTTCTGGTACCTCATCATCTCAACAGTAAAGAATTTCTTCCAAGTAACCAATGTAATTTCACACTCTTTCAGTTTAAAACCATTCCCCCTTCTCCTATCCCTACATACTCTTGTAAAAAACCTCTCTCCAGCTCTCTTATAGGAGCCCTTTAGGTACTGGAAGGTACTATAAGGAGCCCCTGGAGCCTTCTCTTCTCCAGACTGAAGAGACACAGGTCTGCTACCCTGTCTTTTTCATATGAGAGATTCTTCAGGCCTCAGATCATCTTTGTGACCCTCCTCTGGAGTCACTCCAGAGGGTCCACATCCTTGTTGTGTTGGGGCCCCAGAGCTGGACAGAGTACTCCAGGAGGGGTCTTAAGAGAGCTGAGTAATGTCTAAGTTTTACAAATATTCCTTGATACTTTTTCCTGTCAAGAGCATTTTTTCAGAGTTTTCTTGCTGAGTCAACAAGAGATGTTCCCAGGATGGTTCTTCTTTTGAAGGAACGAAATACTATCCACAAACCCTATGTAAGTGTGAGCTTCACATATGGACGGAAGAATATTTTCTGTTTTCAGTTGAGAATGTGCCTCACATTCAAAGCAGAGACTTTGCATAATGTGTGTTCATTCTGGTATGAATGGTGTGGTCATGTGAAATTTGGGAAGCCAGGGTTAGCTAGATGAGAGGGGCCTGTAAACCCTTTCTCCTTTTTCATATTCTGTTTATCAGTAAAATTTACTGTTTAACTATACATGTTTTGGGCACGATCACAATCTACTAGCAAGGACTTCCACTGCTTTTGTGAAACTGGCCCATTCAAACATAGGACTGGTTGAAAAGTGGGGAGATTACAGTTTGTGGCTAAATAAACATTGTTTCATATGGAGTTTGTTGTGTCTGACAGTGCAGTGGAAAATTACAGACTGGCCTTATATGGGCTTTGATTTGTTCTCCTTTTTTTAAAAAAAATGGTTATAGATTAGATGAGATTTGGTTTTGTTTGTGCTTTTTTTTTTTTTTGTTGTTGGTTGGTGGTTTTGTGGTTTTTTTTTTTTTTTTTGATGGGGGGATGGTTTGTTCTGCTTTGTCTCCCTGTAGTGTTTGCCTTTATCTGACATGACATTTTCCAACATAGAAAATTGAAAAATATGCATGAAGTTTTCAGAAATGTACTACTCAAATTATCCACTCTGTTTTCATTTATGTGCAGTTAACGATGCTCTTCTTATATAATTGATATTTAGATGCAGATTTATAATTTGTTTAATTTGTTGTCTCCAAGACATATTTTCACTTCTGCCTGGTTATTAATGCAGCAGCTTGAACCAGGGAAAAAATAATCCTGCACTTCTGTATAATTATTATAAAATCAGAACTTAGAAATGACCTATAAAGAATATTTAGGAGGAAAATGGACCACTTTCATCTAGCTATTATGACATGCTTGTAAAGCTTTTCCAAAAATTGCATTATCACTGAACTAGTTAATTAATTTTATTTTATAATGTAGCTAGCAATTTAAGGTAATTTTTTCCTCCCATTGTTTTGATAGCTCTCTTTTTACAAAGATCCAGAGCTTCTAAATACTCAGGTAGACAAAGTACATGAAAATACGGCTAAGGATGAAAGCTACTCTGGGATAAAAATCTCTTGTGGCAGTTTTTGCTTTCTGTGGTAGTATTTCTGTCACTTTCCCATTCACATAATCAAAGCCCAAGTTAACAGAACTCATTCAAAAATCAGCAACTGATCACATCCTGGCTGAATGTCACAATAAAAATATTTTATAACACTTTAATTAACCCCTTGAACACCAGGGAAATATGCAAATTAATTTTCTTATTTCCCTGTGCTCTTTTTGGAGCTATTTAATTAACATGTTTTTGCAAATTCTCTATTTTATTAGTAGCCCTAGAGTTTGAGTACAGGGGGAGCTAGCTCTGAATGTAGGACTAAAACTGGTAGTTTTTTTCCTTTTCTTTAATGATTGAATTTAATCTTCAAATTTGGCACAAAAAAAAAATCTACAGATGATAATTAATTTTTTTATGTAACTTTTTGGCACAATTCTTAATAACATCTGAGAAGAGAACATTCTGAAGGGATTCCATTGTTTTAGAATTATATCCTCTAAATACAAAGTGACCTCTGCCACAGTCTCATAGATGCTTCTTGTGGTTGGATAGAAATTTGAGTCCATGGGAACTAATGTCATCAGAAAATCAGGATGAAACATGGTGTAAAATAAGGCAGCAGTTTGTTTCCCAGATATTGAACACTTTCCAGTTTAGACATTACAAACAAGCATGAGACAGAGTGTTGGCTGAATACCAAATAAGTACTTTCATAAATAAATCACTTTACAAATTTTGCTGGTATCTACTGAATAATTCATGTGACAAATAGGAGATGGTCAGCAACGGCTCTCCTTGAATACAAAGAATATCCCTGTTAATTGGATTTTTTTTAAGGAAAAAGTGATTTTCACTGACTTTTATATTCAACCATTGTTACTCAATTAGATTTAAAAAGTAACAGTCAGAGGGCTTCACATTGCTGGTAGAAATACATGTCATTTGAGGACAACTTAAATTTTCTTTTGTACTCTTTCCCTAATGGTCTGTACCACATTTGTCCTGTTCAGCTCCAGTGCTAAGTCCTGAAAAAAGCTTCTCTGCCTGGTGTACCAGAATCATCATGTGACTTGTCATTGGCCCAGCAATTCTACTTTCACGTCACTGGGAACCTTTCAGGTTCATATTACTCTGAATTGATACATGGGCATTTATTCATATAAAATAGTTAACTTGTGTCTGAACATTGCATAATGTCCACTTTCACCCTTGGAACTAAATAAAACCCCTAACACAAAAATTCCTAGTATTCAATTCTACAGTTAGGAACCGTATCTGGTTATTATGGCAGAATTATAAATGTGATTCCATGAATCTGAGGAAGAAATCAAGCTCTGGATTTGTTATTGCCAAAGATTTTCTTGTTTAGGATGTATTTTCGCTACTCAGGAACTTAAATGACAAAACCCTTAGATTAAGGAAAGCAGTTACATTTGAAAATATTTCAAATTTATTTAAATTTGAGACGATAAAGAAGATAAACTATGAGCTTGTCAATGCATCTAACAACTGCTAAAATGTACTGGGATATCTTCCATTTGAACTGTGCCATACATGTGTTCTAGTTTAGCTCTGTGATTTAGGTCAAAGATCTTCCTCACAATCTTTAATTACCAGAGATCTAGATGATATAAACATTGTGTTATTTTGTTTAATTTACTGAATATTCAATAGAATATCTGTGTGACTTCCAAAATGTTTCTATGGAAGTTAGCTACATAGGGGTTTATGGAACAGCTGTAGCACTCTTCTGAAACTGAACTCTAGGCAATCTCTTTCTATTCAAAAGCTTTTTAATAAAAATTTTACATACAGCCATAACTGATAAAAAGGACACATCCCTAAAAATCCAAACATGACCACATGAAGATTTGCACAGAGGTTTATTTTCAGCTATTGTTAAAGTCTGACTGCTCAGTGAAATTGCATCAAGATTGCATCAAGAACATATGCATGTGTACAATGGATACAAATTTATGCCCTTCTTTCTACCATGTGAGTGCAGTGGGATAGTTCTGCATTAAACAGATGATCCTGGAATATATGGCTGAAGATGAAGGAGTTATTTAATTTCATGTGGTTGAAATAAATATATTTCTCTAAATTCAGATGATTTCAAATATCATTCAATAGAGGTTATTTTCACTATAGCAGGTGCATCCTAACTTTGCAGAAAATGGTATCACTGTAAAAAAGAAGAGTATGCCATGTTTAGGATATGAAAAAGATGTAAAAACTGAAATGAATGCTCCATCTATCCAGTCTGACTTTCAAAAGAACAAATTATTTATTGGTTTATGGCCAGTAGCACTGATTGAGCTGCAATGTTTCTACTATAAAAATCTCCTATCTTGCTGTAAGAGCTGTAAGAAAGAAGAAACTACCATGGTATTTGGTAAATTTTCTAATGGCAGGAAATCAAATTTTTTCTGTATTCCTTAAATATGTAAGGCAGCAGTAACAAATTGTTACCTCTGCTTAGAATTTCATTCCTTTTAGTATTTTATTTTTAGTTGTAATAATGGTAAAAAAAACATGAGCCAAAGATGAACAGACATAACCAATAGTGCAGGAAAAATTGCTACATGAACTCAGAAAATGCCTGATGGGTTTGTTTAGATGCTTGTTTTTAGGGTATTCTTAAAAAGTGCCATAAATCCCTTTTATCTCTATTGTACATATTTGAGTATTAGTTTTCCTTTTAACATAGTTTCTGTGTAGTATATGTAAGGAAGCACGTTTTCTGTCTGAAAACTCAGTAAGGCTCAAGATGCCATCTCTAAATATTTCAATTTTTACTAGGCATATTGAATCTGCACTTTTGCTGATTTCAAGATGCTTTTGAAATACTGCAGCTCCTTGGTTGGTCTGGAATTTTCCATCAAACATTCTACTCATGAATGGCTCTTTTCAGTGAAATAATCTCATTAACATTCCCAAGACTTAATCAAGGCATTAAGCTTGAAAAACATGCATCTCTGAAAGATGCACATTCATCCAGCTTCAACTTTCATCTGTTGAAGGAGATTAAAAATTTCTATTCTGAAATATTCAGTTGAATTAACATTATTCCTAATGACACTTCTGTGTTTGTGCTTCTACAACTTTTTTTTTTTTTTTTTTTTTTTTTTTTTTTTTTTTTTTTTATTAAAATAGTGGGGGGTGTAAAGTAAGCTAGGTGGCTCTGTTGGCAAAGTTTATTTCCTAGCCGGAGTCATTCTTTTGACACTTTGGATTTTGTAACATCTTTCAACTCTCTTCTTGAACTATATCTGCTTCTGGAATGTTTTTACAGTTCTAGCGAGTCCACTGGTCAGTACAGATTTCCATTGTTGGCTTGATCATGTCCCACAACATGAATGGAACCCTTAACTTATGGAGGTTAGCTCTATTTGTATTAGATGAATGGCCTTAAACTGAAGGAGGGCAATTTTTTATTAGATATTAAGAAGAAATTCTTTACTGTGAGGGTACTAAGGCACGGGGACAGATTGATCAGAGAAGCTGTGGAGTCCCCGTTTCTGGTGATGTGCAAGACCAGCTATATGGGACTCTGAGTTACCTGGGCAAGAGGAAGGTATCCTGGCCCATAGCAAGGATTTGGAACTAGCTGATTTTTGACATCACTTCCAAGCCCAACCATTACAGGACTCTATGATTCCATAACCTGTTTACTGAATGGTATAGATGGTTCTCTTAGCTACATATAAACCTTGCCACAATCTGCTAATTTCTTTATAACTTTTCTTCCTGATCATCAGTTCCTGTAGCACACCTTTGTCATACACTTTCTCTAGGGCAAGTCATCATTTTCAAGACACTTTTAGACTCTATCAGTTACCTGGTTTTCATCCAATTTTTTGGCTAACATGCTGCTTTTAATCTTGCAGTCAGAAGCGCGACAAAATACAACTAGTAGCTAAACTGGAAAAAAAATCTGTTGCAAGTAAGAGATTCTTTTGGTGGTCACAACTAACCACTAGAAACAGCTATTTAGGGATGTTTTATCCTCTCCCAAACTGAAAGGCTTATTAAAAGCTTGCAATCTTATCAAGCTGTTAGTGTTTTTAAATATACAAATGAAGTAACAGCTTTCTAAAGCTTAATGAAATCAGAGGGCTTTAATGAGTTTTTAATTTAAGCTCCTTTTTTTCACTTCATTTCACAATATGCTGCTTATTTTTAGTCCAACAGTGAAGTTGCGAAGATATTGATCTCACAAACTCTACGGAATTTTTTTTATCTTGTAACTAGTAGTAGCAAAAATTGGTATTTGAACCTTTATTTAAAAATTTGCATTTAGGTACCAATTCTTGCCCTTCAGTGCTTTACTTCATGCTTTATTACAATATTTGTCCTTCTCTTTAGCCAAAAATACTCCACTTGAGTACCGCATTCAGTCAGCAGGACAGTGGAGAAAACTGAAGGGAATGGGATTAATGCTGACCCTCCATTAGGAAGCTCTATGCTGCTTTGTCTCACCTAAGGAGAATTGTGCCTTTTCCCTCTGGCAACAAACTTAATTTTCTTATTTTTCAAGAACCTTACAACTTAAAAATAGACACAATTTTATTAACCTATATCCTATGTAATTTCAAAGTATTTCTTCATAATGTCTCAGTGGTCTTTCTAATGAAATATAAAAAAATAATCACTTTGGGACAAGCTGAAGAAACAGGTGAGACATAAAAGCTGCAAAAGTTACATTTTAGTTAACTGGAGCATTCCTTAGCTTTGCATATTAGCTTTTTAATGTGATTTAGTTTTTATGCTCTTCAAAATAAGATCTTAGTGAATAATGGGTAGCAACACTCAAGTCACCATAAAAGAAAACGACAAAATGACTTCATAAAAATGCCAGCAAAAGCAAGCTAAGAGCATTTTCAATTTATCTGCCAAGTTTCTAAGCACTCATCCAAAATAGCTTTGTGATTTTACTTCCAAAGCTATTATCTGTACCGAAATAAGTAGCTGTCAATAACTATCAGCTATTATGCTGACCTTTTTCTGTCTGAGGCTAAATCAGAACAGGTCTGTTGAAAGGTATACCTGGCTTCCAGTACAGAACATCCCATTAGCTGTTAATTCTTCAGTCATCTCTGAGGTCAGTGTTCTTGTCAGTGCCTTTATGGCAGTTCTGCAACACTTTAATAGTGATATACTAAGTTGCTGTGGAGTTCTAGCTGTGCTTAGAAGAAAATTATCAATGAAAGCGGCATGATAATAAAGGCAAACATCCTTTTTTCTAAATGGATTCCTTGTTTTACCTCAAAAAAATTGTCTTAGATACATTTTATAAGCCCATAAATACATATGTTTTACAAGCAGATATATAATGAGTTACATTAAGTTATGTCACTTACACCTCAATGTCACGTTTTATTATGTAATGCAGAAAGGCTCACAAAACATACTAAATTTTCACAAACTGAGAAGTAACATTGGTGCTGTTTGAACAGGCTGAATTCCTCAGGAGGAAAAAATGCTCATTTCAAAGAAGCAAGGACTGCTGTGATTACAAAATAAGCACCAATTAATTATAATGAAATTTAATTAAGTGTTGCTCAGGTTTGCATTCTCTCTTGTGTCTTTAAGGATTGATCTTTAGGAAAGACTTAAAATCACATTTCTCAGGTAAGTCACTTCTTATTTGTGTATGATGAAGTTAAAAAAAACCCCAAAACCCACAAACAAAACAACTACATAATTTAATCTAAAAATCTAAAACTTTTTTGATTTTCAATTACGATATAACTGAAGTTACAGTTCCCTACACACTTATGTTTTCTAATTCACCTGTTGTCAGACTATAGGCAGATGGAGAAGGAAAGGATGGGTCTTACAAGACTGACATTTTCCTATCGGGAAGGTTGTGACCTCAGAATCAAGCTTTGTATTTTCTTTATTTTCATGTCTTCATTTCTTACTTTCTTATGCACTGACATCTGAGTTCATTATGCTACATTCAACCACAAGGCAGATCTTGAAGCTTTTGGTCAATTTGAACTACTACCAGCAACAGATGCAGCAGTACCCAGATTTTCAATCATCCTCAGTCTTTCTGTAAAACTTGTCTTCTCAGCTCTCTATTGTCCGTAATTCAGGACAGTCAAAAGTAAACATATTCTCCATGATTTTTTTGCTCTGTCTTCTGACCTTTGTGCCTTACCAAAATTATTTACCAAAAGGTGATGTGCTCAAGATTACACATATAAAGTCCAAGCAAATATCTCTGAGGAAGGCAAGACTGTAGAACCACTCCTTTTGAGGTTTAGGAACTGGCATGAAGGACATAATCGACAAAGTGCCCGGGTGCTATTACAACATACCTATATGAAAGATATTGTAAATAATTTCTTCCTTATTTTATTTTAATCCATGTGCTTGGGATTTATACAGGTGCCTGCCATTGTTTGGGAGAGCTATAATAAACTATTGCTTCAACTTTTTAGTAACAATTGTCATTTTAACATTTATTTTGATTGTCAGAAGAGAGTTTTGTTCTCATACAGTTAATGACACAGTAAGTTGAAATTGTGAGTTAAATTCAGAGAAAGCAAAGACTTTAAAGACATAACCAATTTTGATGCATCACTTACAATTTGTAACTGATGTAAAGCACCTTGCCAGTATCAGCACATCATCTTGTTCATGAACTTGTCTGATATAATGAAAGATTCAGCTTTTGTTCAGAAAAATGTCTTCTTTGGGCATTTTTTCTCTCATGAATGTTCTCCACATGAACTTTTAATGCCAAAATGTAACTATGTAAATAATTAATCTGAAATATTTCATATATTTTTATAGAACACTTATGTTTTTTAGTTGTCAAGAGATAACTGTCTTGAACATTTATAAAAAAGTAAAGAATGTTAAGAAAAACCTATTTTTGAAATGCCATACTTTATTTGATCTCAAGTCAGTCAGACTCGAGCAGTAATCAGAGCAGTAATTTTTACGAGCTTGAAAGCTATGCTTAGTACATAGGCACAATGCTATGTGCCTATGTACTAAAATTTTTCTTCGAATTTTCCTAGTATCAACAGCAGGTTATGTTAGGTATTTGGTAAAAAAACTAATGTGAACTCTAACCTTACCATAGATAAAATGGTGGAACACTCTTAGAAGGCTAGAGGATTTTATACTGAAGTATTGGAAAAGTATTTTTGTGGTTTGCAGTAAGCGAGTTGCAAATGCCTTTTGTATTGTTTTACTTGCATAGTAGTTTGACCTTGGCTGAGCACCAGATGCCATGTCTATTACTCCCCTTCCCAGCAGGACAGGAGAAAGAGAATAAGATGGAAAACAACTAGTAGGCTGAGAAAACATCTATTAGGTTTATGTTATTATAAGGAAAGAAACCCAAACAAACAAACAAAAAAAAAAAAAAAACCAAAAAACCAAAAACAGAAAAAAAAACCAAAAAAAACCAACCAAAAACAAAAAACCAAAAAAAACCAAAAACAAAACCAAAAAAGACAAGCAAAAGTTTGGGCTCACATAAGAATAAGAAAAAGTAAATCTCTACTTCCCATCAGTGAGCGATGTTCAGACCCTTCCTGGGAAGCAGGGCTTCAGCACCCATAGCAGCTCTTCTGAAAGGAGAACATTGTAGAACACCAAAGGCCCACCCATCCCTCCTTCCTCCCTCCCTCCTTTTCTATCTGAGCTGGCGTGATATGGTGTGGAATATCCCTGTGGCTAATTTGGGTCAAACCAAAAAAGACAAGCAAAAGTTTGGGCTCACATAAGAATAAGAAAAAGTAAATCTCTACTTCCCATCAGTGAGCGATGTTCAGACCCTTCCTGGGAAGCAGGGCTTCAGCACCCATAGCAGCTCTTCTGAAAGGAGAACATTGTAGAACACCAAAGGCCCACCCATCCCTCCTTCCTCCCTCCCTCCTTTTCTATCTGAGCTGGCGTGATATGGTGTGGAATATCCCTGTGGCTAATTTGGGTCAGCTGCCCTGGATCCTGTCCCCTCCCAGCCCCTTTGATGTGGGGGAATGTCAGAGGGACAGCGCTGCTCGGCAGTGGCCAGAGCACGGCTGTGCTGTCAGCACCCTGCCAGCAGCCAATGCAAAGCACAGCACTGCCAGGGCTGCTACGGGGAAATAAGCTCTATCTCAGTCAGATCCAATACAACTTGTACCAAAGATATTTCATTTTACAAAGGCAGAAATTGTCCATTAAATGTTTTCCTTGTTGTTTTCTCTTTGTAAGCAGTTTCTGTAATAATCACAGGAACCATTATTACAATACATTAGTGTCATGAATGGAAAAGGAAGTGGTCTGAGATGTAATCTTGCCTCAGACTGTGGTCTACACTATGAAAAAAGTTTGCAAATTCCCATGCTAACCAGTTAATTATTATATATTTTATAAATATGACCCCTGAAACTTGTAATATACATGAGGGCAATGTAAAAATAAATATACTAATTGTGATCATTAATAAAAAAAAAGAAGTGTATTAATGAAGTGATTCAAGAATTTTAACAACTCTGTTTCTTATCAACTTAGCAACTTCAGTATGACAACACTAACAGAAGTGGAACACTACTTCCAGTAGAACATGTACTTTCTTAGCAAATTTTCGTATCTTTCTCATGTTCAAGGCATATGTTGTTGTGAAGACTGTCCTGTCTGATGAACTAGCAGCAAGCTGATTCTCTTTGGTTTTTACCAAAACAGTTTTAGCACACTTTCTTACAGTAGGCAATACATGTATTATAAATACAGACATATCATTGGTTGTTATGGTAATAGGGTTCATATCAGTGTGTATCTGGATAGGGACTGAAAGAAAACTGCTAAGTCTCCCATAGGTTTCAACTGTGCCATGAAATTTCAGAAAAACATGTTCATGGGTAGTAAAGCAATTATTGCAAAACTTTGCCAACAAAATCCCCACCAGTGCAATCCATCAAGAGACTGAAGACAAAGTTTCTATATATGTATAGAAGTAAGAAAAAGGCCTGAGAGATGATGAAACCTATCCAGACAGTCCAAAAATTCTTCAGCCATTTAAAATTACTCTTTCCAATATATTCCAATGTTTTATTATGTGAAATGCTATAGAAAGGACTGGATGACAGCATGTTCATAATTTCCCATGTGTTCTACTAAAAACTCTGCATGATTATGTCAGAAAAATAGAAAGACAATATGGTTAATTATTATGTTTGAATTGTTCACAGTGCATCTCCATAGGCCTATACTTTTTTGCTATAAAAGAAAACATAGTGATTAAAACTTCATACATTAATTTGTACATTTATGAATTCAAACTGAATAATTTAATGACCTATAGGCCAAATAAAGTCAACATTTGTCTTTTCCACATGGTAATGGAAGTGCTCATGCTGGACTTGCATACATTCCTTCTTCTTTGAACACTTGTGTTTGATTTATATTTCTGTGTCCAACAGAATGTTTTGAAGGAACAGTAGTTCTCATGTAGATACTTCAAGCAGTGATGTTGGAAGCAGATGGGCTAGCTATAAAATTGACGTAGCTGTTTTTATTTTAGAAGTGGGCATCCCTTCTATAGCCTAAGTCAGATGATTTACTTTGCTTTATGAGGTTTAAGAGAAATCTTACTCATTAATCACATGACTGATTTTAAAATTTTACTCATTTATTCATTGCCATTCCTTCTACACATATGCATCTCTATAGAAGCACATACTGAGACAGGACAAGAGTCATCACCTTTCATTCAGAGATGTAAGGTAGCTCACATTATTATTTATATATTCAAATTATGGCCTAAAATTTGTGGTATCTTTCATGTTTCATAGTAAGGTTCTTAGTGGAAAGATTTTGACTCATGTTATACTTCTCTTTTCCTGCTAGCAGAACTTATTTTACTTTGGAAGTTTGAACCTGTGCTGTGAGATTACAGACTCTTTCACAAGAAGAGGTAGGCAGAGACATATAGAACACTTTGGTATTGAAAGATGAGAAGTGTGCAGCTGACACAGAGAAGTGAATTACTTGTATCAGGTCACAGCGTTTTCAATCTATGTTTCTTGCTTTCAATGTGGTATATTAAGATTTTTCATAAGCATTTTATATATCTACATAAAATGCAAAAGAAGTTCTTAAGTGATTGTCATGGTTTAACCCCAGCCGGCAGCTAAGCCCCACACAGCCGCTCTCCCACTCTCACACCAGCAGTATAGGGGAGAGAATTGGAAGGATGAAAGCCAGAAAATTCATGGGTTGAGATAAAGATAGTTTTGTAGGGAAAGCAAAAGCCACATAAACAAGAAAAGCAAAACAAATAATTAAATCAGTACTTCTGATGGACAGGTAGGTGTTCAGCCATCTCCAGGAGAGCAGGCCCCATCACACGTAATTGTTACTTGGGAAGACAAATAATATCACTCTAAATGTCCTTCCCTTCCTCCTTCTTCCCACCACCTTTATATGCTGAGCCTGTGTCATGGATTGACTCTGGCACAGTGCCAGTGCCCCCATGAAAGGTGTATCCCCCAAAATGGTTGCTGTGAGATGTGACCCGGGAACAGAACAAAGCAGGCTCTAACTTGGGAATGGAGGGAAAAGACAACACTTTATTAATCTACACAGACACAAAAAGGAAGGGGAAAACTACACACACAGCAACCCACAATAGAACACTTTCTAAACTCTCCTCCTCCTCCCCCCAGTCCCCTAATATTCAAATCCCCTCTAACATATTAATACTCAATCCAATACCCTATATCATGTGGCCTGGAATATGCCTTTGAGCTATAGGGGTCACCTGTCCTGGCTGTGTCCCATCCCAACATCTCATGTACCCTCAGTCTCCCTGGCATTGTGCCAGTATGCAGAAAAAGCCAGAAAACCAGAAAAAACCTTGGCGATGTGCAAGCCCTGCACAACAATAACAAAAATATCTCTATATTATCAACACCTGTCTTCAGCACAAATCCAAAACACAATGCAATACCAGCCCCTCTGAAGAAAATTAACTCTACCCCAACTGAAACCAGCAGAGTGGTCCTTTAGATTTCATCAGTACACAAAAGGGACCACACAGAAAAAGTTTAACAAAATTTTTTGATCAGTCATCCTGAGAAAAAAACTTTCTGCTTCTAATGATACTGGTTTTTCATGTATGAAAATTCAAACCAAGAAAGTAAAAAATACTTCTTTTTTTCTGACTTGGATTAATCTGATGCAAGATGAATGAAATATCTAGATGGATCTAGATTTGTGATGTTGAACATTCTAGCTTTCAAAATTTAAAAATAAATAATAATAACTGTTTTGCAGATAGTAGTTAGACATAAAATTACAGTGCCACAGAACTGAAAATCAGAGCTCTCATTGCCTGCATATTGGCTGAATTTCATGCAATGCATTTAAAATTATTTAGGACAGCATTAATTTTAAAAAATAACTCATAGTCTTTTGCAAATGCAATAGATCTTTGATAGATAAATCAAATTCAAGTACTTTGGCTTCTTTATTGCAACACATCTGTTAGTGAAACAAAAAGTCTGCACCAAATACTATTACTATATTGCAGTAGTAACAATCTTTGGATATTTTACTTATGGTTTAACTACTGTCTTTCCATTAGCTTTTTTATAGTTATTAAGCTGTGCTGTGTATCTTCCGTTCTCTTCCCCTTCTTGGCTAAATTATACAAGGAACTGATCTTTGAAAGGTTATTAATAATCAATAAATATTATCAAAAGACTCATGCTTGTCCTTCTTCTCTAAATCAGGAAATTGACAGAAAAACAGAGCACAAGTGAAGCTGTCATCTTTTTGACTGGCATCCCCCATCTCTACTGTGTTTACTACACTCCTATGCAGTACTATGCTTGCATTTTAAAACTGAGAGTAGCGCCTGAAGTGGAATTCTTAGTACTCCTTTTGACCTCTAGTTTTTATGTGGTTTTACCACATAGTGAAGTGTCTCATTTGAAATCTAGAGAGAGAGACTGTTTTCTCCTATCTAAAATATAATGATTGAGTTAAACATTAAGATTTAGGGGGAAGATGCCTGCCTTTAAACAAAAGCAGATGATTATATTTCATTGGCAGTTAAAATAGTTCCTCTTGCACTTCTGTATTATACAACCTTTCATAGAAAAAAAAGGTAAATATAAATTCAGTCTTATTTTACTGTTAATATAATAGAAGTCCATTTTCCTTTCTTGCTATAACATACCAAGGTGGACATGACCTGGTTTCCCAATATTCAGGGCAGATGATCAGGGCAATTCTAATAGCAGCAACAAATTTTTAGGCTCATATTGATTACAATTAAGTCAACATATAGTCTGATAAGCCTCTGTAAAGAGAAGCAAATTTGCCATTAGTCGATGAAGCAAAAATTCAGATTGTGTACATTATCATCATTGGACAAAACCTGGTGATTTGGGCACTGCGTGTGTTTAGAATTTTTCTGCAAAAAGTTATAATTATAGTAAGAAGAAAGGATGTATGTGAAGGGGAATTTCACCAGGCAAATTAAAATGAAAGCAATATAAACCAATTAAATGCATGAAAATAAGAAGGAGTGAACAATTGAACAATTTTTTCTTGCAGATGTCTTCCCTTTCTTTCTTTCTTTCTTTCTTTCTTTCTTTCTTTCTTTCTTTCTTTCTTTCTTTCTTTCTTTCTTTCTCTTTCTTTCTTTCTTTCTTTTTCTTTCTTTCTTTCTTTCTTTCTTTCTTTCTTTCTTTCTTTCTTTCTTTCTTTCTTTCTTCTCTCTTTCTTTCTTCCTTCTCTCTTTTTCTCTTTCTCTCTTTCTTTGTTTTGTTGATAACTGAAATGTTTCTTAAAATTGTGGCAATTTTAAGAATGCACTTTCTCCTACGTAGATATCCTGATACAAAATTCATATGCTTAGGTTACAGTCCTTTCCCTAGTTGCAGCCTCCCTTCTCTGTTTAATTACCTGCTTTCACAGCCACCTTATAGTTTTGTAAACTAACTCCTCCTCCTACCCCCATCAAAGTTTTCTGTGCTGGCCCACAAGCTCAACAATTATTACTGCTGCATAAGCATAAGCATAGGTGGTCAGATGAGACTTAAGTAAGCTGGGAAACTAGGCTATAAATATACAAACAAATTTACTTTTGTTACTATTTAGGCTATTTTTTTGCATATTATGCATTTTCACAACTGGCAAAAATACTACTCTGAGTACAAGTGATCTGTTTATTAGGTTGACGATGAGTAAAACACTCATCTGGTAACCTTCACAGTATTCTGGATTTTCTAAAGTCCATTTTTAAATTTCAACAGTGTCACAGATAATGTATTACTTTGGCATTTATTCCCATGAGCATACACACATGAGAAGGCTTATATACTTGTATAATTTCCTTGGTGGCACTTTTCTGAATAAAAAATATGAAACAAACAATTTGCCTGCTCAACAGTTCTCAGTACTTAAAAAGAAAAAAAATAGTCCTCAAAAATTGCTTAGATGCACGTATTTTTATTTCGGCGTTCCTTTTTATGAAATTGCCTAACTCTGTACGTGTGTGAATATTTCTCTTTGCACTTAATTTTATGAGATTGTTCTCAGGGCTTTTTTAATATTTTTATTTATGACTGTGTTTTTTTTTCCTTTGAAAAAAAAAGCCCCAAAAAACTAACAAACAAAAAACACACAAACAAACAAAAATAAAAAACCAAACCAAAACAAAAAAGTCCAACCAAAAACTATTGCTTTCTTTTCTGGTTAACATAAATTGCAAACATAAACCAGTGTGCAGTCATTCATGGTGCATACATACATAAAGCAATAGGCACTGGGCTAATAGTGAATATATATATATATATATATATATAAGCCTTGCTTATGTTTTTCAACTATTTCTAGGCAATACTCTTTACAACAGAAAAAAACCAAAAAACTAAAAACCAACCGAAGTTTGGTAGAAATAGCAAATATAAGTCAATAATAAGCACATACAGAAGTCTATATGGGTGTTCTTAAGCCAGGGTGCTATATTAATTTATGTACGTACATGGAATCCATACAGCAAAAACTACCAAATTCTGCACTAGCTGAACTGGAAGCAGTGAAAGTTACAACTACTGGATATTGGTATAGAAGTATCACAGAACATTCTGGTTTGGAAGGGATCCACAAGAGTGACGCAGTCCAACTCTGAAGTGAATGGCCCATTTGGTCACCAAATACACAACCTTGACCTTATTAGCACTGTGCCCTCACCAACAGAACTAAGGTCAGCAGCATGAATGGTTAGTAAGGCTCTTCCCTTCTTGTGTATTTCTTGACCAGATGAACTGGTTTATACCTCCACAATTTCAGACCGCGGGAAAGTTGACCTGCAAAGTGGATCCACTGGAGATATTCCCAGACTAGCCCTTTCCTGGACCATTGCAAGAGTGGGCACTCCTGAACCACCCTGAGGAGAGTCTGGGTAGAAATGCGAGCTGCTTGGCGCCCAAAACAGCTGTGCTGCTCTCTGCAGTTAGTGATCTTAAAAGACATTGAGGATCAGGATAAAGAAACAGGAAAGGTCCCTCACACCAATTCCCAAGAGGTTTACTCTTGAGAGGAGTCTGAGCCAAAGAATGACAAAAGAACAGGGTACAGTAACTTATAAAGGGGAAAGGTAACTGGCGGGAGGGTACAGACTTCAACCAATTGCAGGGAACCAGGGGAGGGGTACAAGGTGGGGAATATAATGCCTAGACCAACAGAGAATAACAGAGGAAGAGAACAGTTTGAATACACCAGTGAGGTCTCAGGGGATATACAAGTGACATGGAAAATTCTAGGAATAAAGGTAGGGCCACAATGATTGACAAGGGAGGAGGGCAGGGTTACCATGATGGGCATGGAAGGGCCTGGAACGAAGGGCAGGCCTTTGGGAAGATGGACGAGGGAGGTGGGAAGATAAAGTTCAGGGACAAACCATCTACATAGGGATGATTGAACAAAGAATTATAAACTTGGTTTGTAATGAAAACACACCACCACCGACGTGAAATGCTGAAGAAAAAAATTAGAGATAACTCTTGGATTTACTATACTTCTCTTGATGTTTAAATTAAGAGTTTGTCCTGGGTGTGTCCCATCCCAATGTCCTGTGTATCGCCAGTCTCCTTGACATTGTACCGGGATGAAAAGCCAAAAAGGCCTTGATGCTGAGCAAGCCTTGTGCAACAGTAACAAAAATATTTATATTATCAACCCTGTGTTTAGCATATCTATAGGTAAAAATTGCATGTTTGAGATAGAGCTTCACACATTTTGTCTTGAAATGAAGCAACAGCTGGTGTTTTTTATTGCAAACTGACATGTAAAACAGCATGACAAATGGGTGCCTCATAGACCAGCTCTAACTTGTCTGATGTATTTCACCCTATCTCTTCATGCCAAGAGACAGAGTGCACCTACACAGTAAGGAAACAGTGCATTCAACAGTGGGATGAGCCTTGGAAGACAGGAAATTCAAAGTGACTAAAGAATACATGCAATACCTATGGATAGACATATTTTCTAACCAGTAACCGTGTGCTGAAAAGTTCTACATATTTAAAGACAGATGTAGTGTGGATATTAATAACCAAAATGTTTTTTGAAGCACAAATGCAGTAAAGAAACAGCACAATTAATTTCACTATTTTAATGTGTTTTGTTTTTTTGGTTTTTTGAGGTGTTTTTATTTCGCGTCTAGGATAGTCCACATAATGATAAAACAGGTTAAGGCCTAAATAGAGAAAAAAGCCAAGACCAAACATACTCTCCTTTACATGAGGCAACAATATCTCTTGTGATCTTACAGTTAAGAAACTATATTACATTTTCAGCAGTGTGTTCTCTCTGGCCCAATGACAGATATTATTTCTTGAGTAGCTGTATGAAGCGCATTTTCTTAGAAAAATGAAATTTTCTCCCCTGGCAACTTTTCATGTAGACCTGGAGTCACTTATTTTTTGCCTCTGTATTAATTAGGAGAGAAATTTGCCTGCTATGAAAATGATGGCAGTCCCTTCCCTGATGCTATCAGAATTGCATTAATATCCCATGGATAACCAGTTCATACCGTACCTCTTGAACTGCTATTAGATGAGTCTGTATAAATTAGTAGCTTCCCAGGTATCCTACCAAATTCGTTCCTACAAGAATGACAATCCTGTCTTTTGCCTAACTCCTTTTCTATGTATAGTAATAACATGTATTCTAGGTGTCACCTTGGAATTAACAGCAATTGCTCTAATGAGGTTTCTCTAAATTTAACTCACTTTCATTCCACTTAATATCTCATATGAACCTAATACAACTTAAATTGTAGAATGTCATTGCAGTGGTACATTATTTTTTGTCATTTTATGGTGATTAACTAACTTTTGGACAGTATTAACACATTCTCTTGTAACAAATGCAAAATCAGAAGCTTGCTCCTTGTTTTTTTAGGTTAATAGGCATTCCTGCACTTTTTCCTATTTATAACAGTAATATCATGCTAACATGAAGAGGTTCAGCTACTTCAGTGATTGTCTGGTAACGTTTGCCAGAGTACAAATACTTCACTTCTCTTTCTTAATTTTTTGAATGAATATAATATACCATTAAGAAGCTTCAATATAAATATTACAGTCTGCTTGCAAAATGCATGTTTTATTGACATATCAAGTTTCAAGTGTCAAAGCTAGACTAAAGACAAATTTGAAATACCATTTAAGAACACTTCTGGAGAGGAAAAACAAAACACACAGTAATTTAAGGAGTAGGATGTATCAGATTAAATTGTAATATCATTTTACTATTCTCTTTTTTGTTCTCCCTGTCTTTTCAAAGATAAGGCTGCTGTGTGGCTCTTAAAAATGTGTTTTGAAGAGAATTAATTAGTTTTTGAGCACTTCCTGTCTGATGTTATTATTAATCTCATCCCTGAATTTAGAGATCAATTATATTTCTCATGTCATTAATTATGTCTCCATTTTCCCTGAATAATATGTAGATGCAACAGAAGGCAAACCAGCCAATTATTTTTTCTCAACTAACATTATGTATGTTCCATAAGGAATGTACCTTTCCAACTGAAAACTTTTGGAGCTTTTTTTTCCACAACTGCATGTATGCAGTAATATGCCTCACTCTAATAACAGCATTGTTCTCTTTCTCTAGAAATATATATGTAGAAGAATATGGATCTGAAGTTAGCTGAATATTTCACTTAAATATTTTTTGAAATCATGTTCTGTCACTGCTTACAAAAACCCAGTTCATAGTTCACTTTGATTATGTAGATATTCTAGTGTTTTATAAAACCAGAAATGTCCAAAAATCACTTAAAATATCATATAAGATGAATGGAAAAGAGACTTAATATAGTTGATTCTATAAACGTCTTCATGTTTTCCAAGGATGATTAATCTGCACTAACTCATATAATATGATATTACACACATGTTAAAATAGATGCTTAGGATATAAAGAATTAAGTAGTAATGTAATTTTTTCTCATGAAATGATGCTTGATTTGTTAAAATCTATCATACTGCACACTATTACTGGTAAATCAGGAATTATTACCTAAAAAGTATAAATCAGCAGAAATATACTAAAATCCTTTTCTATGAGCAAACTACTTGGCCTAATGTACCTCTCTGTCAATGTATTATATATATGGATAGAAGACTTTTTCATTGCTTTTAGAAGTTAGATAATTACTGCATATGTCTGAACTTTCTGTAGAAAAATATACTATGAAATGTATATTGAGCTAGGATGGATTATTGTTCAGTGTAAAATCTATGAGTATATTTACTGATGATGTAGTCAGTGACATTGTTTAGCTGTGGAATGTCCCCAGTCAAATTACTGGAGTTATGTGCCAACACAATAACATAAATAAATAAAACCCCCACAGCTATATTCACCTATAGTAATTTTTTATGTGTGATTGAATTTGGACTGGCAGACACCCACTTCCTCTTTTCTCCTTTTCCTAGCTCCAAGGTCAATGGTATAGAAATTTCAAACACTTTTTCTGTATTTTCTGTATCTCTCTTCAGTGTTAGAAATTTCCACCCAGTGCATTTTCACTAATGAAATCTGGTTATCTAACTTATTTACTTAATAAACTCTGTGCATATGTGTGTGTGTGTGTGTGTATGTGTGTGTGCATGTGTGTGTGCGCGCGCACACGCATGTGTGTCCCACAAGTAGGAAATGTAACCAAAACAGTTGCACTTGTGGAATGTGACAAGGTATTAAAAAGGAAGCATTTTTCAAAATTATTTGGCAAAGTAAATACTGCAATTTGGAAAAGTCAACTATTTAACCCAAGATAATTTATGCATATAAAGATTTGGGCTAAATGCTAAGGAACAATGAAGCCTGAGGCTATATGTTTTTCTAACCACCCCCGTCTTTCTTCAAACATATTCAAGTCTCAAAGTATGGTTAATTAACTGATGCATTTTCTTTGCTGGAAGTACTACTGAATATTCTATTCATTTTATTTTTCTTATATCTAAAGCTTGAAGGAAAAAACAATGATTACATACTGTATAGCAACCCAAATGTATTGCAATCGTCTACTTTATTCTCCGTGGTCTGTCTTGCAACATCAGTGGACAACAAGTCTGACAGCACACATTACTTGCTAAATATTAATTTGGTTATGAGCTACTTGTTCCTCACAGTCTATTCATACTGCATAGATGACCTTTCTCTTATATATACCAAATAAAACATTTTATTTTCACAGAGCAAGATGGAAAATGGTAGCAAGCTGTAACCCACTGGTCAGTAAGTGAAAATGTTCCTTTCTTACTAGGTATCAGTGTGTCTACCTGCAAGGGAAGACTGTTGTCTCTGAAGTACTGTCTGGGTCTGTGAACATTGCCAAGGGAAGGAATTAGGACACAGAAGAAAGACAGAAACTACTGTAGAATAGAGTAGAGCCTGAGAAACTTATTAATAATAGAGTGAATTTTGAACAAGACACTTCAGAAAGGTTGGTGTGAAGTGTGAAAGAGCAAAACTCTGTTTTACATCTAATGTTAAAAATACATGTTGGATCTGTTTCCCCTAAACATTCTAATTGACTTTTTCACAGACTTGGCTCCAAAACCTAGTTTAGCAGAGCACATAAGCACAAGTTTTTTGTTTTAAACTTGTGATATTAAGACACTGAACTGAAGTGGCAGTTTGAACCAACATGAAAGAGAGAACAAGACTGTGTATTATGATAATATAAAGAATTTCCTAAACAAAAGCAAAACGTAAGAACATTCATTAGGCAAAAACCTTTTGGTTAATCTGGCTGGCTGTGCCATTTGCATTCATATCTGGTGTGAATGGTGAATTAAGAGGAAAGAAACCTAACAAATGTACTATATATTCAGTTTCTACAATTTTAATGTATTGAACTCCTGTTGTTAAATCAGTTAGGATCAGAAAAGAAAAAACCAAACAAATGAGAAAAATATATGAATTCTTGTTCAGTTAAGGAAAATAATGGCCTCATATTGGTGGTCCTTATGAAAACAGCTTACTCTTTTTCATTTCAGTAGCTATGATGCATAATTAACAGTCTTGCAAATAAACTGTAGGTTGATCAGGCAGTGGAATTCAATAATTATTGCTCTAAGAATTAATTCTGGGGCTACAGGTTGGTGTTTAAGATTATTGGTAGAACATGAGCTATTAATGTTTTCCTGTGTACTATAAATCCTCAGCATGTCTTTTCCCTGCCCCCTCTACCCCTCTTGACATCTCAGAAGAAAGCTGCCTAATTTAGCATAGCATAAAATAAACTTTATAGATGTGAACCTGGTTAGAAAGAGTATTTTAATTCTATTCTGCTTGCTGGCATTTACAATTAAAAGCAATGAGTATTTTCTGTGAGTAATCACTCTGATGGATTGGGATTTCAGGAAGGTATTAACACAGTTGAAAATGAATAGGTAAAACATAAATCTCAGCATGTAAAATGATAACTTTTACTTTCAGAGCTCAGATTGTTATGATATATATACACATAAAGTCCTGTATTAACAAGGAAGGATTTGTTTTGAAAAGCATCTTTTATGCACACAGCTGTGGATTTCATTACATGTTGTCTATCTTGGTTTATTGTAAATCCTCAGAAAATGACAGTGCTTCAGGATAAGGTGAACAATTGTACTTAATTGCCTAGAGACTGTTGTGTTGGAGTAGTTCAGTTTCTCTAAAAGCCTAGATGGTCAGGGAATGCAGACCTGAGGTGAGGAAAAAAGTGTTTGGCATCTCTGGGATGCCTGAAAGGACTCTTCCTTGGCTTCTTACAGAGAGGACAAAGTAAAGACTCAGTAATGATTTACCTTTCATGTAAACAAAACTCTGTCCTTTTTTTTTTTTTTTTTTTTTTTTTTTTTTCCCCCAAATGTGCAACAGATCCTCTGTGTAGGGGAGAGTAATGCCATGCTTGACTCAGGATTTCATTTGACCACAGTCAACACTGGTTGTGCAAGGAGGAGCTATTGAAGCTAAACACCTCTTAGTTCTCTTTACCTCTGTGTGTAAATTCCTATGCAAAAAATAATTAACATCTTTGCTGTCTTGAAAATATAGTTTGCCTCACTGTACTCAACACAGTGTTTTATCATCTCACGCTACAAATCACTAAAACAGGCAGAATCCTGGAAGAAAACAGCGCTCTGGGAGTCTTCTGATGGGAAAAAAAAACCTGGTTGCAAGTGAAAGTGAAGGATGCTGCTTCTGAGAAGAAGGAGGAACCTTCACAGAGGTTTTCTTTTAGTAGGGAAGCCTTAAAATTGTGAGAACAGAAGGCAAAACTTGAAGAAAAAAAGATTTTTTAAATGGGTTATTTTATTCCTTATTATTGTAATTTTTTGTGTTTTGATAAAATACATACATAGAGGTTGGAACGATTTTGATGGACAGTTTCACCAAAAGGCTCTTCCTCCTCTGTGGTCCACTGATGTAATCTTCCTGCACACTGTATGCCAATAATAATAATGCAATTTTTAATTTAGCTAGTAAATGAAAGCTGCATCTGTTACAAAATGTCTAGTTGCAAATTTAAATTTCCCAAAAGAAAAAAAGCCCTACAGTTAAAATTCCTATCTTCCAGCTGTCTGTCAAAGACAGAATACCACATGAAATAAGATCCCAAGGTAGGACTGTTTTCTGTGCGCCACACAAAACAAAACAATCCCAAAACAAACAAAAAAAAATTACCTTTCAAACTATTTATCAACTGTGAGTTTTGCACATTGATTTTAGTTGACATTATTGACACTTAGATAGTTAATGTAACAATTTATGTAACTTGAAATATTTTGAGTAAATAAAATTGCCTTGAATCCTGAGCTTCAACAAACTTGTATCACTTAGAGCTCTGGTTCAATACACCATTTGCTATCCATCTAGCATATTTTCTTCTGAAGACAAGTGGAAATGGACTGGCCAGATGAATGATGGTTCTTGTCAAGGTTTTGCCTTAGTCAGTACAATCACTGGACAAAATATAGAAATAATTTATTGCGCAGAAGCTGAAGCTCCAGTTCCTCCTTCCAAGACTGTGCTAAGCAGGAAGACGAGAGATGTGGTCTACATGACATCCCTGTAAATATTCTGTTTCCTATACAGGTGGTGCAGTTGCAACAAAGCAGGTGAATACTGTAAAGACAAAGCTCCTCTTTGGCTTGATTGTAGCCTAGGTGGTGAAAAATATGGCCTTGAATGTCTTTGGGCCAGGAAGAGTGCTGCTGAGCACAAGATATTCACCTCTGACTCAGCTCTCTAGCTTCTGTGTATGTACTGCTCTTTTCTTCATATCTGCTTTAAAATAAAGCAACTACCTAAAAATTTAGTAAATAAATAATAACAAAAGCCTGATCCAAAGGCGGGGTCTTCAGTGTCAAGAGAGCACTGGCAAAGAAATTTTAGTTTTCGCTTGGAGATGTGCATGAGGTATAAGCTGATCTAGTCTGTAATGGGTATCCTTGAAAGCACAAAAAATAGAAAGGGTGGATTTTTATGTGAAACGTTGTCATGTATTACATCTATTGAATGTTGTCTAAAATGCTTTTATATACCTTGAGTTGGTATCTCCAATGTTATATAAGTCCACAGACCATTTTGGGGGTGATTTGTATTTAAATGCAAGTTTATATGCAAAACTTCAGTTTTGCCTAAGGCCAGCTTTATGTACTTCAGTCACAAATGGGACATTTTTACCATTTCACCAGCTAGACTTTAAGAGTATGCTCTCTTCTTCTGGAATATAATTGGATTATTGCTATTATGATGCTAATTCTACAGGTCCCTCAAGGTGTTAAGATCTGCATACCATCCATATGTTCTGTTGTGTTCCTAAAATTGATCAGAAACCCTTCAAAGTGTGGCTACTGGCATAATTGCTATTGTTCTTACCTTTTTCAAGAAACTACATAGTAAGGTTTTTTACACATTCAAGCCTGTAGTCTAGTCTCTTTCGTCAAGTACATAAATGTGAAATTTAAAAACAGGAAGGGAAGAGTTAGAATCTGATGAACTCGTACACCTTATTAGATGACTTTAAAGTTAGATAATTTGAAGACTTTCTAGAGATTTCCAAATTGCTTCACTGAATTACTGTCAATGCACCTGTGCAATGAACTCACTAAACAGAATTCTAACAATACTAACAATGTTATCAGAAAGGAAACATTTGACTAAAAGGTGATGCGGTTGCCACTTTCTTTAATGGGCATTCTTAATGAATTTTATCAGAAGACTGATTCACATAGAACATGGACAATTAGCTGTGCCCACATTTAATATACCACAATTGCCACATCAGCCTTGGTTTCATTACTTCTTAGAAGTACTTTTCTTGTAAAGTGTATTGTGCAGTAGTATAATATCCTAAGCATTATGTACAGATAAAAAGTTACTTTTTAATTGCTCATGTTCCCCAAATGATGATACCCAGAGAAAAAGAGGATGAGTATACAATACAAAATGTCTAAATCATCTGAAAAAAGAAGAGAATTAAGCCTCTTTTGAAACTTGGGTTGAAGCAAACATACGGAGATGATTTCTGGTCCTTGGTCAATGACCGGATAATAAAATTCAGTAAAATTTATACACTGTCTTGTATAGGACTGTTCAGAAACACAGTAGGAAAGTCTCTAAGTCAAACAAATTATTTTGATTTTAGAAAATCTTCTTAAATTTTTTTTTTTTATTATTTTTCTTTGAGTTTTTTTTTCTTTTGTTTCTGCCTTTCACCTTCTGTTGAGGCTGAACACATCAATTTAATTCTGAAATCTTTAATTCTGGAAGGTTGAAAATTTCATCTTTCCCTATCAGGGAAAGCAGACATATTGATCTGTCTCTTATTAGCATTAGATAAGAGCTGCTACCCATATGGTACACAAACATGCCACATTCTCTCTAGTCCTGAGCAGGCTTCAGCAAGCAATGTCACTGTAATCGTATGTGGGTAATCTTTGCTGAGTTGTGCAGTGAACTAAACCTTGGCACTTCTACATCTGTCACACAAGCTGAACTCTCAATATGTATGAACTCTCTACAGGCAGCTGAAATATGAAGGCTATTTGTCTAGATATATTGACTATAGAGACTATTTAAAAGGCTAAGACTCCTTATTCCATTATTTTAAACAACTCAAATTTATGAGCTGATTGATTTTTGCAGACTGGAATAGTGTTTTGTCTGTTCCAAGTAGGAGGTGACATGAACTTATGTGGAAAGAGTAGCAGACAGATATTGCAGAGAATTAAAATGGAAGCTGCTGAAAAATACCAAGTCATTAAAATAAAAACCTTTTTTTCCTGTGAAATCATGAATAAATATCTTGAGAACATTTTTTTATCAAAGATCCAGAATTTTCATGACATTATTTAATGTTTTCAGGAAGTTGTTTCTCCCTGAGCAGAGCAAATAGCAAAACAAAACAAGTTTGCAGAAATACCTGATAATTGAGCTAAGGATAATGGAAAATTGTCTTGATGTAGCTGCTCTGAGTTATTGTGACGTATTAAAGTCAAGTGAAAAGAGTTTTTATTCTTTAGTGTGTTGATCCTGTGGCAGGCTATTTAAATTTTTAATGATGTATATATTAGAAACTTTTATTGGTGATGTATAGAGACAATGCCCTTTAGGTATACACAGCCACTAGTACCAATAAAATGCCACAGGCTGTTTCAAAGAATCAGCGTCAGGGGTTGGAAGAGACCTCTGGAGATCATTTGGTTCCACGCTCCTGCTCAAGCAGGTCCATCCAGGACCATGCACAGATGGCTCTGGAAAATCTCTGAGAATCTCCTAAGATGGAAGCTCTAGGCGACTTCTGCCAGTTATTCCTCATCCTCACAGTAAAAAAGTGTTTCCTGGTGTTCTGGAGGAAAATGCTGTGTTTTAGCTTAAGTCACTGCTATTGCCTGTCACTGGACACATCAAAAAAAACCCTCACAAGCTCTAATAAAAATAAGACTAGAATCAGTCCATGAGTACATAGACAACCAGGGACACACAGGAACAATATTTAGTTTTCTGAAGGCATAATAACCAAAAGAGTTTTGCTAACTGAATTTTAGTAGAATAAACAACCTGGTTTGCAGGAAAAGGAGAAGAAAGAATTCTGTATTTGTCAAGTATGATGCACAGGTTGCCATTGCTGGCTGAACGAACTACAAACAAAAAATTATATGTGAGAATATGCTTTTAAAAAATATTTGAAAAGAACATGATTCTATCAAGGGGGATGTGGTGGATTTTACTGAAAGACAGCCTTGAAACTGTAAATTTTCCCCTGAATTCTAATAAAAGACAGTCTGCTTGAGATCACTGACATCAAAAACATAACAGCCTCCCCCCCGCTGGAAAAAAAAAGCCAACAACAAACAGCTGAATAGAGACAAAGAATTGATTGGACTGTCTAATTTAGGCCCTTTCATTCAACACTTACAAGACTATTGAGAATTTGCCAAGTAAAAAATTAATACATTTCAATACTTGTTTTTTATTAATTAGCAGTGTTTTGACATAGTGTACCGTAGCTCATGAACTGAATGTGATAAAAAAAGTTCATGTGAAATAAAAGCTGTTACATACTATTAAAGATATTTATATTTAGTGCAACTGACTTTCAAATTCTTCCTTATGGAATGGCACTGGCACCAGAAACTGCCTGCCAGATAAGTTGTGTCTGAAGGGATTGAAAAATCTGAAAAAATATTCAAATAGTGACCTTCTATGAAGGACAGCAATATGGACAGTGCTATTCATGTGCATACCACTTATACAATAAATCAAGTCAAAAGGAAAACCCCTAACCATGGCAAAAGAAAAAACCTTGTCAGAAACATTACTGTACCTGCTTCCCTGAAATAAAGTTACTTAAAATATTACAGTATAAGGGAATTGTGTATTCTCTATTTTTGCTGTATATGACTGTCTTAGCAACATCTGATGCTCACCTGCAATGTAGTTAATATTATATTAAAGTTTTACATTGAAGTATAGGTTCAATGAATTAAAGTTATATTTTGTTACCATTTATCCTAAATACAATAGGCCTCAAAAGAATGGAACACCAGTGTACAAGGCAGAAAAATCAGATTTTAATCTGTATTTTGAGTAGGTAAATTATGGAATGGCACTTGAAAACCAAGTGGTCTAGTTATGGATATATTCTTCAAGAGAAGCCCAAGAAGCCTTAACTGCAAGAAGCTATTGTCCCTGGAGATTTACTGTGAAGATCTGAATGTACAGATGCAGGCAAGGCTGAGTAAAAATCTCACTGTATTGAAGGCTTCAAACTATCACCTGATAAAGGTGACAATGCATGCAAGTGAGGAAATGTGTCTCCGCTGTAGTGTAGGCACATGAGTTGTGTCTGGTGTCATGCCCTAAGATAGTCATGTCCTGTGAGAAAGGAGTTGTTTTATCTCTCTAAAATTCAAAAAGGAAAAGGAGAGGAAAATATTTTATCAGTTTTACTACGAAAATATTGGACAGATGGTAAATCCAACCATTCTAAGTGTACTAAGCATTTTAGAATACACTTTGACAACCTAGTGTATGAAAAAATGTGTGATGCATTCAGCATTTTAAAGGTCATGTTTAAGCTATACTATATCTATAAAATATATTTATAATTTTTTTTGCTTATGTTAATTAGTTAATATATATATATATTTATTTTGCCTTTGTTGGACAAGCCCAATGCATCTGCATTGATGCTCCTCCATGAATGAATGACATGAGGTTTCTTTCTGGTTTTTGGTTCATAAACTCTGCAAACTAGTGTCTGTAATGATAACTGTGAGTTATCATCTTGGTATCAGCTCGGAACACAAGCCACAGTCTTCACAGTTCTCAAACATCTTCCACTCCAAATATAGTCTTTGCCCATAAGCTTTTTTAGTTGTACACCTAAGAGGTTTTTCATTTATGGGCTGGGAACACACAGCATATCAATACCGAGTGTCTTTCAAGAAGTTCAAATTTATATATGCAGAATTAATATTGTCTCTGTGGCTAGAATCTAAAACTGTCTGGAATTTCTGGTAAGACCAGTGGAGGTAATTCGTGGGGTGTTTTCAGTAATGACCTAAGAATCAAGTAAAGGCTAGAAAAAAACTATGTCTTTGAATTGGTTCAGGAACACGTACACTTCAAAGAGAAGATTAGAAGGGATGGAAAAAGGCTGAATGATTTTTGGGATTGTTTCTTTGTGGGAGGCTGTCTGTCAGCCAGCTTCCTTGCTGAATGAGAGCTTTTGCTGGAATAAGTGGTAAGGAAAACTAATTTTTTTCTCATTGAGCCAGATGACAAACCCACAAAGCATGCATATAGTCTTAACTGCAAAGTTTCAAAGAAAGCCTTGCCTGCTTTACTAAATTGAATGTGTATTGTATATTTAGAGTTTTCAGAACCATGTCTTCAAAAACACTTATCAAGAAGTGTGTTTGACTTGCACTATATCTGGGTAGTATCCATATCTCATTATTACTTATTTACTGTAAACAATCAAGTAGAAAACCAGAATAATTTTCATGACTGTAGAAGAGAAATTCAGATGAAATATAACAACAGCCAAAATAGACTTGTTTTTAAATTCTGGTGGATACTTAGGGTGATATTTATTATCCCTCAAGAGTTTACTATATTGATAAAAGATCAATGCATGAATCTGCTACAGGTTATGGCAGTTTGAAAACCATATGTGGTCACGTTTAAAAGATATGATGCAGAATCATTATTTAATAGAATTTACAGATTCTCTTTTCACAGCAACAGCACATTACTGAGGATGGCAGTTTAAATGCTGAAAGCTGAACAAAATATTTCCAGTACAGTAATTTAAAGATAGAATGTCATCCAGCAAACTTGAACAAAACCAAATGGACAGCTTGCTATCTTTCTCCATAAGTATAAATGTGTATCTAGGTATATTTAGACATATATACACACACACATATATATTTGATATTGTAATGGTTTATGTCCAGCTGGAAATTAAACACAACGCAGCTACTCACTCAAACCCCCTTCTCTCCACCCCACCCTGTTGGAATGGGGAGGAGATTAAAAGTAAAATTTGTTTGTTGAAATAAGAACAGTTTAATAATTGAAAATAAACTAAAATATAGTAATAATGGCAAATGATAACACTGATAACAAAACAGGAAGACCAAGTGATGCTCAGTGCATTTGCTCACCACCTGCTGACCAATGCCAGAGCCCCACCCAGTGAACACAGATCAGTCTCTCTTCCCAATAAATCCCCTGGTTTATATACTGGGCAGGATATGGTGTGGAACATCCCTTTGGTTGGTTTGGGTCATCTGTCCCTGCTGTACTCCCTCCCAGCTTCTTTTGTGTCCTCCTCACTGGCAGAGCATGAGAGAAAAGTGCAGGATAAACACAACTTGGAAAAACCCAAAACATCAGTGTGTTATCAGCACTATTCCCATTCTGAATACAAAACATGGCAGTGTAATAGCTACTGAGAAGAATCTAACTCTACCCTAGATAAAACCATATATATATATGAGAGATACATATATATAGAAAATAGAAATGCAGTACCAAAGATTTTGTAGTACCAAAGTAGAGTGAGCAGAAGTTTTTGGTTCAATCACTATTGATTTTTCCATACTTTCTACTTTGAACTATAACATTTTGCTAAAAAATTGTGAGAAGAGATATCATTTTCTTCTTAGTTTCCCTAGTATTGTTTATGTAAAAAATTGCTATTTCTCTATGAAACCTTTCTCTGGAGATGCATTACACATTTTATTTGGCGTACTTAAAATTTCTGTTGTGTTATTTGGGTTTGCATGTCTTATCAGCTACCAGAGTATTTTCTCTTTCATACAATACTTGAAAATTTTCAATGTCTCACAGAAATTGAGAGGTTCTTTGATACTTAAAATAAGCAATGCTAAAATGAATTCCTTTTGATATACTGATAGAAATTATTTTGCCCCATTGATAATGAAAAATGAGAGTCTACTAACACTGATTATTTCCATGACGTGACTTCATTACTTTTCTTGGATAATCAAATCAAAATTCATCATATAAAATGACTATTCTTTTTCATGTGGCAGCTATCCCATTTTTCTTTCTAATTACTGTCTTAATTTCTCCAAGCTATGCATGAAACAGTAAAAAAATTATTTTCCCCCTATCTGATAAAAATTCTTAGAACAGAAAACTTATCACATGAAGAAATTTGTATGCATACTTGGTAGAGAAACCATCTCATTTAAGGTGGACAGGAATTTTGTCAGGTCCTAATAGGTAGAAAATAATCTATAAACATTTTATGACCACTCAACGATAAATTACATACATATGAAATCAGAACATAATAATTGATTTTAAAATTAATAATTGATATCTGAAGAATTAGAAAATTCATATTTTATGAGACTCTATTGACAGTTTAAAAAGTTAGGTTTGAATATTTCTTTTATACAAGATGGTGACTTCCATTCCCTCTACAGCCAATTGTCACGGAGTAAATCATGGCTGTAGTTAAGAAGGAAACACATCTGCTGTCTTGTTAGAACCTAAATTCCTCAATCCTCCTGGTGAGAAGTATCTACTCCATGCAGTGAGTAACTTAAATTAGGCTTGTTATGTAAAGAAAAGGAAAAGCAAAAAAAAAAAAAGGGGGGGTGAGAAAGAAAAAGAATAAATCACCTTTTTGAGAATTACAGACTCAGTTATGTTGGAAGAGACCTCTGAGATCATTGAGTCTAACCTATGACAAAACACCACCTTGTCAGCTAGACCATGGCAATGAGTGCCACATCCAGTCTTTCCTTAAACACTTTTGGGAATGGCGATGCTTCCATACCCGTGGCAGTCCATTGCAATGCCCAGTCACCCTTTCTGGGAAGAAATTCTTTCTGATGTCCAGCTTAAACCTCCCCTGGTGCAGCTTAAGACTGTGTCCTCTTGCCCTGTCACAGGTGCCTGTGAGTGAGAAGAGACTGACCCCCACCTGGCTTCACCCTCCTTTCAGTAAGTTGTACAGAGTGATCAGGTCACTCCTGAGCCTCCTTTTCTCCAGGCTAAACACCCCCAGCTCCCTCAGCTGCTAATCATCAGATGTGCTCTAGATCCTTCACCAGCGTCATTGCCCTTCTCTAGACCCACTCCTACACCTCACTGAAGGATGATTCCCTCCTGAAGGATGATTCCTCTTTTCATTTATTGAGGCAATGCCAATGGCTAGATTATTATTAAGTTCTTCAGTGCTGAAGCATTCTTCTATTTATCTGTCACAAGGCTGTACTTCAGTATAAGTTTTGGAGTTGTGCCTCGCTGACCCTCACAAATTTCTTTTATCCTGGCAGTCTCATAGCTGACTTCTGTAGTGATAGACATTGTTCAAACAGAAAGTCTGGAGGCTCAGCATTCAAAGAGGTGAAATCAGTGAAAATAAAGCCTCTGCCTTCTTCATGGGTTCACTCATTTTTTTTTCTGTGTAAGGTTGAGTAAAAACTCTTCAACTTCTTTTCATTTTAAGCTCCTCAGAGAATATTTAGAAAGCTGTGAGAGAATTAAAATATTAATTTCTTATGGAGGGAGAATATAACCACTCTACCTTGATAATTTTTGAAATAAGGCAATGGGCAGGATATGGTAGACAGTGATGGCAGGGAAAAAAATTAGAATTAAACAAATGTTATATAGTTTGATACTTTTTTTTTTGTACTTCTATTCAGTTACACAAATGCACATACATATTTCCATGTGCAACTTGAATTTTTGGGTTTTTTTGCCAAGCATTTGTGTTTATTAGTGTCTTATATTTTCATGGCAGCTCTAATGTGTCAGGCTCTACAGAAAATTGTATTTTACAACATTTGACAGTTATGGAGAAAAAACTGTTAGAGGAGATTCAAATGAACAATGTGTCCACAATGAAAAGAGGAATTAAAATAACTTTTAGCAAGCAGAAGAAAAATTAATATTGAGAAAGATTTTTTTGGGGGGGTGGGAAATGTGTCTTCAGAAGAGACAAAAGCAAATGTGAATGAGAGAGCAGAGCTCATTTATGTAAAGTTGCAGTAGCCCTGAACAAACAAGAATACTTTCAGCAAAAATTACATAGAGATGACAAACCAGGAGGTTTTGATCCCTTAAGTGTCTATGAATGGGTAGAGCTACCTATTTCAATGTCAGTATTACATCTTTCCAATTTTAGCTTTTATTTCCCATGTTTCAATCTTTTTTATTTAAAAAAAAAAGTACTTACTAGTATGCAAAATAGCTGGATTGAGGGGTTTTTTTGTTGTTTATTTTTAGTAAAGCAACTAAGAAAATACAAAGTGAGATTGTACTTCTGCAGCGTTTTCATATCTGACATGCTTTGTTTCACTTGTACACTTCATTTGGAAAAAAAAAAAAAAAGAACATATTTGTTGTGTGATTGAGCAACAGGCAACCCATACCTAAATTCCTTTCCTTCTATTGATCAGAAGTGCCTCAGAAACATTAAAAATAATACACTATTAACTGATGTTGTAGATAGCAGACACAGCATCCGCAAAGAGCACCTAAGGAAAATTAGGAGGGAGAATGATGGCTTTTAACTTTGTTAGCCCGCTATTAAACTTTTGCATATTCGGAAATCTTTCTTATTTTCTTTAAAATTGCTAGTCTTTCCTAAGGAAATGTAAGTGCTCCATGAATCTTCAATAGTGAATAGAGGATTTTTGGCCATAAAACATGTTTGAGGTCAATTAAATGATTTCTCATTTGCTCTGCAAAAGAAAGGAATAAACTGAATCCTCAAGGCAAGAGTGAACAGGTTTTGTAATGTCTTTAAATGACTTTAGTTAGTAGTACTGAAGACTACTTTATTATAACAATGAGAAAAGACAATTTTTCATATTTATGTAATTCACTTAGAGCAGTACCTTGTAGGTCAATGACCTATGAGGGAAGGCAAGAGTAGGAATTTGCGCTTTTTTCGTGCTTTATTTTCCTTTTCTTTTTACTGTGCTAAAAAGTACCAGTGCAAAAGACAATCAAAAAAAACCAAAACAAAATTAAACAATAATTCAAGACTTATGCTGTGAAGGAACCAGCATCTTCTCCAAACCAACTTACTGTATAATATTACAAACTGCATCTTGACAGCTAATTTGAAGATAAAGTGCTTTTTGAGTACAAGGTGAACTTAAAGCAAATGTTTTGAAGGTCTTGGACACCAAGAAAATACTTCAATACTATGGTGGTGGAAACTCTGGCCTCTGAATCTATTGCTGAATGGAATACCCACAAAGAGCAGCTATTTCTTTGTGCTCCTGAAAATGAGAATTTGTTAACTTGTTATTCTGAATAATAAAGAAACTGAGAAACGTGTTGAAGCACAGTTGAATACAGTGGGAATTTTCACAATTCTTTAAGTCTTACTACGCTTCAGATAATGGGTTGGAGCCTTCTGTATGTTTGTGAAAGTGACTGCAGAAAAAGAAAGGAAAAAAGTTTTTGGGATGCTACAATCTCTGTAGCAGAGATTGTAGCATCCCAGCTGACTTCTACAAAGATATTTAGTAAACATACTGGTTTCTTAAACCATTTTGGAAAAAATTCCATATCCGTTGAACATGCTACTCCTCAGATTTTATTGTAAAGCTGTAAATTATTATATGGGTATACCATTTTCCTCGTAATCTAGCAGAAGCTACTAGAAATGTTTGTTAGTTTTCAAAGAATGTTTGTCCCTTGGAGAAACATCAACACTGAATTATTAGGATGCAAATAAAATAAGATGCAGCAAGTGGTATGCATGTAAAATGCTCTTCAACATTGCTTCTGGAATCTAACTGATTCCTTTGCTCTCTTGCTCTCTTAAATAGTGTATAAAACTGAAGGGAATAAAAGAAAAGATTTGTGATTACTTCAGACTTGTATTGATTTTGATATACTAATGCTAAACTTATACAAGTAGAAATTTTAGCAAATAGTTGTTGCCTGCATGATGTACTAACATTGTGGGATTTTGTTTCTATTATAGCACAGATTTTTATTATATATATTTTTAATCTTTTTTTCATGACTTTTTATTTTAAACTGACAGATGAATGATTCTGTATTATAACTGTATATCCAAGAAATTAACGCTTTCAAACTTGAAAATTTTCACTTGTTTCAAAACATAAAATAATTTGTTGAGGTCATGCATGTGCATTTGTGTGAATATTTGAGCTAGAAATGGAATAGAAATGTGAGATTAATAATATAAAACTTTGCAGCATCTTGTAAATATGTAACAGAGGTGGAAGATCTATCTGATGCCTTTTGAGTAAACACGAAGCACCAGTGCAACCAGTAAATATGAAAGCACTAAGTCAACAAAAGTAGCAAATGAAATCTTATTCTATAAATCCAGTTCTGCGCAACAGTATATGCATGTTTCAAAAGTAAGAAATACTTGTAAAAAACATATAGAAAGAATCTTAGGCCAATTAGGAAAATGCAGAAAATTTTAAGGCAAAACTTTTATATTTGCAGAATTTGTTCTTGTGCTAGCAAATCAGAAACTTAGAAAAAACATTATTTCTAATTATAAACACGTGGAGAAAAATATTGGAATGCGAAAATCCATCAAAATACAGATTTTTGTAATGAATAAATGTTAATAATGGAAATTAAAAGTTCTTTTAATCATCAGACCCATCCTATTCTGGCACAGCCTTCACATAGAAACATTAGAGGAAAAAACACTGTTCCACTTTAAAGTCGGAAAATCTTTGCTTTATGAAAATGCAGGAGGTTAGAGAGTTTCAACTTGGTGTTCTGGGAAGTCCTTTTTATCTGTTTAACTTTCACAGCATTCTGTTTCACCATGGGCTGAAAGCATTGGTTCAAAACAGTGACCTTGAAACTAATCACTATTTGATTTGGAATATTAAGAAATGGAGTGAGTCCTGATCTTGTGTATAGAGTAGTACTGTGCCCTGTGATACTGTCAAAACAATACTGTTAGGAAAGGTTAATGCAAAAGTACATTATAATAATGATTCCACTGCACAAAAATCATATATTTCCATGATGATTTGCCACTCTCATCTGGATCACCATTCACAACAGGAAGGATTTTAACACTTGTCAAAAGGAGAACAGTCCATCTGAAGATATGAGAAATGTGCTTGCAATAAATACATCTGCTCCTGCATTTTAAATTATTAATATAAAAAGCCACACAAGTAAATTTTTTAAAATTAATTAATTATAAGATATGAGTGTTTTGTGAGAAGATGGGTTAAAACACATTAAAAACTGAGGGCTGAAAGCATTTGGCTTGTCCTCAAGGGAAAGAAAGCTTTTCAGCTTGTCATATATGTATGACCTCTAGTACATTCAAGACACTAAAATCATCCAAGAGCAGATATATGGACAGACACCATACTTCATTTTAAGTTTCTCAGGAAAAGAGATAAATAAATAAGAATATCAGCAAAACCATATAAGACTACCAGCTTCCATTGTCCTCTTTCCTTCCTCAATCAAATGTGTAATATATATCTAAAATGATTAATCATTCCTGTAAGTTTCAGGATAATTTCATCAGAAGAGTTCCTTGGAAATATGTGGTTTTGTGAGCATACATCTCATTTGGGGCAGCTAACCAACAAATCAAAGCAAAAGCATAAATAGCTTGTCTAACAACTTCAGACAATGCCTTGAGGAAAACGCTGATTCCAGTAGAAATTTTCAGGGGATCTGTTTTGAGTCTGACAAGTCTGAAGTCTTCTGTTGTAAGACAGATATCTAGTCTGGAGAAAACACGTAATAAAGATCTGTTAAGTACTATCTGAAGTACGATCATCAAGGTTGTGCAGATGTTTCAAGAACACGTCTCTCCTCCCACTGCTGTCTCTTCACATAAAGCTGCAACTAAAGTAAGACAGTGTACTCTTTCTGTGAAAAGAAACTAAATGCTTTTCTAGGTCAGCAGAAAAGATTTTTCATTACTTTTTTTCTCCTTTTATGCCTTTTAGGATGAAACTTATACTTACAGACCTAGACAGGATACGCATGAAAAATAAATAAAAGCAGTACAACAATTAACAAGGGAAACAAATATAAAAAAAATATGATCTTAATGCAGAAAATCACATGCACATAGTGTGTATTTTGGGAATAGGGTTTGTTGTTACTCAGAGGGCTATAACTTGCTGAGAAAAAAATGCATGATATACTAGGAAAGCTACGTACCATAGCTATATATGCCAACCCATGTCTTATGTTTATATGAATACGTCCTACCATATATATTCATGGGTTTTACCTCTATTATTTGACAAGAAAGTCACAAAGACTCTAGCTTGAATGAATTTGTGAGATGCATGCAACATTGCTTCCCTTACCTGTGTCCCATTGTACTGGGGACAAATCTACAAATGATCTAACTCCATTTCACAATGAATCAATGACACTGTAGAAGAAACATTTCCTAGAAATGGTAATTTTCAGTACAAAATAGTTTCAATGTGCTTCTGTGTTTGAGGGCCTGGCAAAGTTAGCTAAAGACCTTGAGCACCATTAAAAGAACTCTTGGGATGGAGTATCTTTTCTAGTAAGACACTTGTATTTCTAAGGTAATGAGCTCTGTTGGGGGTAATTTAGATTATAGAATGCTTTAGATTATAACATTATTGTTTCTCATTAGGCATGTTTTAAAAAGGAGCACGAGTTTTTGAATATTTACTGAATATTAATTTCCTGCTAAATAAAATACATAATTTAAAAAGATTAAGATAATTCCAACAATATATATTGTATATATTATGTACATAAGGGAGTACAATTTGGTTGCCTAATGAAAACACTTCCATGAATTTCAGTAACTCTGCTTCAGAACTTCAAAACACACCCATAACACCCTACCCTTGAATCTGGCAAATGGGAGGCAGATGAAAGACCGCTGAGCAAGGGAAGAGCTCAAAATTCCACTCAGAACAATTGTGAAACTTCAGCAGAAAGTGTTTCCCTTTTTGTATATGATGAGAGGAGAAGGCAGTGTCAGATGGACTAGCTCGTCTACTGATGTAAATTAGCCCATCTAAGCTGATGTTCTCAGAGATACAGAAATTCATACCAGCTACAGAGATGTTGTAATGCATATATATGAAATATATGTAAACCTGTTCCTTGGGTTATCTTCTTTTCTGGTCTCTGGTGTAAATTTACCTTTTTAGTATACTCCCTTCTAAGCGTTTCTACCAAGACAATCATTCCTTGTGTGTTTTTTTTGCTTTTTTTGCTGTATAACATTAGCTGAAATTTTCAACCTGTTCAAAATATAAAACAAAATAATAATAATTAAAAAAGAGAAATAATTAAGAATTGTGAACATTGAGAAGCCATGAAGTTTTTAGAACTGGATTTCCAGGACAATTAAGTGGCATATGACAATTAATGCTCCAGACTTGGCTACAGTCAGGGGAAACCTTACCCTTAAAAAAAAGCTCTAAATAAGTAGGTGAATGAAGTGTGCTGTAAAATTGTGCCCAACATCAGCATATGGCTATTGGTTCATATGGCATGTGAATGCTGTGTGTGGAAAGCCCAGGGTCTGTCGTGCCCAGGTTTCTCCTGCAAGATGCATCACCAGCAGGCTGTCTGCAGCTGCTTGTTCAAGCAGAGTTGATTACCTGGGTGTGAGTCCTGCATCCAGATAATGTTTTGGTTGTTCTTCACAGAGTTTATGAGGACTCACCCTTTGCCCCTGAAGAAAAGGCACTATTTTGTGAGCTATGTGCCACACTGGTTTGCAGGCTGATCTTAGGACAGCACCCCCGTCCAGGCTTTTCAGCCACCCCCATCCCTCTGGATCTGGGTGTCTGTCATGGTGCAGAGGAGTCAGCCCTCTGCAGCTAGCCAGCTCCATGACAAGTATCTAGGAGGAATAGCCATTCCTCTTTGGCTTGAATACTAAGATGAAAGGCAGCAAGTGAATTGCTGTAACAAGTCTGACTTAATTAAGGAAATCACAGATACTTTTTCTTCCAAAACTGATGTTGTTACTGAAATGCACAGTGCGTGTTTGTGCAAAGGCTAACTCTCATGGGAAATAAGAGGAAGGAAGGGTCCAGGCAAGAGCAAACCAGTGATGATCGAATATTAATGGATATCTGTTGTAATTTTCAGGAAAAAAGAATATGAAAAGGTAGCTTACAGGAAGCAGATATTCTTTATGTACAATAGAAATTACTTTAAATTAGTGAAATAAAACTTTCCCAGATGTCTGCCAATGTTTTCTGCTGAGTATAGTTCAAGCTAAAATTAAGAAGTTAAAATGATTTAGCAGAAATAATAGAAATTGGAAAGATTATAATCATGAACACACTAGTAGGAATGTGGCCATTAAAAGACCATAGCTGTAGATGAAATTTTGAGTCAACAAACTATAATCAAGCGCATAGTGCAACAATAATGTGAATGAGAGATGCAGCAAAGTAGTCACAGGTAAAATGGTGGCAAGGAAAACCTAAATGAAACAGTTAACCAGAAAATAAGGTTTTTAAAAAGGTGGTGCTTGTTAAAAATTAACACAAACATATCCACAGGAAAAACTATGGTGTCCATGAAACAAATGTGAGATATATCTCTGAATCTTCTGGTATTCTCTAAAACCAGTAGGAACCTTTGAACAGTCCTTTCAAAGTGAAAACAGGACATGTTTTACTGGTAGGAAGGGCAAAAACAAGAACCCAAGGATAAACATGGAGGAAGTTTTAGTGTTATTTACGAAGCACATAAGAAATGAAAAACCAGAAATAGAAACTGTAGGCTTTCATAGTTCATGTACTGAATTACTGGATGATAGTGCTAAAAAATCAAAAGGAACCTTTCTTTGAGCAGAATACACAATGACCTTGACATCAAGAATGAAGATATTTTTATTGAAAAATAGACAGTAGTTATGGAGGAAACCAGGATGAAAGCTTTGATAAAATATCAGTCACACTACAGACAGTCAAAGAGTTTGTAATTTTCTTAGGGTGCAGTTGGGATTAAATGGTTATTTGTGTTTGGTGCTGTCAACTTTTATCCAGAAATTATCATCTGGTTCAGTATTTCTGAATTACAGTAATTTCTCCTTTCCTAAATTAAGTTGGGTAATTAGTTTGATTCTAGCTATTTAGTACTCTAACTAAGTTTAATTAAACAAAATAGTGACTGTGTGTTTATGAACTTCATTTTTCTTGCTGTTATCCTGTTCAAAATTCTCAGTGTGTTTTTGCCATTCTGAAAACAACAGGTGGGCTCTCCTATAATGAATTAGCACTGCATGAAATTTTATTGAGAGTAACAAGGTCTGATCCCCTGTGACTTTTACTGATCTCCTGCAAGACTTTAAAATTTCATGGTTCTAGAAAGCAAACTGATCACCAGTTACTACTATGATGCCAATGATTTAAGTGAATAGCCAAGACTGAGTAGTGGGAATAAATCCTGGTTTTGCAAGGATTTGCAAGGATCCTTTGTTCTCCCGATTTTGCAAGTCCCTACTAATGTGACATTCATTACCCTGTTACAAAATTGGGGACTTTTGTTTGATGTTGGAGCCATAACAGCCTAGTCATGATTTTTCTTTTCTACGCCTACTCTGGGGAAGAAAAACCCCAAACAACATAACCAATCAATGGGACTTGATTTGTATTGTCAAAGGGGAGCTGCTTCAGTTCATAAGGATCAGAGATTCTTTCTGGTGGTTGAGCAACAGAGATGGCTCTGAGTGTTGACACATTAGCGACATTGTGTGAGAATAAAGATTAGGGAGAAGAAAGTAATTTTGAACATTTTGATAACTATCACACAGAAATAGACCACAGAAAGGAAGCAGCAACTTCAACATGCTTTTTACTTCATTTTAGTCTAGTTTCAATTAGAGAGGAAAACTACAGCTGAACAAATCTGATGTAGATGTCCAGAAGCTCTATTAAGGTAGAATCCTGTGGTGATAGAGCATAGTTTTGAGAGAGGATAGTCCTAATTAACCAATTTGTTTTACAGAAAAGTAAAATCATGTTAGAAAGAGGGATCTTTCTTGTCATAGAGCTTGACCTGTGTTTTTTAAGCTTTTCTCCTTTATTCCATCTGCCTCCCAGGAACCACAGTTTCCTATAATGGCTCTGTGGTGCTCTCTTTTCTTGTCTGTGAAATACTGCAGAAAGCGAAGTGTCAGTACTTTGAGGACAATGGAAAAAATGGAGACAGATCTGGCATCGCTGAAAGACAGAAAGATTTAATGTATGACCACCTGCAAAGGGACTAACTACTAACTACAAACACCTGACTGAAAATCAAAATAAAGGAACACACTTTTATGTTGCAAGAAGGATTTCAGTGTCTGCAGTGAAAATTCAGGAAAATAATTTTTCATGTACATTGTAGAGCAGTGGGTGTGCAAAAACTTTCTTTGGAAAAGTAGATTATAAAGTCTAACTTTCTTTAAACTTTTTTCACTTTCTGTGATGAAAAGGAAAAATAAAAACACTATGCAGAGAAATAAAGATGAGGAAGGAAAATATAAATGGGAGAAAATACTACAAGAATTTCTGACCTGTCTCACCCACTCACTGCTGATTAACAAACCAATCAAAAGATTCCCTTGTATTCTCGCATGAAAGCAAGTATTTCACTAACTAGGAATGAAAAAAATAAAAGGAGAAGATTAAAGGAAAAAAAACCAGCATAGTGGAAAATGGCAAAACTATAATTAGCTGGAAGTTTGCAACATATTTTGGTCCTGGTTCCTGTGTTTTAACATACTCCCCTGAAAAAGAAGGAAGTCATAGCCAGGGTTGCACAACTTGCACAGCTACATGCTTTTACTTTACTGAATGGGAATGAATTCAATATCTTGTATTCAACATGGCTTTTAAAAAAAATCTTGACAACTCACAGGTTCTTTTTTGCCGGTGCATTTGACTATGACGTACATCTATGGCACCAGTATGAAGAGATCTTATGCAATCAAAATCATCTAGACTGCCAGAAAAAACAAAAATGCAGGAAGAGCCTAGAGTTTGTATTAGTATGGCTACTTTGATCTTTTTATTATTATTTTGTTATTAAAATGCATGAGAAATAACTTGATGCACATATATATTCATTTTCTTGTTTAATATTAACTTTGAAATGGGAGTGTTTTCTGGTAGTGGGGAAATTCTGTAGATAATAAGGAACAGAACAAACTTCCAGTGAAAGAAGTGTGGCAAATTAATTATGAGAGTCCAGGACAGTAGGACATCATATTATTAGTATCATTTTCATTAAATCCATAACAAAACTATAGCTGCTACAAAAGTTTCTTAAATACAGAAGAGAAACAGGTATAAAAGGTTGAAGAATTTTTAAAAAAGCATGTAAATTTCTAGTCTTTACATACATTACTTGTTTTTCAAGTAATAATTTCCACGCAGGCATCCTTTCAACTTTATTAAACATTCTCATAAATACAAATCTTACAGTGGATTATATTAATTCTCTTTAACAGAAAACCAAATGTTGAATGATGTTCTAGCACTTCAGAAAAAAGAGTGTTGACACAGCCTATTTTTCTATACGTGTGCCTATATTATCCTCTAGTTAATGTAAAAACTTTTGAAGAATGTGAGTGATGAAGATCAACTCACCTTCTCAGAGTTGAAATAAAACATTCAGACAGGGTATTTTCTGGATGCTATCCCATTGGCAGAGACCATCCTTCCTTAATACAGAAAATTCTGGTTAAACATGCTGGTGCTCCAACCCCTCTACCATTCTCTTGGGTCACTGAAGAAGTATAACCATGATTCTGTTCTGACTGTTTTTGTGACAAAAGTATTTTCCAAATGTATCTACCAGCTTGATTTTGAATTTGAAAAAAAGTAGTATTTGGAATTATACCTGAAAAATGACTCCTCCCTAAGTTAGCAAAAAATAGGGCCATTAGGAGTGTAACTAATCTACTAGTAGCACTGGTACACAGAGAAGTAGAGCTTTACTGGCAGACTTGTAATGATAATTAACTACCCAAAGACAGGTCTTGCAAAAATATTTACTTTATATTGCAGTACATGTATGAAGCATTTTTCTCTCTTTTTGAAATAGAATTTGAAAGTACTGTTTTCTGAGTCTAATAAAGGATTACATTTGACATTTTTTAAAAAAAGCTGCAGCAGGACATAATCAATGTTCCCACAGCCTAAATGGACAGATGGGCGTGATGGCAGTGCCAATTTATACTCAACTGAAAGACTGCTGTTGGCCAATATTTACTTAATTTGTTGTCACTGCAACTCTCATCCAAATGAAACTGCACATTACATAAAATACCATACTCAAGCCTGTCATTTTTACTTTGTTAGCTATGTTCGCGATTATTTTACGTAATTTAAGGAAGAAAAAAAAGGCAATGGGACTTATAATAATGTACAAATAAATTCTAAATTATGGTTCACACAATGCAGTAGAAATGCCAAAGACCTTGGCTAGGAAACTTCACTTTGTTACTGTTGAGAGTTTCAAGCCTGTGGTGTCAGATTAATGTCTGCATGGTTTTGCTTGTTTTTTTTGTGTTGTTATTGTTGTTGTTTTTTCCTTTTTCTCTTTTCAAAAATCTTTATTTCTAGAACATCCCTGGGTGTAGATACAAGATATCTCTTATAATTCAGAATCTGAAGGTCAGTGACTTGAATTAAACTGTGCATGCCCTATAATATCAAATAAATAAATCAAAGCACCAGATTTAAAGAATGGGTGGAAAGCATATTTTAAAATAAACTTTTTCTATTGAAGTCCTCCCTCAAAACAAGTATATAACAAGATTTATTTTAAAATTACTTAAATATCTAAAGATGCAGTCAGCTTAAATTGCATGTTTTGTAAGAGGAAAGCATAGGTTGCATTTAAACTGGGAATCAGAGGCCCAGTCCTAAAGTACCCAATATGGGTATTTTAAAAAGCTTCCCTTTGAACCAAGAACAGTTGATATTGTAACCTAAGTTAGGATTCATTGTCCTCCTTAAAATACTTTTTCTTCATTTTAAATAACTTACCTGCTAACCTATTGAAAAGCCATGGAAGAGATATAAAAAAGTATATTTATTATTAATAAATTTATTAAATACTTTATAAGAGCACTATGTAAGCTAAATACTATGTAAGAGAGCTAGCCAAACAATTCTCTTAACAGATGCTTAAGGGAGCTAGCTATTGCAAAACCTAAAACAAAGGACTGTGTCTGTCTGTGTCTTGTCTTCCATTTCAATATAAACTTTTCATTTTTTGGAGGTTTCTCGTGGTTTAACCCCACACAATATTTAAACCCTATGCAGATACTCTCACACTCCTCCCTCTCTCCTCTCGCTCCCCCTTATGATGTAGGAGAGAATCAGAAGGCTGAAAATAAGAAAACTAGTGAGTTGATATAAACACAGTCTAAGAGATAAAGCAAAAACCATGCACAGAGGCAAAGTCAAACACGGAATTCATTCACCGCTTTCCATGGGAAGTTCAGCCATCTCCAAAAGAGCAGGGCCACATCCCATGTAACTGTTACTTGAGCAGACCAACAGCATCATGGTGAACATCCCCATTTTCTCTTTCCATCTTCTAAACTGAGCATGATGCCATATGGTCTGGAACATCTCTTTGGTCAGCTGGGGTCAGCTGTCCTGGCTGTGACCCCCTTCAATTTCCCACACACCCCCAGCAGACTCCTTGGTGGGGTGGTGTAAGAGTCAAACAAGGCCTTGATGTAGTGCAAGTAGTGCTCAGCAATAACAAAAAAATCGCTATATTATCTATATATTCAGCACAAAACCAAAATATAACCTCACACTAGCCACTGTGAAGAAAGTTAACCAGCACAAAGGGTTAGGTTGTTTTTGTTATTTTCCAAGCGATAAAAGAAACATTGCCTAGGATTTTTGGCTGTCAGTTTGATGGAATTCCATGTGACAGTACAGGTAAAAAGAAACTTCTCTCTTCAGCTTTGTTGATCGTAGTTGAGGGAATCTTATTATTTAATAAATTTATTAATAAGTAATCACTGAGGTACTTTGATATACAAAACCAGAAATACTATATTGCATTCTTCTACCTGGTTTCCAGTTATTGCAATGTCCAGGAAGAAACATGCCAAAATAACAGCTTTTATGATATTCATATCAATACTCAGTACACATGCTGAGTATGTTATGTTTGTGTTCTGGAGGTGACAGCAGTACTTAGGCCTGCAAGTTTTCATTGAAAGGTTTGGATGAAATTCTTGATAAGCCTGCTTGCTTCTTCAAAGTAGGTCTAGTTCCCAGTGTCTGTGAAAATTAATGGAAAGTAAGCTATTATTTAAAAAATAACCTGCTGCAGATACACTCTGTTAAAATATTTTATGGCAGTACTCACATTTTTAATAAGGAGTGGTCAACTTATATCACATCATAAGTTTCCCATGGGCTGATAGAGATGTAAGTCCAGGGACTTTTCCTTCTTTTCCCCCCACTTCTGAGACTCTCATTGCCAAATTATTTTCTATTTCAAAATCTGAAAGATGTCTTTAGAGAAAAGACTTTTCAGTAGTATACCTGAAGGATTTCACCATTTCTTTATCAATCATAATGTGTTTCAGTAAAGGGCTCATTATTTTCAATAACACAGATGTTTCTGAATTACAGTGGATTTTGTCTAGCTTTTTGCCCTCAAGCAAAGTTCTGTATTTTTCTTCTGCAACTTAGGACTTTTAAAACTGATGAACAAATTATGTGCAAAATAATTTGAACATTTCCCATTGTGCAAGTATAAACATTTTCCAGTATGGATACTTTCTGGGGAAGCAAAAGTCTTTTTCTGTAAAAAAAAAACCTCATTACTTAAAAAAAGCATGTAAGGTATTGCTTTCCTTAAAATGCTTAGTTGAAGGTAATGGATATATAATTAAGTCTTGTTCTTACTACCATAGGAAAAAAAAAAAAAACCCCTCTATTTTCTTGTTTAGAGGAAGTTGTTAGTAGAATGAAATAGCTATCACTCTCAGACCAACATAATCTTTACGAGTAGTAATACTGAGCAAGCAGTTCTAAGACATGTTATAAGACATCTCTTATTGATGAAGCATAGTAAATCTGAAAGGCATGTGGTAATATAAAGCAACAAGGAAAAGGAAAATAGGAGCATAAATTTGTAAACTGTAAAACTGAAAGCATTTTGAATTGACTATTACTAAAAAGTGCTGTATGTGGATAAGTCATCTAAAACATAACTGTGATCATGTAAGAAGGAAAATCTTCATCATAAATCATGTTCTCTTGTAAGTAATTCAGATTTGTTTAGAGAGGAATGTAGTCCAGATCATCCACAATGCAGAATAAATAATGAATATTTCTTGACAGGATTGACCAAGTGATATGTAAAAACTGAAGTAAGAATACAGAAGTTATATCATATGCGAAATTGAAATGCTGATGTTTTTCAAGGGAAATATACAAACTTAAAAACACAGGGAAAGCCTGTAATGCATGATTCATCTAAAAACATTCAAAGCTAAATTTTCAAAGTATATTTATTTTAAATTGTAACCATGCAAAAACCTGCAAAACCATTGTAGCATAATCTCTGTGTTTGTGTTTTTGAATGTTAAAAAATGCTATGTTTTTAGGAAAAACTGTTTTTTTCCATTTCTTTTTCCGTGTGACTATATCCTAAAGTCTATCTTTAAAATTTGACTAAGGTGTTTTGTTTATTTTCTTTCAGGGCAAGAGCCTGTCCTGCCCATGTTTTTCACTTTAGTTTGCCTGGGGGCCTCATGTTTGTGATTTGAACTATTTGATCCCAGAGGACCAACACATTTGATCAAAAGCTTTACCACTGAAATCTTAGGTCACCCTACAGTTAAGAGAAATGCAAAGCCTGTTTTACTTATTCCATCTAAAATCTCATCATTTCTTTGCTCTGTAGAAGAAACCAACTGGCAACAGGGCTGTGATCAGTCAAATACAACAGAAACAACCAGGAACAATCCTTTTCAATCTACTGTAGGCACTTGGGTTGTACTTTATATTTTCCTGCTCCTTTTCTAAATCCCTTATCCCAAATTATGTCGCCTTATCCAAAATAGGGTCAGAATGGATGAATGCTTGGTGAGAAACACTTTCACCACATCCAGCTGTGTCATCCAAAAGTGATGGAGAATCATAGACTCATGGAATGGTTTGGTTTGAAAGGGACCTTATAGATAATCTAATTCTAACCCTTCTGCCGCAGATAGGGGCAGCCGGGTTGCTCAAAGCCTTTTCCAACCTGGCCTTGAACACTTCTGGGGATGGGACATTCACAGCCTCTGGGCAACCTGTTTCTCACCACCCTCACAGTAGAGGCTTTTTCCCTAACATCTAATCTAAACCTACTCTCTTTTCAGTTAGAAGCCACTCTCCCTTGTCCCATCACTACAGTTTCTGAAGGAAGATCCCTCTTTGGCATTCTTCAATAGGCCCCCTTTAGATACTGGAATGTTGCCATGAGGTTTCCATGCAATCTTCTCTTCCCCAGGGTGAGCAGTCCCACCTTCCTCCTCCCATCCTCATAGGGTAGGTGTTCCGTTCCCATTGTCAACTTCGTGGCCTCCTCTGGACTTGCTCCAACAGTTCCATGCCATTTTTATTTTTGGGGCACCAGAATTTCACACTGTGCTCCAGAGATGGATCTCACAAGAGCAGAGTGGAGAAGAGGAACCACCACCTCCCTTGTCCCTTGACTTGCTGGCTGCACTGCATTTGATGTAGGGCAGAGGCCAAGACAGTGCCATAGCTGACCAGGAGATGCACTCTATGACTTAATGAAATATTTTATTTCTTCTTCAGCTTTTCCCCACCCCCCCCTTTTTTTTTTTTTTTTTTTTTTTTTTTTTCCCAAAGGGTAGCTAAGCAATCAATTCCTGAGCAATTTAAAATTCTTGTCTATATATTTTTACCCTATGTCTTGGTTTGAGGCAATTTAAGACAGGCATTCTGGAATGAGTTGTCTTTCCCTATGATATTAACCATTCCAAATACAGATTCCACCAATAAGGGACAGATACAAGTAGATACAAGTGAAAATATAACAGTTTACTAACAAGCAAAATGGCAACAGGCAAGAAATAACACTAAATAATATCTATAAACAAAATTGCCAAATCCCATGAAACATATGGGAATAAAGAAAGACTTGAAATGTGGGGAAACCCCCTTCCCCACAAAAAAATGGTGCTCTGCAGCTGAGTGCATGGTTATAAAGACAAAGGGGAGGTGGTGTCTGCCTTCTTCCTCTCTCTTATCTCTCTGTCAGCTGGAGCTCCAAAGGCAGCTTGTGATCTGTCAAGGGCTGGAATTCCTGGAGATGCTTTGCCTTGCTCATGGCAGGAAATGGCAGACACAGCAAGGTGAAACAGGTGGATTGTGGCAATAGGTGTCTCCTCTCCTTGTTTGGGCACTGCTGGTGAGCTGCAGGAGACTCAGACCAGAGCAGGGCCATGCCATCTCCCCATGCGTGGCACAACTTAAGACAGGAACCTGTGGATTCACCCCAAGGCAGTCCAAAATGCAAGGAAGGAAGAGAAGAGAAGGAAAAAAACCCCCAAAGTGGACTCTCTCTCTTGGGCAAAGATGACCCCAGGCAAGAGCAAGAGTTGAGTTTTGGTGCTTCCAGCTTTTCAAGGACCTGAGGTCCTGGCTGTGGGGCCTTAGAGAGACAGTAACAATTTAGATAGATATGGAATACAGGAACATTTCGGGTTACTCACAATACCCTGGAATAAATTAATTACTCTTACGAGACCTTCTGCTTAGCAGGACGCTGCTGAAATGGATTCTCTATACTGCCTAAGATATACAACAACATTTAGAAAGTGATTGCAACTAGATTTAAAGAACTAATGGAATAAAGAATTCAGTGCTGTTGAGATTAATTCTCAGCTGGGTATTGTCAATTAAAAACAATAATATTTTAATTAGAATTTGTCCTCTTTCAAGGGCTGCTCTGGTTATACATGTATCTGTTATATTACAATGTTATTCATCAATTAATTGTTTATTTTTTAATACCTACTTTCTGTGAAAACTCATCAGTTACATTTTAGTATGAATTACATACAAATGCAAAAGGAAGGAGGGCATATGAGATGCATAAACAGACTCAACTTCTGTAACTGCTTGAAATGGAAATATTGCTAATTTCACTGCCATTTTTGGATATCATCTCAGTTGTAAGACTGCCTGATATTTGTAACACAGTTGCATTATAGACAATTTCAAGCAAATACAAACAGATTCAAAATTTGACAAAGTGGTGACTTTTTTTTTCTTCCTTAAAAAACAAAAAAACCCCCAGACACTTGTTTTATATTTGTTTTTGGTAATGAGAGCTCTATCTCATTGCTCAGCTTACGTTAAAAAAAAAAAAATTATTTCACTTTTTGAACCTTATCTTTCTGATTCAGAGATTTTTAGGGTAGAAAAAGAAAAAAAAAAAAAAAA
>NW_024526933.1:51626-261588 GCF_017590135.1 Pyrgilauda ruficollis
ATTCAGAAATTTTTAGGGTAGAAAAAAAAAAAAAAAAAAAAAAAAAAACCAAAACAGCAAAACCTCCAAATCCTGAGTTTTTACTTTATATAAAAGGCATTAAAAGAAATCACTTTGACTTGAAAAGATATTATTTTAATATAGAAATCATAGCATAAATAGACCTGTTTTTCCTGAAATTTGAGATGGAAGAAAAGAAAAGGTAAGTTTTCAATTTTTTACTGTATTTTGTAAGGGTGGCTGAGATCATATTGGAATGTTCAAAACTGGCAGCTGACAACAATTTGTTTTACTAAATAAATGGAAATATCTGTAAAGATGTGTTCTTCATATATATGGAAAATTAAGGCAGTTTAGATGCTACTGCCACTATCTTGAGAGAAATTTTATAAGAACATTAAAAAGATATATTAATTAGATATATTAAATATCTCTTTATTTAATCAAATTTATAAACACATTAGATTATGCGTATAAAGGTAATGATGATGTCAATCCTAAGAAACCTGTTCCATTAAATAATAGTTATCTTCATTCTTGACAAACATTTGATGCCAGAGTTTTCAAGGTTACCTGGGACCATCTGAACAAAATGAAGTCAAGATGATTTGGTCTGCAGAAATGGCAAAATTCCTCATGCAGTACCTGTTTTGGTGGCTTGTGACAATGCTTTCTTTGGTTTCATTTTCAAGTAAAAAGTATTTCTATTAAAAAAATCCCAAACCATACATGAAGAGGTAACCTTTTTCAAGCTTGTTCTTTTTATGGGAAACTAAAAAGTTTCTCCTGTCTAACTCTAAGGAGTCACAGAACTGCTTTTACATTGCCACGGAAGCTGAGAAAGAGGGAGTGGTAGTGGTATAAGCATTTTGACTCCATCCTCTGTGTTACAGGAGAGGTGGTGACGGGCTGGATGTGTATGAAAATTGATCCAATGGAATAAAATTCTTCACAAACTTCTCCAGGGTGTGTCCTTCCCACATGCCATTTTTCAGGAACTGCTCTATCATGGGTCTTTTCCCACAGGCTGCGGTCCTTTCCGGAATGGATTTCTCCCATCATTCCCACAGACAGCAGCTCCTGCCAGAAAGCCTTCTGCTGCATGGTCTCCCTTTGGAGGGCTGTGGTTCCTGCCAGGAGCTCCAGTGTGGGCTTCCTGCAGACTGCAGCTTCTTTCAGGGTATGTCCAGCTGCTGCAGGGTGGGGTCCTCCTCTTGCCTTGGGGGAATAACCTGCTTCACCACGGTCTGCAGGGGAACCTCTCCTCCATTGTCTGGAGCACGACTTCTCCCCCTTTTTGACTGAACTCGATGTCTGCAGAACTGTTTACCTTATGCGTTTCTTCTGTCTTACACAGCTTCTATGCCGCAATTTGTAGGCTTTCTTAAATATCTTATCACACAAGTGCCACTGGAGTTGCTGTTGGGCTCAGCTTTGGCCAGTGGAGGGCCTGTTTTGGGGTCAGCTAGAAAGCTCTGTGTCCAATCCAAGGGCCACTGCTGGTGGCTATGCCTGCTTGTGGAGTTTGCATACATATACATGCAAAAAATACAGCCCTAATATAAAAGTGGGGACTTGCACACAGAGACTTTTTGTGTTTCTTTTGTGTTTCAGTCTTAATTTTCCCCCTTCCTGTTATGAGGTTGTTTGAAAATACAGTTTCAGATTTATTTTTAAAATAAAAGCTGTCCAATCCTGTTTTTAGCAGAGGATCATTTGAGTTTAGAAGGCATCCCTTGAGGTCACCTAGTCAAACCATCTGCTCAAGCAGGAACAGCTATTACAGTTTGACAAGGAATGTGTAGAATCAGGCTTTGAATATCTGCAAGAATGAAGATGCCGCAGTCTCTTTGAACAAGCTGTGCCATGTTTGACCACCCTCACAATGAAAGTGGTTTTTTTTCTTTTCAGATGGAATTTCAAGGTGTTTAAATTTGTGCCTGCTACCTCCTATCCTTATAATTTATCATACCTAAAAGAGCAAATAATGAAGCAGGCATCTTAAGTAATTTAGGAGTTACTGTCAAATATGTAATGTGGTTTTAATGCAGAAAAGGAGGCTGTCTCTCAAATTGATAGAAGTTTCTTAATGTAAAATCTTCCTGCCAGGTCACAGAAAAGTACAAGGACATTGCAAAATTAATCAATCCAGATTTTCATTGTCGTGTTTTTGCTTCTCTAAGTTTGAGGGATACTTTTTGCCTTCTAAAGTTTTGAGTCAGCTATTGACAGAGGAAGGAGACATATTTGAAATGCTTACCTTGGCCCAAGCCCAAAGAGGCTGTTATGGCTAGATTATAGCCCCATTAACCAAACTGCCTGTAAAATCATTTGACTTGGCTAATGTCTCTGATTCCAAGGTCTGAGAATGTCTAAAATCATTTCTAAATATTGTAAAAGTTAATTAACTTTATAGTCTGAGTTGAATGTCTATTAAAATGGATAGATCTGGATTACTGTTTGGATATAAAATAATATAATTAGTGTTGCTGAAAGGTAGATTGTAAATCAGCTTGATGAAACCCTGAGAAAATATGACACCAGAAGAATTCCTTAACAGTTTTTTCTTTTAGAGTAATTACAGAAAAGAGTACTCATGTTTCTGACATTGAGGGAAAAAGCTGCTCATCCTAATAATATTTTTCCTTTCACTCCCCATTAATTTGCTACATATGGATCATAAAATTATGAGGAATCTTCATACAGCCTAAACTGACCCTGAAATGCATCATAATTATTATATGTTATATTGCTAACAAATTTTTTGCTTTGAGATTTTAAAACAATCTGGCATAATTAATGAAAGAAAACTATACAGTGACACTATCATTGTAACTGCTTTGTACAGGAAACTCAAAAAATGAGGTTAAATGCCCTGCCAACTGATCCTGTTTAGTCAAGTATTCCTAAGAGGTAGTTGTTCAGCAAACCAATTTCCACCACAACTGATTATTATTCATCCCTACATATGCATTGAGTTTTGTGAAGAGCTTGCACAGTCTGCAATGAGCAAAGTGAAACAATTCAAAGACATCTAAGTTAGTGAAAAATGAACTAGTTTTGGTATTGGAACAATATAATCACATTGTCTGGCTGCTTCTGGGAAACGCAGCAGAGCTTTTGTGTTGTGTTGTACTGTGTTGAGTTGGATTATTCTCTTGCTGTGAGCTGGATGCCACTGGCTGTATGTGCCACAGATGGCTCAAGAGAAAAATGTACAATTTAGTTTGGAGTTACCCACAGAAACAAGTCAATTTCATAGATATAATTCCTAGGAGACTGAGGACTTTGGCAGTGTACTTAACAGATATATTTATTTACTTATTTTAGGTTTAGAGTATTGAGAAAGAGCTGCATAACAACCATCATAGTTTGATCTAGGAAAAATGGATAATAAAGACAGAGATCATGTTTCCTACTATAATAACCAAGACAACAAAGTATTGGTATGAATCACATTGAGTACGGCAGATGTAGGTTTGGCTAACGTGCTAACCACTCTTTGTTCTTCAGGGAGAAAAGCTTCTACATCATCATCTTCAGCAAAAGCAGTGTCATTCATCACACCAAATGAATAATGGCAAGATGGAAGGACTAGATGCAGAGCACATTAATTAAGTAAAATATTACTTTACTTTTACTACGGGAAACTTTGATTTCAATTGGTTTCTGCACACTAATACATTTCCTAAAACTGCTATAAATTTTTATGGATGGATTACTTTATCTGAAGAGCTCACAGTGAATTACGATTTGTAAAAGGCTTTGCTCTCTGAGACTTAATGTGTGTTTCTCTGTCTGTTGAACCAGACTTCATAAAGGTTCTCCAGAGGTGCTAGGCATCATTAGGATATAAATAAGCTCTTCCCTCTTTCACTGAAATACTATATTTATTGCTTCAATGTAGTAATATGAATGTCTATTTTTTTCTCTTTGATTTTCACTGTCTATATCTGGCCCCTAATTATAGAATAAGAAAGGATGACCTTAGTAATGCATCCAAATGAAAAATAATTCATATTTTATTCTGTGCCAATATTTCCCTGGAAAATTAAAATACGTAAATTAAAAATACCAGGCAGTTAAAAGAATTAACTGGAAACCACATGCTGTATCAAAAGAGTTATTTCAAAATCTGAGCACTTGGTGCAACTTATTGTTCATGTGGAGCTAAGTCAGTTTACAGGAGTAAGTACCCTATGAGGGCTGCACATTTTAGAACTGTTCTCACAGTTCTTCTGCCTGCAATTTTAGATAAAGAGAGTTTGTGAAATGTAGCCATGATATTTTATGAAGAATCCTTTGCTAGGATTTTCCCCTCCTGAGGAGCTGAGAGCCCCAGGAAAGAAATGTAAACAATAACTATCTGCTGCTGTGGAATGCAACAGCTGCATCTGTGATTGGTGCATGTTGGTTGTTTCTAATTAAGGGCCAGTCACAGATGCAGCTGCATCAGACTCTGAGAGTCACAAGATTTTGTTATTCATTCTATTCTATTCCTGTTCTTTCAAGCCTTCTGATGATCTTTTCTCTCTGTTCTTTTAGTATAGTTTTTATGTAGTATTTTAATATAATATATATCATAAGATAATAAATCAGCCTTCTGAGAAAATGGAATCGAGCCTCACACACTCCTCCACACATGGGGAGTCCTCAACAGTGAAATTACTAACTGTGGGGAAAAACTCCACAAACTCTATAGACAGCTTCAAGCCATATAAATCAGAATGCAAACAAAGAGCCTTTAAAACTCAGCTGTAAAGTAGTACTACTTTCATCCTTTTCAGTCTGTCCAGAGAAACGTCTGTCCAGTCTGGCCTCCATCTGCTGGGATTTTATGCTGTTATGGGCTGAGGACCATGCTGGAATTTTAAATATCTCATGATCTTCAACATATGAGGACACTATGGTCTGCACAGATCAAATACCAGCATCAGAAAAATATTGCAAGGCTATTTTCCTGGTTTTGTGCTCTCTTAAAAAAAACTCCCTGAAACAACAAAAGAAAAGTTATGCCTTCTCTTTTTTCACCTCTCACATGAAAAGTTAATATCAAGACTTTTCTAGGCACTGAAGACCTTCCCAGACTGTGAGATGTTCATTTGATGCTCAGTTTACACTCACAGATTACAACTTGTACACCAGTTGTGTCAGCTCTGTAATGAATATCCAGTAGCTGAACAAGCAGGACAAAAAGCTGGGAGATATCTGGAGGCAGTCCCCTATTCTGCGTGCAATCTAGCCTATCCTCCTAACACTTTTGATAAATACATCTGAAAACTGACAAGGATGTGTCAGTTTTAACATGCAGAGAGCTCACTGAACTTTCATGGAAGTGTATTTGGTTTGTATTTTGAGTACAGACCTATCACATCATAGAAACATCCAGATATTACAAGGCACAGAATATAAAGGTGGCATAGGATCAGAAGTGCATAGTAACAATTTTAGACTTAAATTATCTGATTCTTTAAGCAGGAGAAGAATGACAAGGAGAAAAGATCAACTGTTTCTTTCCTTTCATGGTAATAAAACCTGAATGTAATGCTTGAAAGAGTCAGTGTTCTCGGTAGGATTTTGGTGATATATATTTTATTTTTAATGAGACTTTTATTTTACATGTACTTAGATTTCTGTAATGGCTTTGTTGTTTGTTTTGAATTTTTTTTTGGCAGCTTAATACCAATTCCTTCTCTAAGCCTCATTCACGTTAATGCAATTGAGTTGAAGAGACAAAGCTTCAGACGCAGATGGGCTGGTAAATCCAGAAGTAATATTGGTGCAGCTTCTGTATACATGTTCCATCACTCGGTTTATAATTTTGTCTTACTTGTGAAGTTCATTTCTAGTTTTTTTCTATTGTGGTTTGAGATTTTAATTTCATAGTATATCATTTTGTGACAGCAACTTACATTTTTTAGCTTTAAAAGGACATTCCAGCACTGTGATAGCTTTATGTAATGTCCTCTTCCTGGATAATTTATGCACACTCGTCTGATTTAATAAAAAACCCTCATCTTCATATTCTAATAATGACTCCAGGTGCAACAAGGTAGAGGTAAGATTTCTATTCTAATTTCTTTTATGACATTTACTTCTTACTGTACTAATTGATGTTTCCTAATTTTTCAATGTTTCTTTCCATCAATGAATCATCTTAACGCAGTTCCTTCCTAAATAGCAATTAGTAGTGTGAGATAAAACATGCAATGGATTTTTAAAATCAAACTCCTCGTCCTTCCTCCATGACATAGAAAATTCATTAAAAGTAATTATAATGTTATAGTATGCCAGAACCAATAGAGCAGAGGGTGGATAATTTCATTAAACAGAGGTCTTCTAGTTAAACAAATCTTACTATTTGTAATACAGGTGGAATTCACAAGCTCATATGACTGTCCAAGAGAAAAACACTAGGATTTGATTAATGACCTGTGTTCCTTGTTACAAGAACAAAATTGTCTTGTAATACAGTAAAGACACAGTACAGTCAGGTTTTCAGACAATGTTATGATTTTTAGTCCTCTTGTGTGAGTAACAAAGTGACTCCTTATACAAGAGTGAAGCTGAGTAGCATCTGAAGGAATCATATTATACTTTTCCTGCCTACAAAAGAAGTCATACTAATGCAGGATATTTGGAAATAAAACCCATAAAGTATAAAATGTTCTCCCCTTGCTACACCCACTGATTTGACCCTCAGCATTATTTTAAAACAACTTTGTACCCAGCACAGAGCAGTTGATTTATACTGCGTTTTGTACTGCAAATAAAAATGCAGTAATTCTACACAAAAATGGCTGGTTGGTATATATTTACTTATATTGGTTGATCACACAAGATGAAATATTGCATTCCACAAGGGTATATAATGGATAATAATTTTTTCTGCTAGGAAAATAAGAAGGTCAGGGAAGCATTTCTCTATTTTCCTATTTCTCTATTCCAGCTAAGTGTTCATTGTAAACTTCGTCTAAGGATGCAAGTAAGACACTTTAATTTAGAAGAGTTTACAACATCAAATTTAAATGTCTTGTCTTAATTTTCATTCATGTTTACGTTCTGTGATCTAGAAACAGAACTACCTAACATCATAAATAAGATTTCTTCTAAGCTTTGCTGTCAGATACCTAGTGATGGACAGATAACACAGCATAAACTTTTTTCCCCAATGTAAGATGCTGCAATACTGCAGCTAACATTGCAGTACTGATATTGGTAGTAGTTCAAGATTAAACGTTCTCCTCATTGTCAGTGATGGACAGTGAGGACCTCAGTTTCAATAATCTCCTGCCAACATCTGAGAGTAATGAGCTCTGGTGCCAGTCCAATGGCAGGAGAATAAACGGTAGTTTTATATCTACCATAACATGTGCAGTTCTATGTTTGCTTGCATGTTTTTGCAATTAAATATACAAAGTATGTGTGATCAAATATACCCAAGTAATCGACTAAACTTCAAGCTAAATATAACGCCCCCAATCTTAACATTTCTTTCAGTTTTACATCTGACCACAATGCGGATTTAGACCATGAATATTGTCTTTTATTATGTAAATAATATTCCTTTCCGTCAACTGCAACCTCCTATAAAAAGGAAAGATCAGAGAGTTTGATGCCTGTGTCACTCATAATTCTGACCTTCACTGTTTTCAACCATAAAATTCAGCATCTTTCTCATTTAGTTATTTTGAACCTCAAGTTGCATCTCTGAAAGAAAGGTGTATGAGGAAAGAATTTATGCATAAAATTACACTGATAACTCAAAATGAAAGTTTTCATTGCCTGGTAAACCAGAGCTGTAACAGGAGTTTAGAACTGAGTTGCTCACTCCTGATTATCAAACTTCTGTTCTTCAGTGTATAGGAAAGTACTTAAATTTCTCTACCCAAAAAGCCATGAGGATAGTAAATGTTATTATTTCAAGTATGTTTGTAATTAATTTCTTCAGTGCTTGATTTATTTATAAACATAAAACTATGTGGAGGGGGCGATACTCTGTGTGAACTCTGTGTAACTGCTGAGTAAACAAAAATGTTGATGTGTAATGTTTATCTCCTTAATTTCCTTTTTTGCAGCAGTAGTAGCATCGTAGTGCAGTGAGTATACAGTAAGACCTTTGATAGCAGAGGCATGTAACCATTCACACTAAAGGCTCTTGGGGAAATTAGCCACCCCTGCCAGTAAAACAACCTGGCCTCACTGCCTGAAGTAGCTGCCAAAGTCCAGTGCCCTCCTGCACATGAAAATTTCTTTTGTTTCTCCTTTTATGGTTCTTCTGAGGGATACGATTTAATCCCTTTCACTTTTAACATGCAAAGGAACAATTTACTTCTGCAGCTGGGAGAGGAAATTGCTTGTTTGTTTGGACAGCCTTGAGAGGTGCAATGAAATTAATGCAGCAATTTGCAATAACCTTAGGGGAATACATGCCACCAAAGATTGCTAAGTACAATACACTTTAATTGGAACCCTCCAGCTTCCAGGACACTGTCTTAATCATATATGCTAGGAGCAAATGGCACAGAACAGGTTATGGTCCAAAATACCATAAAATTATCGGACGGTCCCCCTAACTACTCTCTACATTGAATCATTATGATTGCAATGAATAATTCACATTTCTACTCTGGTCTGATTATCCCATGATGAAAATAGGTTGTGGAGGTAGCTCTTGAGACTTTTCTGAAACAAAACTTATCATCAAAAGCTGCACATCATAGCTGAGATTTTTTTAGTATAAGGCTCACATTTTGCTTACAAATACAAGGTAGGATAAGTACTGAAGCTGTGATGGCTAATCATATATAGCCCATGTTCAAAATATTTGTGGTCCTGTAGTAGTACATTTGGCAGTTCTAAAAATTCAAAATGCATTGATCAGGACAAAGAAAACATTGAAATTTCAAAAAAAGGTCAAGGGAAAATTTGAGTTTTGAATGCTTTTTATTAGCATTCTGTATTTTAAATCACAAGTCATATTTTTAAACTTTCACCTAATCTCTAAGGATTTAAAGTATCATTTTAGATAATTTATGATCTAAAGATCATTTTAGACTTCTGGAGCTGGAGTATTATGAAAACAACTAGATATTCCAAAATTGGTGGAGGAGATTATGTGAATTTCCAAGTTCTAGCAGTATCTCCTGTTCAGGCAAGATAGAAATGTGTCTCAATATGTGAAAAATACATCTAAATCAGTAAGAGACACATTAGAACATATTTCTGGAAAACAAATATCAGTGTTATAGACTGTAAGTGAAATGTCCCTTTAGATGTGTTATATAAAAGCGTTTGGGTTTAGGGCTAACATGTTAGTAAGGTGTGCCATGACTTTAATTGATCTGTGCTATCACAGGAGCTGTCCTCTCTTTCATACAGTATTTGGGCCTTTAAACTTACAAGTCAGACAATCTTCTGGTTTTCAAAGTAGCATTATTATCAAAGTATATTTCCCTCATACCCACCTGCTTATCATGTCTTACACTGTAGATGTTAATGTATCACAAATCACAGAGAACTAGGGAAGCACAAGACATGAGTGAGAATACATTCTATGTATTTCTACTGTTTACATAGCATCCTACAGAAAGACAAGTTCAATTTTCTGACATATATTTCAAAACAAAGCCTTAATTCTTTGTAAGGATTATTACTAGAAAAGGCAAAAGTGGGAAAGAAAACTGCATGAAAAATATCTTGTCTGGATATGAATGATTATAAAGTTCATGTAAACAGAAACTCAGTCAGTATGAAGAATATCTAGTTCTGGTTGGATATGATCGTGTCACAAGTCATGCTATTAATGCCTTAAGTAGATGCCGTAGTAGTACTGCCAAGGTAGAGGCCTTGTCAAGCCTCCAAAGGGAGGGAATGATGTGTTAGGTTTAGCTTTCATATTTTCCAAATTCTGTACTGCATTAGTATATAACTCTGAACTTCATATAAAGTGTTAGCAAGTTCTCTTCACAGTTTAGTTAGACAAAACAACCCTTTACCAGCCCGAGAACCAAGGACACCGTTGCAGCTTCAGGCCCAAAAAACATAAATGGTGAACTGAAGAGAGCAAATGGTCAATTGAAGAGAGTGAAGCAGGAGGATGGGACTTCATAACCTGAAGATGTAATTGGACAATTAACCCTAATATGTAAATGGACCAAAACTTAAAAGTGTGAAACCTGCTGACTTGGCGTCCCTGTTTGGTGTAGTCCCGGCTGGGCTTTTGTGCTGCCAAAGGTGTATCCTTTGAGGGGCTTTTAATAAATACCTACTTTATACCTGCAACACTGTCTAGCCTCTGTTCCAGGTAGCCTCTCAAGGCATCACTATGTCACTTGCTACAGATGGAACCACAGCTGGGACAGGACACAATGTTTTTGAAAATCACACGCTATGTCCTAAATTCTTATTGGCTAAAACGCTATTTCTACATGAAAGAGGTTTTAAGGATGTAACTCTGTGCACTGTGGCTGGTGTTTAGATTGATTTTAGATGAGGAAACGGTACAATCTTTTGATCAAAATAGATTAGGTAAATCCACTTTGAGGATAAATATTGCCAGTGAAAGACAAATGTGCCTCATGATGTTTGCATTTCTCAAAGAGAAATATTTTGCTTAAATATTAAATAGAAGGAAGGTACAAACTGTAGGTTGTGTTGTCCTTGCCTGTGAATGACTGTCTCCTAAGGTCTTTAATAAACTTTTTTTTTTTTTGGAAATGAATGTTGCATAGCAAATTATGTGGATTTGATCTCCCAAAAGATAGGAGAGATTATTGTCTGAGTGCTAGAAGAGTTGTCCAAGCTCACTGATAGTATCAGAATGTGTAAATACCTGAAATGAGCATGTGGTACCTTTTAAGAGACAGTTTTCTATGTTAACCAGAATGGAGCTAGAGTCATCTTTCAAGAACTGAAAAGCAAGTGACAGGTTTTCAGATATGAATGCTATATTTATAAAATATGCATATTTATTAGGTGAAGATAAAACCAACATGGACTTTATCCCTTGAAAACAACAATATTTTTTTTCACTTTTAATTTCCACATGCATCTTATACGCATCCTCTTCCTTTCTTCTCTTTCCATTCTCTCCCATACCTGTGTCAGGAGCACTGTCTCATGATGATACATTCCAGGTTTATTAGGTGTTCCTTATAAGTAATCTTTTAGTAAAATATTAAGAAAAATTGCATTCCATTGTATGCCATGTCACAGAATATCCTGAGTTGGAAGGGATCAACAAAGATCATAGGTTTCAACTCCTGGCCCTTCACAGAACAACCCTAAAAATCACATAATGTGCCTACAAATATTACCCAAGATCATCTTGAAATCTGTCAGGCTTGGTTCTGTGACCACTTCCCTAGGAAGCCTGTTCCAGTGCCCAACCACCCTCTGGGTGAAGAATCTTTTCCTGGTATCAAGTCTACTCCTGCCCTGACAGAGCTTCAGGTTATTCCCTCAGGTCCTGTAACTGGGGACCACACAGAAGAGATCATTGATTATCCTTCCTCTTCCCCTGATGAGGAACCTGCAACTGCAATAAGGTCTGTCCTCAGGCTGAACAAATCAAGTGATCTCAGCAGCCCTTCACACAGCTTTCCATCAAGGCCTTTGACTGGAGCTGCCCCCGTGCAGACCAGAGCAGGACAATCCCCTTCCTTGCCCGGTTGGTGATGCTGTGCCTGATGCTCCCCAGGACAGGGTTGGCCTCCTGGCTGCCAGGGCACTTCTGGTTCATATTCAACTTGCCATGACTAGGCCCCCAGGTCCCTTCCTGCAGTGCTGCTCTCCAGCCTCTCATTCCCCAGCCCGTCAAGGATTGTCTTGTACCAGGTGCAAAATCTGGCACTTGCCATTTTTAAACTTCATATGGTTATTCAGGTTGGACATAAGGAATTTCTTAACTGGAAGGGCTGTCAAGCACAGGAATGTACTGTCCAGAGAGGTGGTGGAGTCACCATTCCTGGAAGAGTTCATGAAATGACTAGACATGGCACTTAGTGCTGTGGTTATTTCAAAAAGTGTTGATTGATCAAAGGTTGGACTCAGTGACCCTGGAGGTCTTTTCCAACCTTAATTATTCCATGATTCTATACTGGGTGATTACCCATGTCTCTAATTTGTCTAGGTCTCTGCAAGGTCTCTCTGCCTTCAAGAGAGTCAAGAGCTCCTTCAAATTTAGTATCATCAGCACACTTAGTATATCTTTGAGTCCTGCATCCAAGTCATTTATAAAAGAGTTGAAGAGAACTGCTCCTAAAATGGAGCCTGGAGGAAACCCAGAGCACTAGGATGATGTAACCACATTCACATCAAAAGAGTTAAAAAGTCAAAAGGGTTAAGAAACATTTTACAATTTAAAGATGGATTATAGAAGTGTTAACTGGAAGTGATGAAGTTGAAATTAGTGTATAGATGTACAACTCAACTCATATATTGTCTGCCTTGACAATATACTCTCTTTTTTGAGTATGTGCTGACATGACTACCAAAATATTCTCTGGTTTTCTTTACAATTTCAGAAACGTTTCTTCTGCTGATTCACTTTATGTCACCAGGTTCTGTGAAAAATCACAATTTCAAAGGAAATCCAATAGCTACTATGAGTTAAGATTTAATTTCATTATTGTCAAATACATACAAAAATTTGCAAGTTTTTATTTTAATTTCTTTCACGAAATTATAGAATTTTTTTTTTATGTAACATCATTACCATTCTTTCTGTGACCCAGAAGAAAAATGGGATGCTGTCTAAAAGACTTACTGAATAAAATTAAAATATGATGTATCAGTAAAGATGTGAATAAGTATTGATACTTTATGACTGGTCTATAATTTTATGGTTTATAATTTGGTTTTATGAAATATAATGTAAGTGGCAGCAAGAAAATAATTGCAGTTTACAAAACACCATGCACTGATTTATATTGTCTTTATGTTTTGTTAATAATATATCAGCTAGTCTCCAGAAACAATGTGATGTGTGAGGCAATTTCTTGCATTGTATCCTTCCTCTCACCCAAGAAGTTTCCTTTAGTTAATCTAAATTATCCCTTAGGCCAAGAGCGCAGATGTCACATGATGAACTGGCTCAGTGCTTAGTACAGCATATTAACAATAATGCTAGAGAATGCAATTTTACTCTTAGCCAACACACCTGATTCTGCCACATGCCTGACACTTGAATTATCCTGTGGATGAAAGTCAGAGCACCAGTTTTCACTGGAAAAGTGTTTAGATGGAGTCTATGAAGAGGGCATCCTGTTCTTATGTATGCAGCATGATGAATTACATCAGAATGATGTAGATCTGCTGAAGGCAATGAGATTATAATCGGTTGGTATCCAAATATTACAACTTTAGCTTTGGAACAAATATTAATAATTGCCACTCACAAGCTGTACAGCACTGAGAATATAAAGTGGTGTCACCTTAATGTTACCTATTTTGCTGGCCTTACTGTCTGATGAGCAGGTTCTCCAGTGCAATATTGTGCACACAAAAAACCCCAGTATGTGGATAGTCCCTTATGACAGAGATATTACTCTTTCCCCAGGCCAATCTTTATAGGTCTATAAGTCCTGACTATAAAACTGAAAGGCTTGACAGCCCTGCCTAACTGAGCATCCAGGCCCCATAGTTCTTGAAATCCAGCTCAAATGTCTCATCTAAACCCAATAAAGTGTTAGCATGTTTTACAATGGGGAGCTGGTGATTAAGGTAAGCTAAATAAATTTTGCTCTGAATTTTACTTTGAAAGATGAACCAGAGCTGCTCAGGAAGCTACATGTGCTGCTTATAAGCCACAGTTTAATCAATTATGTAATAAGGTGCTGAGAGTGGTTTGCACTCAAACAAAAGACAGATTGGCAAATCTAAGCAAAACTAATGAAATTGATAAATGGACCCAATAAAAGGTATTATACATACATATACATATACATATACATGTACATATATAATTTCAAAATATATTGGACTAAATTATTTTATCACCAATTGCTATGAAGATTTATGTTTGAATAACTGTAATAATTTAAAGTACAGAGGTATTTTGATCCATGTATCATGGCACAGCACAGCCTTGCACAAGAAATCACTAGATTTGATGTGGTATCCTTTCCAAGCACTACTGAAATTACAAGAAGCTTACTTAACAGAGAGAGTATTTAATTCTGCGTATGAATGGTTGTGTAAGCAAAGAAAAATACTGATTTTTTCTTGAATTACTTCTGATCTGACTGAGACTGCCAAATTTTAACTCATCTTTACTTTCTAATACTGCAAGAAAATTAAGATTTTGAGCTAATTTTCTTAGTTTCCCTGAAACCCTTTTTCTGTGTTTACACAGTTCTGTGAAATGTCTCTGCTTCTGGTGTTCTGGCATGTCTCTGCTTCATTCTTCTATTTTCAACGTTGGTGTTTTGTGGAGATAGGCACCTTCTTTAGCATGTAGATAAGATTTAAAAATAGTAGAGGGCACAGAGATGCCAGAGACTATGAGGTATTAAAGTAATTCTATGCCTAGAACCAATCATCACAACTTCTAAGAATAATTGAAACAGCATTCCTTCTTCAGAGCTTTTCTGGTTTTTCCTTTTAAAAGACTGGAATGGACTGTGAGGACACATTTCTCTGCTTCAAGAGTTCTTAATTGTTGTATGCTGGTAATTTTTTTTTTTTAATTTTTTTTTATTTATTTTTTTTTAGGGATATCTGGAACACTTTCCTTCAGATTATATTGCTTCTAAGGAAATCAACAATTTTCCTCAGAGGTAGCATGTGGCAACATTTTGATTCCTATACTACGTAAAGAGACTGTTGCCTTTTGAAATGCTTCACTATATTTTCTGCCTGATTTCCTGAGTGTAAATTCTGATCTGGAAAAAATTATTTCTTCAAAGGCTACTGAAAAGACTATCACTATTCCTCCTCTATGATATTCAAAGACTCCTTTTAATGCACCCAATCTACTGTGGGTATTCAGTCATGTTAATGTGCTAACACAGAAATATATACTCATATAGATGAGCATTCAGTGTGTGAGAATCTGCTATGTGAGAGCAGGCATATTCTTACTCTCCTTAATGAGCCAGTCCTTGAAATGATACTGGGCCAGCCAAGGTTAAGATATGCGTTTGAATTTCTAAACAGAAAAAACATAATAAAGTTCAGATGCAGAAAGAAATGGCAAAAAAGTATTTTGAAAAAGAGTCTGGAATAAGCCCAGAAGCTTGCCCATGTTCCAGAAAATCTGATAATTTGTGCTAAATCCCGCTTTCCAGTTTTGTTGGTGGCATCTGTCAGTAGCATATTTTTTTCTGTTTTCCCAACAAGTTGCATTCACAGAAAATAGCTCTCCAATTTGTGTGTACGTGCTTGTGTGCATATATAGGGTGTGGGTGGAACATGCAAACAATGCATTCTTGAAAGTATCATATTATTTCTCCCTTGTTGTTTATTTATAATTATGTATTGCATAATGCATGTATACCTGTATGTAATATACATTTCTGTGTAGGATTATTTTTATGTCTGAAGCCTTTTGTTCAAGTCTGTGCTGTATTTCTATAATGAAGTCCCACGTAACAATAGATTGGCACTGAAGAAAACATTTATATGATGGAGCACCACACTTCACAGAGTTCCTTAATGATCTAATGAAAATCAGAATTACATGGGAATGTATGAGACTACAACCTCATTTGTAACTATAGACAAGATCAAATGTTTAAAGCGTCAGAGAATGCTTTCCACAGAATTCTGTAAGGTAATGAAATTATGATAATTTTACTTCATTTGATTATGCTTTAATTTTACTTATTATGGGTGTAACTAGGAATTTAATGTATTGTCTGATGTGGCAAGCAATTATACTTGCAAATGAGTCTTGAATTGCTAATCTTCTCCCCCCACCTCAAATCAGAGTTTCCTAATGCTTCTACAAAGGAAAGGTAAATGGCAGAAATTACTTTATTATAATGAAATGATTTATAAAGAACTTTCATCTATTTTTTTATTATTTACTTTATTTTTAGAAATGTATATTGTTTGTTGCAATTTTATTTACGAGTCCTCTTTTACATATGCACCTCGACCTTTAATTTTTTGTTCATATAAAGATGAACTAAAACAGAACACCCTTTCTTTTTTTCACCTTTGACAGCAGATGAAAGAATAGTCTCTCCTGCACTATATCAAATAACCTTGTCTTTTCTAAGATTCTGCCTCACCCAAGGTGATTTCTGAGCCTTCTGCGAATTCCTTACTGTCTTCCCTATATTTCACAGTTACTTTTCTAATGTGTCTTTATACTTTTATGGTGTCAATTGTGCTTGTACTTAAGATCCTCCAGTCAATTAAGCAGCTGAACTTTAATGGTGGTCTATTAGGAGACATCTTGTTTCTGCTAATTTTCAGGGACTGCACTGCCTCTTTTTTTACTTTGAAATAAAAATGGTTTTTCCACTCTCAATTGAAACCAATGACTCAATTCCTGCTTGTTTGAACTGACCCAGGATTTTCCCAGAAAATATCTAAGAAGAGTAGTTAACATTTGCCATTCTGAGCATAAAATACTTTGGAAGAACTCCATGAAATGCAACCTGAAATTTTATTTTGAAAACTGTTGTTGCACACTTATCAGAGCAAGTTGTAATACCTGCGGCTTGTTCATAGATGTACTGTTGATAACAAAACCCACTGAATTACTCATGAAGTGATTCCATGTTTTCTGTCCTCATCTCATCTTACCTTGCTGTTACAATCCAACTGTTAAAAGAGATGCCTCCTTCTCCTCTTTTAGACCTGGAATTAGAGCCTTCTTTTTTTGCCAATCTGTGCTTATCTAGTGGCATGGAAATTCTGGTGGCTTATGGAAATTTCCTTATTTGTCAGTGTTTTGAGAGAATTGATTGTGCTCTTTAAGTTCTTGCATTTGCCCCACAAGATGCAGTGCTAAGAAGATAAAATCACTACGGTCTCACAGCTCTTCCCTCTTACAGCTTAACACTAGATACGCAATCCTATTGTCCCTGCAGATCTTTTGGGGAACACAGTGGTTTTTGCTAGGTGTGTTCATTGTCCCTTCTCCTAGCATATGGAGTTCTCTGCAGTGATATATGCCTGTTTCACTGGCCTCCTTTCAGGGATAAGCTTTCCATCATTAAGAGGCTGAATTAAACCCAATGAAATAAAGAAACAATATAAGATTCATTAAAATAGTTATTTTCATCAATTTATTTGCATTCTTTTGGATTAATCTATATATAGCAGGAATAATGAATTTTCATGTATTGTGTTATATGATGCAAAATAATAAAATACCTTGAAAAGTTAGGACTTCAGTTAAGAATTCAGAATTGTATTTTGCATTATTTTATTGTTGTCCTGTTATTAGTTATCATTTTATGATTTCTAGAAGCATCTATATTACAGATAAAAATATTTATATATTTTTTGTTATTTTATTTTTATTATTGTCATTAATTAGAAAGTGCTAGAAATATGTACAATAGTTAATATAAGAGTCAAACAACACAGTCTTCTTTGGATTTGCAGTAATGTGTGTGTGTGTGTTTATCTATATGAATATCTCTGACATATTTTAAAGTATTTCCTTGTAAAATTGTAAATTACACTGGGATCTCATGATAGTTGGAGCTGGACACATGCTGTGACATAGCCAAGGTCTAAGAAGGACTTATGATTTCCCCACTGAAATGGTATTAACTATAAATATAATGCAAAGGGTAAGTGGCTGACAAAGGCGTAGTGATATTCACTTAGCTGATGAATCATTTTCTCACCTTTCAGTCAGGCTATCAATGTCCTTTTCTAAAACACAAATAAATATGTTTGCAGCTTATTTGTTTCAGCTGTCTGAATATTTTTGCCTTTTAATTGCCTGAAAGGTCTAAATATCTATGTGAAAAATCTAAAGCTTATTCTGGAGTGAGACTATATTGTGTAGTTGTATACAATCTTGTATAATTACTGTTTACCTATCTAGCAGTAGAAAGCTTTTGCATATATGGGCTCCTTCTAAGCAAGAGCTCAGGTCATACAGAAGAGTTTCAGCCACAACAGAAAGTGAAAGTTGTTTTGCTTCCTAAAAACTAAAGTAGCAAACAACTAAACTTTAAAACCCATTGTACATATCTTTCTATGATATATACCAAGATACCATGTCCTATATTCCTTGGTGAGAGCCATGTGAGGCTTTAAAGAAGAAACAGTCTAGATATTCTTTTGTGCTCTCTGGTCATGGTTTTCTCAGTCTTGTCATCTGTGTGTCAGCACTGACACACAGGTGGACAAATCTCTCTTATTTTAGCTCAGTGCCCAAAGGCAGAACATAAGAGCAGAGAAACACCAGACAAGAAAGAATAAATGAGACGCTTTTTTTGCTCAAGGTCTTGGGTCAAATCGGGTTTTTAATCTTTTTGACATTCTTGATATAAAGCAAAAAATTCCCAGTTTAGTTCTCTTTGCACAAAAAACAGTTCAATGTTTCTTGCCAGTGTATGGACTGTTGCTCAAAGAAAGCACTTTATTTTGGTCACCATGCTCCTCTGCTGTATTTTACTAATGATGTTTCATTAATTTTTCTCCAATGACACAGAAAATCTGAAAGTGACTTTTGAAAGATAGTGGCCTTTATTAGTTCAAAATTTCTGCTATCAATGCAGTGCTGCTGCGATGAGAGTACTGCACTTTGATAAGAGTAAAGGTAGATGAAAGAATGTGATTTATAGTTTTAGTATATGTTTTTAGGAGAAGATTGAAATGCCTATGTATTAAAAGAATAATGTCTTTGCTTCAGTCAGATTGTGCTTTTAGAAGTAGAAAGGCAAAGAAAGCTTGACATCCTCTACTTGTTTTCCTACTTCCATATTTATTGCAATTTTTTAACTAAACTAAAACATTTAGCCTCAAAATAACAAATCAGGTTTTTTTTAGGTGGAGCAAAGGTGATGTTTATGTCAAAGAATAGCTAGTTTCTGTGCTCTTCAGATATCTGGCTGAATTCTGCTACCAGAGGAAACGGCAAAAATATAGGAAAAATAATACTGAGTAACAGTAAAACTGCAATGCATATCAGGATAATGAGATCCTTACCACAAAATTGCACTGTCTTGAAAAAAAGGTTGATAACAAAATAAAGGATTCAGAACATAGTTACAATAAAGATTTGAGGTCAGGAAAAAGTGTCTTATAATGAGAGACTAAAGACACCTCGATTAATTTTGTTTACCAAAAAGTAAGTTAAAATGTTACTTGATCTTGATCACTGCATAACTACATGAAGAAGAGTTTTTTGGTTTAAAGACTACTTTCATCTTATAGAAAAACCCCAAACAACCCAAACCAAACAAATAGGATCCATTTTTGAGAGAAAAAAAGTAGATCTTTTTATAGAAATAGATTGCAAAATTTTAATTTATTAACAGGTGAATAGCTTTCATTAGGAATGCAATGGGATTCCATAACTTGAATCCTTTAGATCAATACTGGGTAAATTCCTTAAAAGATTTTCTAAGTACCAAATGGATCCTGTGGGATGTATGCTAACAGGAAGTAGAATATGGAAGAAAACACCGTTCAAAACCCAAATAAATTGCAAAATATATATAAGACGTATAAAGCAGGGGATCCATCTTGACTCATAGCAGCCACTTCTCACTCAAAACCTGTGTCTAGGTTCAAAACTGCTATGTAATTTCAGAATTATGTTTCCATAGACTGTATCAAAGACTAAAGAGTGTAATTTTTAGAATGTAGGGTATTTTATATTAATGCATGGCAAATAAGAGAGACTAGCTGTAACTCATCATCTCTTCAATGAAGTTACATACCATTTTCACAAGCAATCTCTGGTTGATATACTGTACTGTTTCGTGGAAAGATGGAGGGGGAGAAAAAAAGTACTTTGTATATTTGTCTTGGAGCTCTCTGGGACAATGTCCTATACTGCATGTACTGTCCATCAAAACCAGATCATTTTAATCAGCTGCAATTTGACTATTGGGGCATATTATATCCAGAGAGGAGGACAGGGGCAAGATGGTCCTGGAGAACAGGGGGCTGAGGGTCTCATAGCAGTCTACAGCTTCCTCACAAGGTGTTCAGTGACAGGACCCAAGGAAATGGCCTGAAGTTGTGTTAGGGGACATTTAGGTTGGGGATTAGGAAAAGGTTCTTCATCCAGGGGGTGGTCATACTGGAACAGGCTTTCCAGGGAAGCGGTCACAGCACAGCCTGACTGAGTTCAAGAAGCATTTGGATGACACTCTCAGTCACACTGGGATTCTTCGGATTATCTTGTTCAGGGCTAGGAGTAGAACTTTGATGATCCATGTGGATCCTTTCCACTTCAGGATTTTGTACGGTTGTACCATACTCATGGCCCTCTTGGCTTACTGTCCCACACAAAAGAGGGTCTGGAAAGTAAGTGAGCATCATGATGCTGACCTTCTGTGTCCAAAGTGTGAAGAGTGAAATCATGACCAGGATTCATCAAAAAGTTGAGGTTGATGTGTGAGCCTTCTCCCAGGACAGCAGCCACAAGTGCACAGGTGCCTTCTAGATTTGGTGTTATTTACAAGTCTTTTATGAGCTTATGAATCCCAAGTTACCACTTAGCCCTACAAGCTTTTCAGGTCCTGGATAAGCTTTATGGACACTGCAACAATTTATGCTGACAGCTGTCATGATACCAAAGAGTTTGTGTTCTCCACCATCCAGGATTTAGGCCAGGAAAGCATCCACAATTCTCAGTCTGTGCAGGTCTGGCTGCCTCATGGCAGATGCTGTTTACACATTTCTGGTACCACGTGCTCCTTTTTTTGAGGCCCTACAGGTAATCAGGGATCTCACCTTCAGCTGGCCTGCTGAGAGGTGGCAAACCTGATCAAACAAAACAGCTGTGTTGGTCATCACTTGATGTGCTTTGTACAGTCTGTGTAAAGACATGGGGAGTTGGCTCTAGGCAGAGGGGCCACCACAGGGTTCAGCTCCTGCCTGAAAGTGAAAAGTACACTAAGGAAGTGAAGTGCATAAGCCATCTGTGCCCATCTGGTTCAGCTCTAGCTCCATCCAAGTGCCCACAAACACTCGTAGTAATCCACCATGCCTTCAAGCTCCAATAATCAAAAAACACATTTCACTTCTCTTCCTCCATCTAAATTTCTCACATATTTGTCAGTCTTTTCTACCTATTCCTTTGTGTTATCTTCTTTAGCCTCCTGTGCTCCCTGCAAGACACAGGTTGAGCTTTGGATACAGATTATGAAGACATTCTTTATTTGTATTTATTACCCACAGTCATTGTCATTACAGGTTGAAGAGCCCTGTCTCACCAGGAGATATGGTTCTCTAATGTTATTGTTCCTCTGTACATATTTTCCTCTTTTTGTTTTGTTTCCTATCCCCCACTATGGAGCTTTGGCTTCTTTAGCTTCTTTCTTTGGCTCTTGGTGCAAAAATACCAAACAGGAAGTCTGTTCTCTGCAAATGAGGTTTTTGGGAGAGAAAAGAAGGAAAGGTCACCCTTAAAAGCTTATTTACTTACTACCTTATCTTCTTTGAGCCACTTTATTTTCTACATTTAATTGCTATTCCCTTCATTGAGGCCATGTTCTGAGCTGTGCTTTCAAACTATTTTGAGGGAAAAACCTTAGATTTATTGAGTTACTTACATATTAATTTACTCTCACTGTTACCAATATTTGAAAGGCAGTTGAAATTGTTCACATTTAACATGACTTAAACACTTAGAATTTACTAAACCTTAAATTTTAGTTTTTATCTTCTTTCAAATTTGCTTAAAATGTACACTTAGATCTATAATTATGAAGCCAGACTTATCAAAAGGTGATTCATCTGTATAACTGCAAGTATCTGAGGCTTTTTTTGAGAGAAAAAAAGTGCTATTTCTCACAGAGCATTATGTATCAAAAAATATGGAGAATTCTTCCACTGCTCTGCAGAAGCTCTTTTTCTTTCTCTGATAGAAGTAATTTCCTTTCCAATTAATTCAAAGTTCAGGACTAAGGGGAAAATAGACTGTATAATAGTCAAGATCCAGGACATCATATCAAAGAAGGAAGAATGTAACTAGGGAGGAAAGTTGTTCTGAGATTGCTTTAAAAAAATTATATTAGGGAACCATTAACATAGAATACATGTGAACTGTGGAACTCTGAGCAATTTTAATCTTGTTCTGGCTGCTGACTCAAGCTGTGTTGCTGCATCTTGCTAAGGAAAGGACACAGATATCACAGAATATGCTTCATATTTCTTATCCTTGTGTGTGTGTGAAGAAACATGGAACCAAATATAAGGGCCATATTACACAGTATACCCCATTTCTGCCACAAAGCTCCTGGTTTAGATCTCTTTTTGTAAACTGGTCAGACTGTCTTCAATATTTGTTTTTCACTCTGGCAATATTGAAATTGGCTCTGCTCCAGAGCTCCATTGTTCTCTGAAAATTTGAATTTCCTGTGAAATTAGGTAGAAATCTATACTAATAAGATGCTTTCAGACATACATTTCTGGCTTTTATTTTTGCTGACCTTTTCCTGTTAAAAAGTCTGAAAAAAAAAAGTCAAATTGTGTGATACAAGAATTCAGTAATATCTGTGTGCAGAAAAATCTGTTTACTATGGCATGAATTACCTCCTCTCTGTTTCCATAGTTTCCCATTAAGGTTGAAGTGTTTTGCAATAGTTAAACCCTTTCTTCTGCACTTTTTTTTAAAACATATGTCTGAGCACTGTACAAAAATGCTCCTTTCAAGCATTTTCTCTCTCTTTTCATGACAACAGGAGTGTGCTGTTATATCCTTCTGTCACTGGTGATTGATAATAATGCTGAGATGTCCATTACCTCTACTTAGTTGTGCATCTCCATGATATTAAAATGATGCATATTTTTCGTTTAGACAGTTAGCTTTCCCTGAGTGGAAAAAAGAAAAAAAAATAAAGAAGTTTGAACTGAACGTGTTGCTGTAAGGCAAGAAAATGATTGATTGGGTGAATATAAAACAAGTGGAGAGATGTGTGTCTTCACGTGTGTAATAGGTTGTGCCAGCAGCTGAAGTTGGGTGGGGAAATACAAGAGAGGATGAAAATGTGTTCTATTATCTGTGGTATTTTTACAATACCAACATGACTGGAAAGGTACCTTAGCAAACTGTACTAACAACTCAGAAAGTATGTGGGGTTCAAAGCACTCTTGTTCACCTCGTATACTTTGCTATTCAAATACAACAAAAGCTGTTTCAGCAATAAAAGCTTTATTAAGATACCTATAACGATGGGTGTGAGTTCTTATGCTGTAACAGTTGTGAAGTCCACCTAGTGAATATTTCACAGTTTTCATTAATATTCTTGGTAGAGGAAATCTCCTTTATTTTGGAGATCTCTGTACATTACAATAACTCAGGTGATCACTGACAATTTTTAGCAGTCTCTAGCCCCAGTTATTTTGCTATGTTTGCTATGCTATTTGGCTTGTTTTTTTTTGTCATGGACAATTATATATTATTGCTATGTCATATATAAATTTGTGAAGTAAGATCTGAGATCTTTGTGGATAGAAAGTTTTCCTTAATTCTGCTAAACTCCCCACTTGCCTCATATCTACAGTCATACTCTGAAAATCTATTCCTTTTTTCATGTCAATAAAATAATTTCATTTAAATTTCCATATTTATAATTGAATATTTCTGGAATTAAAGTATATTTTAAAACAAAAGTACTTCTAAACTGAAATGTATTTATAAAATTCAGAAAGTCAGAAAACACTATTAGATTTTTTTCCAGATAGCTCTTTAATACCTCAATTATTATAATAATTTTCTTGTATTCTTTGTGTACTCAAAACTTACACTGGGTTTTAGGTGCATAAAAAACTCCTGTTGATTTAAGTTACTTTCAAAGGTTATTTTGACCTCCCGCTCCATCATTTCTGTTTCTCATGACACAAGGTGGTTATGACTCTGATTTGGTTCTGTGATTACACTTACATTGACTACTTAGGGTACAATTTTTCTGCCCAGCTGAAATACCAGTTTCATTCTCTGTCTTCTGAAATATCTACTCATTGTTACATTTTAAAATGTTCTCCTTTTTATTTCAAATATTTACCTTGAAAGTGTAGTGCTACTTCCTTCCTAGCTTTTCTGTTTATTTTTAATTTATTTCATGATTGGCTAAACTTCCTTTGCTGAATCCGTAAAATGATGTTTGCATAGATCATTATTCATCAATTTAGTTAACTTGCTCAATTAACTGGCATAATTAAAATTCCAGAAATCCCTAAGTAATTATTAAAAGTAAGGTTTCACATTTGTTTTTTCTAAACTGAATCTACAAGCCACTAACACAACAGCTGCCAGCACAGGCTCTATCATTAAGGTGCTGCTTTTCTTCTCTTTTAATCGTGAATACTTAACAAAAAGATAAGCCACTACAACAAAAATATCCCAAAACAGCATGTCATGTCATGTCATTGCAAACTCAATCATCTTTTGAAATGGATCATTAAAAATAAATGTTTGGAGAATGATTAATGAGAGATACACATAGAAATCAGTGTTAGGATTGTAGAAGAAATATCTTTAATAAATGAGATTATAAACAAAGAATGTTATTGCTAAAGCAAAAAGTGAAAGTTGTTACTCTGTACTAAAAAAAATGTTTCTTCTTTTCAATCCCCCACTGCAGACCTCTTTTGCTTTTCAAGGTGTGATGACAATATTTATTCTAGCTACTTCATTCCTATCACAATGGAACTTAAACAGAAACCTCAAGAATACATGAGTTTTCACACTGCTGCTACAGCAAAATGTTTACATACTATCTGCATTCTTGCTTTTGTGATGCAGAATTGCACTACTTTTCATCATATGACAGGAGGCCTCAGATTTATATGTATACCATTACAGAAAAGTATGATGATCTCTTTTCACTTTGGTTGGAAAAAAAATAAGTACCTTTTTTTAATTTCTGCTCTGTCACCTTCAATTTCTTATCCTTTCCTTTCCAGAGCAACCTCCTGCAATCCAATTTTCTTCCTTGAAGGCACTTATAGTCATTTGAGGAAGAAGGCACACAGTGCTGCAATGGTTGATAGTAGCAGAAGGATACTGAGCCCATGATATACAGAAGACATTTATCTTTCTTTCATATCTGTTTAGCTGTGGGTTGTTTTTAAATACAAAAGCATAAGTCATGTATTTACAGACCAGCTTATATGGCATAGTCCTACAAGTCTTAAACACTCAGTGGGTCAAAATGAAATGAAAGTTCAAGATATGTACTGGGTTTTAAAATTTAACCACTGCCTATAAAGTAAAATGCAGATCTAGAAAGCTTTATTAAGTGTACAGATTTGAAAAACTTCTCAATTTTTACCATTTGATTGGTGATTTTTTTATTAAAAGGAAATATATATTAACCGTGAGAAAAGGAAGCCGAGGGAAGACCTTGTCACTCTCTACAATCACCTGAAAGGGGGTTGTAGCAAGGTGGGCTTCTGTCTTTTCTTCAAAGTAATAGGACAAGAGAAAATGGCCTTAAGTTGCACCAGGGGAGGTTTAGGTTGGATATTGAGTAAAAATTCACAGAAAATATTATCAAGAGTTGAAACAGGCTGCCCAGGGCAGTGGTACAGTCATCCCTGAAGGTATTTAAAAGGTGTATAGGTGTAGCACATGGAATGTGGTTTGGTGGTGGACTTGGTTAGATTAATGGCTGGACTTGATGATCGTAAAGGTATTTTCCAACCTAAACTACTCTATGATTCTATGCAAAGTCTTATAATTATAAAATAAGGTAGGCTACTCTAAGAACTGAAAAATAATTGTATGCTCTCCAGGTTGCAGTCAGTCAAACAGAAAGTCATAGGTGGAGAGACATTGCTTGTCTTCTTTTTGCTTGTTCCTGTCATGGTTATTTCTAAGGAAATGTCATACAGACAGAAGCAGAAACATTTTCTTCTGCAGAAGATCAAAACTGTGACTACATTGCAAATATCTAACAGATGAGAATGTTAACCTTACACATATTCTTTCTAATATCCACTACTGCATATGTGTGTGAAGGAAAAGAGCAGCAGGTCTATGAAGAAATGAAAAGGAATTGCCTGATAGACCACCTCTGTATAGAAATGTCAAGAATGACCAAAAAAATGAGCTCTGCTCTAGTTGAAATTTTAATTGTCTTATGCTGCAATTTGCCTGTACTTAAAATTTACTATAAGTGCAGGCTTAATCTTGTGCTTCTCTAATGCTGGGTGGAAGGTTAAACTGAGACTGTCAAAAGAAAAAGAGTTTCAAGTAAAGAAAACACGACTGTGTGGAATAATCAGAACATGGGAAAATAATGGGAATTCAGTTTCTTTCTGAATGTTACATCTTCTGCAGGTACAGTTTAATTGCTAAGGTAGAAGTAGATATTTTGTAAGAATAAGGTAGACAAGTTGTTGGAGAACTGTAAGGCTAAATGGAAGTTTTATGTATATTTTTAGTGGGACCTAATTTCTCAACAAATTTTGGTAATTTACTGCAAATTAGTTGGCATTAGACTGATATCTCACTTCTCAGACTTTGTGTTTGAAAGCCTGTCTCCTAGTGTAGTAAAAAAGTCTAACCTCCTCACCCAGCTCCTGCTAATTACAAGTCAGTCATTCATTCAAAGTAATGATGCACGCCTTGAAATTTTATATTTGCCTTTATCATGAGGGCATAAAGGAAGGAAAGGTCATTGACATACAGCAGTAAGTGTCTGAAAACCATTTAATGAGATAGTCTGCATAAAAATTAATTTTTTGCATGGACAATGTATAAAGTTTAGAGGACATATACCAAAGTGATCTTAACTTCCCATAGCGCAGATCCTCAGGTTAATTCATTAAAAATGCTAAACTGTCTGTCTTATGAAACAGAAGGACAGTCTTAAGAATAAAAATCATGTTTAGGTACCTTCAAGAAAAATATGGACATCTTGTTCATGTCTAGTCTTGAAATTAAGGAGTTAATTACTTACATAAAATTGTCCAGCTTCCTCAAGAAAAGATGGAACTGGGAAATGTATACCTTATGCATCCAACTGTTTGAATATACATCAACTTGGCCCATAGTTAACTTTGTCCTTTACGCAGTAAAATTATGAGCAATGAGGGATGAGACAAAGGTAGGATAAACTGGGAATTTTAAAACCTTTTGGTTTAAACCCACCTGGCAACTAAAACCACAAAGCAGCTCATTCACTCCCTCCATGAGGGATGAAGAAGAGAATTAGAAGAGAAAAAGTAACAGCACTTGTGAATTGAGATAAAGATAGTGTAATAGGGAAGGAAAGGAAAAAAACAAAGCAAAGCAAAGCAAATGATTTCTTCACTAGGCAGGCAGGCTGGTGTTCAAACATCTTCACAAAAGTAGGGTTCCACCACATGCATCAGTGACTTTGGAATACAAAAGACATTGTGACTGTGATGAAAGGTAATTTGGTCTTTGAGTGTGGCCTCGTCTCTCACACAACCTCCCTCTCTCTTAGCGTTTTCTCTGATTGGCAATACGAATTGTTCTAAGACAAGAAAGCCAGGTGGGAATTACAAGAACTCTCTGGATGCTCTCATGATTGATAAATTCAAGGGATGCAGGAGTTGTCTGTGATTGACTGAATGTTTGTGATTGACTTTGGTAAACACTGTCCTGCAAAAGGGCATAAAAATCTGATAGACTCTGGACCAACAAGGCCATCTGGGCAAACTGGTCTCCATTTGTTGCAGGCCACTTCTGGGTGGATCCCCTCCTTAGCAGAAACATTTGCAACGCATGTCCTGCCTAAAGCCAGGGATAAGTCACTTTGGAATTGGTGAGTTAAAGTGCAATAGTCAGATATGGAAAGAAAATAATGAATTAGATACATAGGTACTTTGTTTATTTGTAATTGGGCATTCTATAAGGCCAGAATCTGTAAACCTGTATGTTTCTAGCTGAACCTGCTTATATTATAAGCTTTTAGACCTGCTAATATTATATAATGCATTAAAATATTTAGATACCATATTAGCAATAAATCTAATCAACCACAGTAAAAGACGGAGAAGGAAAGAATGTGATATGTAAAGTGCTTGCAGCACATCTAAATGCTGCATTAAAAAATGCCAGGGACACTGTGACCGAGACATGTGGAATAGCATTGAGAACACAGAAGGGATCAGAACAGGAGGAAAAGAGCCTACCCAGTCCTATAATTAAAACAGAGATCACTGCAGTTATGGATGATAGAGCAAAGAAAATACACTGGAAATCCATTCCATATGCACCTAGGGAGCTTGCAAAACTCTAAGAAATAGCTCTATAAGTTTTTGTGAGTCACTGGTAATCCTGGCTTTGATATTGTCTGTCCAAAGCCCCCAGTCAAAGTGTCAGAGCTCACTGGAATTCATCCAGTCAAGAGCTTTTGCTTAGAGTGACCCATTTATCCAGACAAGGCACTAAAGCTGTCCTATCTGGGTTACAAAAAATTGAAAAGTTATGCAGTGCACAGTGCCAATTCACACACTGAGGTGAGGTATTTCTAATTTTATTCTAGATTGTGCAAAGCAGGGTGGTAACCCACAAAAATGTAGCTCCTCAGTCATCAAAACTTTACACTATTTATAAATTTTAATATAGAAAGGCATCAGCGCTTGCTGGTTAAAAATTGCTTAACTTTTTCATTTATTCATATTCAACCCCCAGTTTGCTAGTTATGTCTCGCTTCTCATCCTTATTAATCTACATGTACAATTCTTTTCTACATTTGAGTGAGCGGTCCATTTTGAATAGGTGGCAAAATGAGTCAGTCAGTCATGATCTCCCACTGCTGGAATTACCTTTATGCCAGTTACTGTCCAGTAACATTATTTCATAAAACCAGTGGTTAAATATTTATGTAAATGATATCTTTTAATCATATCAGACAGCTGTGGTATGACAAACAGGCTGGGATTAGTATAAAAATATTTATCTGTACTTCAACATGTTGAGTAAACTTGTGCTCATTTTTAAGAATCTGAAATTTATAAAGATAATGTTAAACTGAAACAGCACTGTGAAATAAGTTATTGGCATTCTAGGTATATAAATGAAAATTTTGATTTCAAAAAAATTGTTTTCAAATAAAGGGTTTGATTACTTTTTTTCCTGTACTGAGACAGGAAGTTACTTGATGCGGAGAACCAGTGTGGCTTCTAGAGAATAGAAGTATCTAAGTATCCATCCAAGGATTGTTTGAATAGGATAGTGACACAGTGGTCAAGAGGGGTGTTTGTCTTAGGACACCTCCAGGGAGAAGGGGAGTGAAAATAAGTTCAGTGAACCCCCCAGAAACTCAGTTTACTATTTTGTAAAGGTATTAGGTGAAAAGGTTCTTCTCAGAATTTTTTTTTTTGTCATGGGTTTGGAAGTAAAGGTCATTTCTAATATAGAACAAAATGGTATTAATTTATTCCAGTGTTGGTCTTTATTTTGCTGGAGCTTTAAAAACACTTTGAACTCCTCAAACACTATATATGTGTAAAGGATTACCACTGGATTAGCACACAGCAGTCAGTTATGGGAAATAACTATCATACTGGTGTAGAAACTTTTATAAGTCTTGGTTTTTAGCTTTTTTCAGTGTTTAACTGTTAAGACTCCCTTTCCTCAAATGGTGGAAAAATGACTAGGAGTAAATTTTAAGGCAACAGATACATATGGAAGTGGTATTGCTTTCTTTTTGTATAATTTGAGACATTTTTTAGAAAGCAGTTTTATTTTTGTAATACATGTGCTTCTGTATGCCTCTAGCAACTTGACTTAGAAGCTGATATTCACTACAGTACCTATCATGACTGCATGCCACTGCAGTAGAAGGAAAAGCAAAGAAAAAGGAAGAAAGCAAACAAAATTATTCAAGCAAAGCTCTAAGGATCATGGGCAGAACACAGCGAGAGTATGAAAAGCAGGATGGAGAAACTGTGAGTTTTTCTGAAAAACTGAGCAGTGAGGAAAGAATAAAGTGTCTGATCAAAAAACCCATTTCTCACACAGCACCAATTAGTTAGGAGTAATTTATTCAAGAAAGGTGATGCAGAAATAAAACGTGAAAAAACCTAAAATGTCAACCAAACTATATGGAGGTAAGAAGCTTTTCAACAGGAAGAACAGGAAATTCACAAATGAAGAGAAGGTAGTATAAAATCAAAGGAAGTCTTAATTGTTTTCCTGAATATAACAGGGTAGGAAATCTTAATAATCTAGTCATACTAGGGATTCTTGATAGTAATGAAGGCCAATTAAATCTGAGTATGTACACAGTAGAGCTGGGAGCAGACACACTGACAACTAAAGTTCTAATTATGATTCACGGAAATGTTTATAAACCAAGGAAAAATATTTTGCTTTATTTTTAAAGAAACCTAAAACACAAATGAGCATGGATTCAGAATATGTAAATCTCAAGGCAAGGAAAAAGGTCAAAAAGAACCAGTGAACTGCAAATCTGAGCATATGACAGAAACCGCTGCAGGCAGGTAACAAAGCATAGTTCAATGTTTGTCAGGTAAGCTGAAGTTTCTGGCAGAGATTTTTGGATAGTCTGAGTTTAAAGCAGCAAAACTCATTGGAAAGCTTACAGGTTACTGTCAGGGGAAATGTCTGTGTAAAGACCTATGGGGGATGAAGACATCCCCCGAAGTCAATGACACCATTCCCTCTGATATTCACCACACAAAACAGCATAAAACAACCAGGTCACAATAGTAAAATAGGAAAGCAGGTGACTGTGTTGTTAGAAAATATATTCTTCTCCTTATCTTTAGCAATTAGAATAAAGACACGTAGTTTATTTGCTGTAAAAATCAATTTTGTTGACTTCTCGAGGCCCTTGATACCATTTATACAGCAATGTACCAGGAGACAGATGTGCCACTGCTATTTTAGGAGCTCTCAAGATCTGGCAGTTTGACTGTGTGTGACCCTGTCACTTACCTTTTTGCACCTTCTGGCACAATCTTCCTTTTTATTTCTATTTTATGAGCTAAAAGGAAATGCTGAAAAAATTCTCTGTTTTAGCAAAGCCCTTATTTGAGTCTTCTGTTGAATAATGTTTTAATGCCAGGAAAATGTACAACATCTCAGTCACAGGTAACATCCATTTGTCACTTTCTGGATAGCTAAAATGTGAGCTTCATAATCTCATCAAGCATCAGACAAGATAAAGAATATAAATTTCTTTTGAGCTGAGCTTCATCAAGAAGGAAAAGGTTCATCCTGTACATTCAAGGACACTTATCAGTTTGCCAACCCCACTGCTTCTTTAGCACAAGTTTGCATAGAATTAGACATTGTAAGATATACAACCACACAACAATTGAAACATTCTTTTAAGTGCATTGAAAAGCTAAATTGAAAGTTTATCTGCTCTGGTTTTTGCTGGGACAGAGGTAATTTTCTCCACAATCACTGGTTAGTGTGAGGCTGTGCTTTGCTGGAAACAACATTGGTATGCCAGGATGTTTCCAGTAATGCTGAGATGTACTTTACATAAGAGTCAAAATATTTTCTGTCACACCACCCCACTAGCAAGTTTGCTGTGGGTGCATGAAAACTGGGAGGGGACACACCTGGGACATCCAATCCCAGCTGACCAAAGAGATATTCATAAAATGTCATGCTCAGTGTAAAAAGCTGGGGGAAGAAGAAGCAGGGGGAGAGTGTGGGTTGTGTTTGTGGTGGGCAGGAAGACATTTAGTGATGGTGTTTATCTTCCTGAGTCACTGTTATGTGTGGTGGAGCACTGTCTCCCTGGAGGTGGCTGAACACTTGCCTGCTCATTGGAGAAAATGAATTAATTCCTTGGTTTATTTGCTTGTATACATGGATTTTGCTTTATTATTAAACTCTCTTTATCTAAGCCCATAAATTTTCTTACTGTTAATCTCCTCATTATCTCCTGAGTCCCACTGTGTATGAGTAAGAAAATGACTGTGTCATTCTTAGTCCTGCTGACATTATATGAGGACAGCCCACTGGGCACCCAATATGGGACTCAAAGAGTTTGAGATAATGACAGGTTTGACTGGAGTGTGCTAGGTTGAATTCCTAGCTGTTGTTAGTACCATTTAGCTACTATTCAGCAGGTTCCTGTGCTTGCCATGGGGCTCACTTGCCATCCTCTGTATGAGAGTCTAGTGCTTGTCAGAGTTGCTTCTGTCTTTCTCTGGTCACTGTACTGCTGTGCTGCTGAGCTCCGTGCTCTGCTGTGGCCAGGAACACCTGGACAGCAGCATGGAGATGTGCCTGGGCTGGCAGATGGCCAGGGCATTGGTGTGGTTTCTGTGCTGCTGTGCTGGACAGGCTGGAACTTCCAGTCAAATGGACAATGACCTGTGGAAGTGTTCTTGTGGGAGCAGGACAGCCAAACGCTTGTGGCTGTGAATAAGTTGACAGAACAGCAGTTGCATCTTGACATATCTGTGGCTGTGGTTATGTCTGTGCTGCAGCAGGTATACCTCTGATGGGATTTTGACCCAAGCATAAATCTCCAGAAGGTACCCCTCAAAACATCAGTGTCGGTATAAGTTTATACTGCATTTACACCTTGAAGCATCCATGGCTGTGCATAGATGGTGCTGCAGCACCCCAAAGTATGTGGCCAGAGATAAACCTCTAACAGAGCATGTATTCTCCTTGCACCCGTCTTCAGTGTTCTGCTTTTTCTTGAACTGAAGCTCTGCAACATGAAAACAAACACTTTTTTATCCTGAAGTACTTGAAAAACAAAACAAACAAAATTCTATCAGGTGTACTGAATAAAAATTGCTTTAAAAAGTGAAGAAGATCAGCTAGTCAGGATAAAATTCAACCTAGCAAATCTGTTGTTAAAGTTGACTAGCTTAATAATGGAATCTATCTGCCAATCCTCTGCTCTATTGACAATAATTATTGAACACCTGATCATGTCATGGTCATTTATTAAGACAATTGTTTTTTCTGTGGCAGAGCATGAATACAAGTTCTATTACTATTATAGGGAGTAATTCAAAAGAATGAAAAAGATTTTCAGTATTTGTAGTTAAAATAAGATTACTATATCCACAATTAGCTAACTTAAGTATTCTGATTTTGTTAATCTCTTTTTCTGCAGAGAGTTTAAGTCATGGAGGTCTAAACACTTTTCAAGTGATTCAATAATCTCTTAAAAATCAGTTACTCTTGGAAAAATTATATTAGTTGTCTACTTTTTATTGATTTTGCTTCTGATAGTCATTCTATATTTTGCAGATGAAACACATTCCAGTGTTAGGAATATTCCACTGGATTCCAATCTACTTATATTTACTTTAGCAACAAATCTTGTGCTTTCTTCTTGAATGTATGAACACAATAAAGGGAGCAATCATTTCTACATCTTAATTTCCTGTGCTGTGTTTTCAGCTTTTAAGTAAGGGGTAGTAAAAATATCCATAACATTCCAATATTATATAGGTTATGGAAAAAAAACCCATGTAATTGAACATTTTACCAGTTGTGTATAAAATTCACTAATGCTGAAACTGCAAAAACATTCTTTCAGTGATTTAATTCACTTACTGGTTTGCTTATGATTGGATTTTATTACCTACCAAACTTAACCTCCAATAGAACCAGTGTATCTTCATTTCTTTGTAACATTTGTCTGTCCATCATTAACTTTTATTGTGTATCAAAGTCTATTTGCAACTATATATAGCATTGCCAGAAGGCAACTCTTCTCTCAAGTTGTCTTTAAAACACTGCTTCATTTCTTTTGACATAGGTTTTCTTGCAACTTTTTTCATTACTACACTCAAGTAATATTGCCTGGGAAATATTGCTTGGGACCAGGAGACCCTGACACCTAAACATTTTTGTTCATTAGGACGGTTTTCGGTAGTATTTGAAGTCCCTTTTGTGTTTCCCATCTGTACCACAGTGATCTCAATTCTAGCCTTTCCTAGTATACCTTTGAATTTAATATTGTTGCATTACTATACAATTTGAGATGTGTAAAGCATAAAGCATCACACAGTGTACTGCTGTGTGATGTGATGCATGTTATATTATTTCTGACTTGATTTTAGGGGGTTATCTGATTTTTTTCCAGCAAAATTTTTTGCCTAAAATTTTTCTCCATCATTTGAACAGTGCTAAAATATTCAGTCACAGCTTTATGGACAGATGTATAATGGTAAATTCAGAATAGATTGGGAGTCAAACAGCTGTCTGTAGGAGTATGGTTTTAGGAATCTACAATCTTAAGAACAGATCTAATTGCCTGGAATCGAGAGATTATGGAAATCTATAAAACCTGTAAATGAGCTGGAAAATTTATGTAGCAGGATCTAGGTATATGATTTGTAGAATAGGAGTCTTAGTGAAGTTGGCTTTGCATTTTCTTAAACCTTTTATACTTCTGGCACTAGAACTCAGTAGTTTCCCCTTAAATGCAATAATTACAATAAAAAATTCTCTTCTGCCTAGCCTGTTAACTCTTTTACCTTGGAATCTGTGTTAATGAATACATTTCTTTACTTCAGGGAACATTTAAAAAGAATTGAGCTGATTATTTTTTTATACTGCTCCATAGATTTGATGATATATATGGGATGACGAGACTGCATAATTTCTTTGAAGTTAATTCATTAAAATAATTCTTTTTCCTTACTGAATATTGACAGATGATTTCTTAATCTGTGCAAGTAACCTGACTCAGAATCCAAGGATGTTGTGCTCATTTGGAATAGGTACATTCTCAGTCTGCAGGGCTACTTCAGGTTTACATTATTGCAGCCTGTGCAAAATGGCAACTAAGCACACAACATAATGGAACACTGGAATAGCTTTTTACTACTTTAGCTAGATAGCTTAGAAATTTTGATGCTAAGAAACGCACACACTAAATACTAAAATGTATACAATACTAATTTTTATTTCCCTTACAATTTAAGTATGCCAAGTAAATAATGTGATTCTCCTATGGAGACATAAAATTTATAATGTGTAGTTATATATGAAATAATAGTTAAATAACTATTTTAGCAGGTGGAAGAATAGTATTAGGCTGAATGGTTGTTGTTAATGTCTTTAATGTTAATAGAGCAAACATTTTAACTGGCAGTTAATTGTTAGTTTTTCTCACAAATGCCATGTTAACAAGGTATGGGAGAATGAATATCAGCAGAGAAAGAGAGTGATGAAAAAAGGGATGATGTTGCCAGCTCGCTGCCTAAATACCTTATCTATAAAAGAGTATTTTAGCCATTTGAAACCTATGGACCTATCTTTACATGGTTATATATCCATGAGATTCATGTGTATGTTCTGATTTGTTTGAACACAAGTATAAGTGAAAATGAAAACTATCAAGTAGAGATATTGTGTAATTACTATGAGTGTCTGTGGAGTTAAGGAGCCAGGTCTCCAGCAATGAGACTTTGAGATGTTGTAAAAGGGACAGAACATCTAAAGGTACCAGGACTGAAGATACCATACTGAAGAATAACAGAGGACTGCATGAGTTTTGGAGGTTCCTAATACGTCTCAGATATTATAATTAATGTGTAAATTATAGTGAATTTAAAGTATAGGATTTGCCTTCCTATTCAGAAAGTTTTGGTTTTTTATAATAAGGAAAGAAAGAGTCCTTGAGTCAAATAAGTATGTTGGGACCTGACAGCACATCCAAACCAGGGGAGACAGTTCTTTGTTTGAAAGCTGGCAAGATTTCTTGCGTGAGTTTTAAACCAGGATCAATGGGAGAAGGGTATGATATCAGGAACTGGGAAGATAGGGGATAGCACGACTGTTGAGGGCAGCAATAATGATGGGAACATTCAGGCTGCTCCAGAGAGCACTGAAGTTCTAGGAACACATCTGAAACGTGTGTACATCTATCCACGCAGTGTGAAAAACAAGCAGGATGAACTGGAAGCATTGATCCTTTCTCTGTGATGTCGTTAGTATCAGTGAGACTTGGTGGAATGAGTACCATGACTGGAGTGCTGGAAAGCTACAGGTAGATCAAGTGGGATAGGCTGTGCAATGTCCAAATATTGCACTGAATGTAAAGGAGAGGCTTGAATCTAAAACCCTTTACAATTAGGGAAAAAACTCTTGGTGAAGATTAGAGGGGTGGAAAACTAAAGTTACGTCTCTGTGGGTGTCCATTGCCAATAACCAAACCAGGATGTTATTGCAGTGGAATTACTCTGTAGGCAATTAGGAAAAAAAATCTCTGAATTCATAACCTTTGTCCTCCTGGGAGATTTCAAGTTTCCAGATATTAACTGGAAATACCACACTGCTCTGACAAGCAGCTCTGCGAAATTCTCAAATGTTTGAAGGTAATTTCCCATCACAAGTACTCAGTGAGTCAGCTATGAAAGGTGCTCCCCTACATTGTTATTTATAAATACAAAAGGACTCAGGAGAGATATGTGATATATTACCCACACTGATCAGGAAATAGTTGCATTTCAAATTTTTGGCTAAATAAAAAAGGGTAAGCAGAATTGTTACATTGAGTTTCAAGAGAGGGAATTTTAACCTGTCAGGTATTTAGCAGTGTCTCCTGGGAATCTTTACTTGAGGGTTTAAGGATCAATGAGTACTGGTCAGTTTTGAAAAAACACCATTTAAAAGCAAAGGAGCAGATTTTAGACTTGTGACATAATGAAATGGACATCCCATTGTGTCATAGGTCAAGCAAGAGGGAGCTAAAGACTAGATTGGCTCAACAGGGAACTCCTTTTGGAATTTGTAAGGAAAAAGAGATTTTATGATCTCCAGAAACAAGATCAGACTTCACAGGCAGACCATAGAGCCCTCATTCACATATGCAGGGGGAAAATACAAAAGACCACATCTCAACTAGACACGACATTGGCTAGTGTTGTGTGAATTCCCAGGAAGGAATTGTCAAGTATGGTAGTAGCAGGAGGAGGCCCCAGTAAAACATTGGAACTATACTTGATGAAGGTGGTGAGTTGCCAAATAGGAATTCAGAAAAAGTGGATATATTTAATCCTTTTTCTCTTCTCAATCTTTAACAATGCTGATACATATTGGGCTGCCTGATTCCCTGAAATAGCAGACCACAGCTGCTAGAACAGTGACTTTCTCTATGTGGACACTAATGCTTTTCAGTGTCCCATGTTCTGAGAGCAAGGAGTTGCAAGAGATGTCAAGGAGAGAGCATAGCCAGGACAGCTGACCTAAAGTGGGCAAGGGGATATTCCAGGCTATAGAATATCATGCCCTATATATAAACTGAGGGCAGTTGGCTCAGAGGGGCCAATTGCTGCTGAGGGACAGGCTGGGTATTTGGCAGTGAGTGATGCGTTTTAGCTTTTCCTTGAGTTTTATTTTTCTGTCTCTTTTTGCTATCTCCCCTTTTACTACAACTATTATTGTTATTATCATTGTTGTTATTATATTTTACTTTAATATTTTTAAACTGTTTTTATCTCAATCCACAACTTTTACCTGCTTCCAGTTCTCCTCCCTGTCCCACCGGGACAGGGAGTGAGTGGGCATCTGCATGGCATGTAGCTGCCAGCTGCAACCCAACTACACTACCACCAAAAGTGGCTGCTCCTCATAGGCGTTTATGATTGTCTTGATCTCAGTTTGTTTCAAATGTGGACATATTCAAAAATCGTGGTCAAACTTTAAGGATTCCTCACAAATCCACTCTGAACACTGAAACACCTGTGCTTGTTTTGTCAGTGGTAGAGTCAATTTTCTTCATAGTAGCTAGTAGAGGACCATGCTTTGGATTTCTGCTGAAAATATAATAAGTTTCATGATTGCTGAACACTGCCCAGACAGAGCCAAGGCCTTTTTTGCCCCTCATACTGCAACACCAGCAAATAGGCTGAGGGAGGAGAGCTATCTCCTCTGGGTGGGGAGACCGTTTGGAAAGCTAGCTTCAAATGACAAAAGAGATATTCCCTACCACAAGACATCATTCTCAGTGGTAAAAAATGGGGGAAGAATAAAGGGAGAGATTCAGAGTTAAAAGGACAAGTTCATGCAGTTCTTAAAAAGCAAGACAGATAACAATTCTGCTGGTTGATTATGAAGGATAATTAAAGTAGAGAACCAATTGAACATTGATGCTTAAGGGATTTTGGTGTGGTTTTTTTTTTTCCATGTACTTTTCTTACACATAATGTCATTAGCCTGGTACAAACAAATAGTTCTGAGTGCTTCTTGAGGTGTACCTGCAGCTGATTTGCCCTCTCTTTGGCTTTCTTTAAAATTTTCTTAACCCCAATCCCATCTTCTTTTTTTTCCAAGCTACTCTTTTAATCAAGCAACCTGTGGAGGCAGAAGGTTATGGAATTGTTCAATTGATATAATCTGGCTAGGAACATTCTCTTTTTCTAAGCAAACAGAGTTTTTCTTATATGCTTTGAAATATTGTGTTTAGTTTACACAGTAAAAGCATGTTAATGCAAGATCCATGCTGGGACTTCTTCCAATGTGCAGTATAGGGTTTTTTTGGAGGCTTTGTGTAATACAGTCTTCTATTAAGTTGTTACACAACGTATGATGTGAAAACAGAAGGAAGAAATTGAAAAATGGTTTACTCATCAAAAAAGATAATTTTTAATTATGCATGTGTAGAATTACCAGCTATGGATTTAATTCCCTTTGTTGGTAGAATATCAGTTTAGTACAAGTAGTAAACATGAAATGGCAGCTGACACTGTTTGAAGAAAGAAGTTTGTAGCATACAAATCCATAGTGTAAAGCATACAAACATTGAGAACAGATGGTCTGCCAACCATAGAGAACTGAAACTAATGAAGAAAACAACATAAACCCAAAATTTTATTTTGCAGCTTCAGAGGAAAATTTAACACTCTATTGAGTACTTAAAACAAGCATAGTCTTATAGCTCTGTCTTCATCTCTGGTGTCAAACTATCCCTTCTTTAAGATTTTTTTCATTTCAAAGTCTCCAAAAAGGATTTTCTGAACCTCCTTGTCTTGAGGTTAACACAAAATAAATCTTTGTACATTCTCTTTCCTTAGGGTCAGACAAAATCAAGGCCTAGCTCTCTTTCCTGAAGGTTAAAGTAAAAATAACTTAAGACACAGCTGTTTCCAGGCAGTTTTCTTTCCTGAGAAACTTGCTGACCCTTTCCCAGCAGAAAATTACCTTGTTTCCATATTATCTCCTATTTTTATAAAATTTCAGCCAGTCAGAAATCGTTATTCTAGGGTCTTGTTTCCAAATCGTAATTCCTATGTAATAGCATATAGATGTGGCCTCCATTTCCTAACCCAGTACTCCAACTGAGAACTCTGACCCTATATGAATAACAGACTGGCTAATGTGGTTTTTTTATTTCAAAATGAGAAAATCAACACCACGTATAAAATGACCTATTTAATCCAAAAATTCAGATTGAATTAAGCTTTTATATGCCTGCTGTACTATCAAAGCTGTGACAATTTGTTTTCTTGAATTTTTCAGGAAGAGTGGTTTTATTTCTTTAATGCTGTAACATTTTTTTGGCATAGATGACTTTTTACAGTGCAGATTTTCAGAGATAACAATTAAACAGTACTTAAACAAAATTTGATTAAGCAGCACATATTGAAGGCAGGTTATGTTTACCTGTACTTGCCCAAATGAACAGTAGACAGAGATATAACTACTTGATCTTTTCCACATGCAGATGACTCATACATTTGAGCATGCAAATGATGATTTATGCTTTTATTGCTAAGAAAGGTAAAACCTTAAGCTCTCCTGCACTGATTTAGATCTGACTTAAAATTCTGGGTCTAGTTTTAGCAGATGTCTGAAACTTACATGCAGATTTTTGCAGCTCAACATTGTCTTCAGAAAAGCCTTTAACCACAGAGCATGTGGAATGCTGTGATGATTTAAGATGCTGCCATCTTTCTTTGGCAGATGAATAAAAATGTGAGTATTCTCTGATCTTCTCCAGACAACATAAGTTGGGTTCATTTAACTGTCTGGTGAAGACAGTTGAACCAAACTGAAATTACCTGATTTCATGTGAGGAGAAGACATCTATCCTGTTTTTACCTATTGGTCTTCTTCTTTTCCCAATTCTTAGCAAATAAAATTAGTGTTTAATTTGGATTAGAACATAAGGCACAGATAATTTTTAGAACAGACATGAGCTGTTCTCTTAGGTAACATTGATCCAATCATATTGCTAATTTGTGCAGTATTTTTTCTGTGTTATATGAAGCAGCTGCAAATAAAAGGTAATTACAAAATATATAAATGACAACACCATAAACTTTCTTTTAATACCAGGAATGTTAACATTTTTAATACTATATTTTTTTCTGACCCTTCTCATAGGTTAATGGGTTAAAAACTAATTAATTTTTAAAAATCTACGGAAGTAATCAAAAATTTTCTTCACCCAACCCAATTTTTCTGACTCTTCAGCTCTCTAAGTAATCCTTAGGCTTGTTAACATTGTCAAGATAAAGAATAATAGCCATGTGTATCTGAGCTCTTTTCAAGAAATGTGCTTCACCTTTGAGCTGTTCCAGCTTTCTTGGTCTCAATGAAAAGAGACCGCTCTGACCTCCATTTGCCAGTGGATGAAGGTGTTCCTGGCATTTTGCTTAGAGGCAATCTACACTCTGTCACAAAAATCAAACTAAGATTTATAAGATAATGCTGAACTGACCAAAACATTGTATCTTCATTAATGGAAAGTAACAGAGAAACCAGTATAGCTAGTGGCATTCTCCTGAAGAAAAAGCAGCAACAAGAAAAATTGTGATAGTGAGAAAAGGGATGGATGAACAAAAGAACAAATGAAGTGCAAGCACTTTCACTTTTTTTTCTAGTATAACTGGGGTGTGGAATAAAAACAAACTTTGTTTTTAACCTGAACTCCTGAGGGTAGATCAAAGGAATTTCTACTACCTTGATGTAAGCTTAAAATTCCTACATTTATCCATATGCTATTTTCATGGTTCTATTTCAAATCCTTGTTGGTCAGAGTAGGAGTAAAAAAAAGCACAATAAAAGGATTTAAAAACTAGGTTTTAAGCAGATCACTGAATTCTCCTCTGGTGTGTATTTCTCTGCTGACAGCATTTTTATAATTTCAGATTTACTTGAAATCCTCTTAGGATGCTAAAGTAAATAAAGAACATTTTCCAAATTTCCCACTCAAAACTATTAATAGAAATTGCACTGTTAACCAGTAGTAGCTGGAGGATTGTCTTATATTGCTTGAATATTACTTAAAAATACACTTTATTATCTGCGTAAAGTGTTCTCTGAAGTAGATCCAGCTGCACTGTTTGTATACTGATGAGTGCTGTCCTGCTGAAATTCACTTTTAAGCCACAGCAGCTGAAATTTACTGGACATACGCAGAATTTTAGTTCTATACATGTATAGATTCATAACAGGATTTCAGCTTCAGATTCCTTTATCTAATCTCCATTTCTTCTCCTAGCCCCGTCAGATAAGCAAAAACTACTGCATTCACAGAAATATCTAATAGAATCATTACAGAAGAATTTCTGGATTTTTCAATTTTAGAAGCACAGTATAGTGAAAGGAGGATACTTTACACATGCGAGTGATCATCCCAACCTGGCAGTTTACAGTACCTGCAGCATAGTGGTCAGCTTTATGGATATAGGACGCTGAAGAACAATGGTATGTGAATCTTTTATGAGTAATGAGTAGTATTGCAACTTTTATAGGGACAAAGGAAAACACGTACATGGATAAATTTTATGAATATTTCTGCATTTCATGGTTTTGCTGTCAACAAAGCAAGAATTCTCCATATCACCAATTAGAGCTTTACTCAGGTAGAGGTTCACACATTTCCTGTGTTTAAACCCAGACAGACAGACATACATTACTTCCGTATGGTGCACCTCCGAGTTCTAGAGTCTCCTTTTTCCTAATCTTATTAACACTTTCAAATATGATTTTGGAGTTGGAAAGATTTGTGTTAATTGCAACCTTGATCATTGAATTTGTTCTCATCATCTCTGCTTCTGCCATAGCTGCAAATCTACCTACTTACAGTGCGGCCATTATTATAAGATGTATCATCTTTTTAAATTCTGAAAGAAAAATCTTTTGCATTTATCACAATATGTATGTGCATATGTTTACAGGAGAGAATAATAAAATAGTTTTTGTTGAAAGGGACCTGTGGAAATCATCAGGAAATTTTCAGACAGCATGGAGTTGTGTGGGAGTGTTGATGTTCTGGAGGGTAGGAAGGCTCTGTAGAGGGATCTGGACAGGCTGGATTGATGGGCTGAGGCCGGTTGTGTGAGGTTCAACAAGGCAAATTGTCAGCTGGGTCACAACAGCTCCAGGCAGTGCTACTGGATGGGGTTAGAGTTGCTGGAAAGCTGCACAGTGGAAAAGTACCTGGGGGTGCTTGTTGACAGTGGCTGAACATGCGCCTGGGTGCTCAGCTGGGCAAGAAAGCCAATGGTCTGTATCATGAATAGTTATGTCAGCAGGGCTAGGAAAGGGATTAGCCTTGACAAAAGGAGGATTGTGGCAACCCTATCACTCTGTACAACCACCTGAAATATTGCTATAGAAAGGTGGGGTGTGGGTATCTTTTTACAGGAAACAAGTGAGAGGATGAGAAGAAATGGTCCTAAGTTATGTCAGAGAAGGCTTAAAATAGAGATTCAGAAAAGCTTCTTCACTGAAAGTCTGGTTAGTTATTGCAGCAGGCTCCTGAGGGCAGTAGTAGAATCACCACTCCTGGAAGTGCTCAGAAAAAATGTTTAAATGTGGCACTTAGGGACATGGTGTGATGGTGAACACAGCAGCGCTGGGAAGGTTTGGACTTGGTAATATCAGAGGTCCTTTCAAACACTAGTGATTCTGATTCTGGTCATAATAATTGTTCATGGATGGGCCAAAAACCACCATTTGATCATGTTGTTTAGTGTCTGTGCACACACAATTTTTTATACATACAGGGCTTTATATTCCATGGGTTAAGTGCATTCCAAATATCCATGAAATTCATGCAACTCATCATAACAGGTCTACTGGACGGGCTTTAGAGCTTATGTATTTTTATACTGAATTAGAATGTAGAGATAAACAAATAAAGATTTTAAAAATGGCCAAAAAGGGAGAGTTGTAAACACTTTAAAGTGTAGGGATTTCCACATTTCATTCAAATATTAAGCAGTAGTTTATTTTAGGCATTTATAGTGGGCAGAGTCCTTCTGAAAGTTTTTCCTTTTCCAGGTTTTCCCAGAGGTAAACTGTTCTCCATAACTCTGTTCTAGCAGTGGGTCCCATATAACACGCACCTGTTGACTTCCTTGACCAACTTTAGGTGATTTACCATTGATTTCCCTGCAGATCTGAAGCTTCCCTAATACCAGTTGCTGCTTTTCTGCTCTCATTGCAGGTCAATTTTGGCTTAAAAAGTTCAAGGTGACACATTACTCCATTTTATGCTCATTGGTCAGCATGTCCTTTAGAAATTTTATTCTTGCAGTTTTCATCCCCTCTCAGCTAGGAGGAGAAAATAATCCATCATGTTTATCCCAGAGGGCTAGAGCTCAGTGAGGGGACAGTTGTTGGAATTATAGCTGCTTCACCGCACAACTGAATAAATTTACAAATTAAAAGAGAGCTATGCAGTCTGAGGTAGAGTAGCTGAAGAAGTGTAAGAGAGACCTGCATTGAAAATGAATTTGTTTATCTTATTGTAGTATTCATTAACTCTGGAGTTAGCTATATGGGAAGGTTGGATACTGGGCAAAACATTATGGAGATAAACCTGTTTCTTTCAGTTGAAGACTTGTATGTGTATCAGCATACTTTTGGAAGATCTCGAAGATTTTTGGTGGTTGAATAAATACTAATGAAGGAAGTGTGCAACACAAGTCTAGGCAGCACAGAAAAAATGTTTGTTACAGAAACTGCTTTTAAACTTAGGATTGTTTGGGTTGGTCCCCAGTTTTGTAGAATTATATTTGTCAAATTGTGTCAGGGAGGGAGAGGAGTGTGAAAGAGAACAAGTCAGTGTTGAGTGGGGAAGGTAAGTTGACAGACTTTCACTCTGTCTAAATCAGTGGTAGCTACTTATCAGCGGTTTGTTTCTTTTTTTTTCACCAGTAGCTACCAATAACCAAAAAGCTCAATAAGATTTTTCAGTTTATGTAAAAGGAGCATTTGTAATATGCCTCAAGTGTTTTCCTGCTTAATATAGCCTCATGATTACACTTCTCTGTTTAGAGTAGAAGTAGTGGCTTTTGCACAATTGTCACAGCTTGCTCAAAATAAACTGTTTTATAGTAACTTTTCTAATTGGTTGTCAATACTTGTTTTTTCATAAGTAATCATTTCTGAAAACTACCAGCACTCAACTGAGAAGTGTTCATTCTTCTGTTTAATCACAAACTGCCTATGTGGCACTACTAAGTCTGTAGGAGTATCATGGAATTCTAGCTCCTCTGCCTCTAGACTGAGTACTTGATAGGGATTGTCACAGTTTTATTCCTCTTTGCAGAAACAATGTATAATATAATAACAAGTATCTGATTCTGTCATTATTCTGCTACCCAAGGATGTCAAAAATTCCAAATTATTGATCAGCTAAGGATAGCAATAAGGTTATTTTATTCTTTCTCTTTTAAAAATTCATGTTTAGCTGACATATGTTGACTTGTCTTATTTGAGAATATTAGTATCTCTTTTCCTAGACAACATTGAATGCACCCAAGGGCCCGGTCAGTAAAGTGCTTCTGACTTCACTAAGCACTAAGGTATGCATGATTTGAACCTGCACAAGGGAAAACATGATTTGACAGGTAAATCTTTTGTAGAGAAATGGAATTGCATTCACAAATTCAAACTGCATTGATGATTATCATGATGGAGGCACTTAGGAAGGCTAAAGGATCATCTTTTCCAAATGAGTGTGATATCTTGTATCCTATTTTTTCTATTTATTTTTTTTTCAGTACTTCCAGGTTTCTTTCTGTAATACCAAATTCCCTACCTTCACAGGTCAAGTATTTCTTTCAACAAGAGTAACCAGCTTCAGCACTCTGAGTTGTAAAACTTAAAAAACATTACCAGCTAGTGAAGTGAGTTTTGCCGCTGAGATGGCTTTTGCTGTGTCTGCCATGATACAACTTTTTCAATTTTTGTTTGCGGCTGTCACTGTTACTTCTGACAAAACATGCAAACTCCAAAATGTGTAATTGCATTAAGGGGAAAAAAAAAAGCATTTGAAATGCTATTGATATGTTATCTAAGACTATTGGCAAGTTCCCAAACTGTAACTGAATTAGTGTGGAATATTCTTAGGGCAGAATTAGAGTTGATTTATTTGCCTTGTTTACCCAAGTCTATTCCTCAAAAAGTGATTGCATTTCACTTCAGAATAATCTTAGCTTTGAAACCTAGTATAACCAAAATAATCTTAGCTTTGAAACCTAGTATAACCACAATAATCTTAGCATTGAAACCTAGTATAACCACATTTCAGGATAAGTTGCTATTGTATTTAGGTATTCTCAATCTTATATTCACTTCAAATGTATATGCATGTATATATTTTTATTAGTACATATGCACACAATCACTTATGTAAGAGAAATAATATTATTAGTCTCTGATTCCCTATGTCATCTGAGCTGTTTCTTTAGTATTGAGATTTTTTTGAGGTTAATGTCTCAATACACCTTTCCAAATCAGATGACTAATGTGAAGGAATTCTCAGATTCTAGACTCACAGGTAAAGTAGGCCATACTCATAGTAAGTACATATATATATATATATTGCTATGCAGTACTTCCTTTATTAGTTACTACTTGTAAATCAACATGAATGCTGTTTTGGAGAAGCCTTATAACATGTAGTATAATTTCCTAAAAAAGGGTGAGGCTTAATAGAGGAAAGAAGAACTAGGACTTTGTAAAGACTTTATTGTATAAGAAAAATAAAGCTGACTATTTCTTTCTTGTCAGATAAGGCTGGACTCCAGAACGTAATTACCAAGTAATTGGTAAACCTGCTTTTTTTCTTTCTCTTCATCTTTGTTATGACCCTTAACTGTTTTGCCTAGCTATAAACTGTGACTCTGTGAAGTTGTGAATAGGGTTAATTTATGACAAAGATGATCCCAGGTCTGGAACACTTTTCCTGTCAAGACAGGTTGAGAGTGTTGGGATTGTTCAGCCTGGAGAAGAAAAGGCTCTGGGGAGATCTTACAGTACCTAGACAGGACCTGCAGGAAGGTTAGAGAGGGACTTTTTAAAAGGACTTGTAGTGAGAATGGACTTAGGCTGAAGGAGGCTAGGCTTAGATTAGGTACTAGGAAGAAATTCTTTGCTGTAAAGGTGCTCAGGCTCTGGAACAGGTTGTCCAGAGAGGCTGTGGACTCCCCATCCCTGCAAATGTTGAACACAAGGCTGATCTAGTGAAAGGTTTTGGAGCTAGATGATCTTAAGGACCTCTTCCAACACAGGTTGTTCTATGGTTCTGCAATTCTATCAACTATATACAAAATCAACTATATACACATTACAATGTGTACAACTATATGTGTACATGTTCAAAGTAAAATTTTGGAGGATAAAGGTCTAAACTAAATAGACTTTTTTGCCCATTCTCAGAGAACAGCAAGAGCGTTGCTTATCATAATTTGCTGTTGTTAAACACTTAACTATCAAAATAATATTGAAGAACTTTGTTTGGATTGTCAGAATATTTTAAAGTTTTATTAGTACCAAAATGCCAAACACATTTTGAATTAAAGCCAGTGAAACTTGTTAATCACATCAGCATATTATTCTGCTTTCTCAGTCTGGTTGCTTTACACTTAGTTTCTAGGAGAATGTGCCTTGTATTAGGTATTTTCCTTTCCTGACCCTTTTGCTGATAAAGATAGTTGACTTTCCTGGCAAGCTGCACAGTGATTGCAGATGTTCTCCAGGGAGCTTGTTTTTTATCCAGTATGAGATTTTGCTGCTGGTGGGTTTTACAATGTCAAAGGTGCCAAGACTTGTAGACTCAGAGTTTTCTCTCAAGATTTCTTCCTATAAAAGGAGGAAGAATCTCTTCCATGATGCAATTAGAAAACTGTCTGGGTAGAAAGACATTAAAAGAAGAAAATGAGGCCTGGGAATTAAAAAGTAACCAAACCAGAAAAACAAGCAAATGGACAAAAACCCAGACCAAACAAAAAGAGGAACAAATGTTGCCGTAACTTGTGTCTTATAATAACAATCTTTCTTTGCATTTGGTATAACAACAGACAGTGTCCTGGGAAACAAATTTTCTTGATTGCTAATTAATCAATTAAGCTCTACTCTTCTACCAATATTCTACTACTTTGTTATTTCTTCATTACTTTCTGATGCCACTCTTCAACTTCAAATACCCTAAGCTCTTTACCAGTAGTTAACTTTAGGCTTATCCTGGTGGATGGATAAACACAGATCTCACTTGCTATTCAGGTTTTTGGTGCTTCATATGTTCTGTCTTTGACTTTCAGCTACCTGAGAGTTGCCTTTAAAATGTGTATTTTGTTTCTGGAATGAAAACTGTCTATTCAATTGTTAGTAACAGTGATGATCATCTATCAGCAAATAAAACAGCAGTCTCTTTCACAGAGAGTGAAAGTTTGTTTTTCACCCTACTGTCCTATGCCTCTTTTTCTCCTCTGGCAGAATGACTAGCATAGGTAGGGTTGTATTTAGACCATGGTTTACATTCCATTATTGCAGCTATAAAACATCTGCTGACTTGAGCTTCAACAATATTCATGTAAGCTTGGTGCACTCAGAACAAGTTACTCAACATAAGAATATTAAGTTGAAACACAGGACATTTTTATATATTGTTTTATTTGTAATACTGGGAGGGTAAAAATCCACCACAATTTAAAATGAAATTTAATCACAAACAGGTATCTACAAATTCTATGTGCCCTTGTAATAGTATTTGAGGTTAATAAATTATAATAAGCTGTAACATCCTGAGGCTTAAACATTACCAAGAAACAAAGGATGATACTTTTAATAATAATACTGAAATACTATACTATGTTTGATGGATTAAAGCAGCAGGCAATGAAAATGTAGTATTTTAAGATATCTTACAATGCCTTGAGAATAGGCTTAAGGGTTACTTACAGCTTGATTGAAAAATGCTTTTCAGAATATCTCCACAATTCATCAAACAGGTATAAGAGGTTAGCAAGTTTATAGTAAAAGAAAATACTTGTAAATCCAATTCGTCCTGTTGTATTCATTTTCTGGAGTGTATGTAATCTTGAAAATCAGAAATCAATGTGGATGTCAGGATGAAAATCAGGATTAACAGTATCACATTGATTTTGCTGCTGCTTAGAGTAGCATCAGCTGTTGTTATTAGCAAATCTTTAAATCATCATAAATATGAACAGTGACAACAAAATTATTTGTCTTCTTAATCCCAGTCCTGTTGGAGAGTAGGCAGCTGACCAGAGTGAAATTCCCAGACTTTTTGTCTAACTGGAAAGAAATCAATGAATATTCTTCAGAAAATGTGGGTGTATATTCAAATAATTAACATGAAAGGGATTATAAAGGAAAATATGAAGATAAAAAAATAGTATTTCTCTAAACATCATTTGGGTACTTAACCTTATTGTGCAGTAGAAACTAGTACTATATATGTTGATATTAGTGTTCTGTGGAGAAGCATGTGGGAAGACAGCATTTTATGCTTTTTATCTCTTAGAAGTTGACAAAGACAATTTTAATTTCCTGGAGGCATGACATTCTGTGCCACAGACCTTGTACTTGCACCAAAGTAGAAGTCTTTCTTACAAGTCTAATCTTCCTTTAATTTGTATGTGTTATGCAAAACTAATGCCTATAATAGAGCAATAGGAACTCAAATTTTATGTTTTTACAGAGGGGTTTTTTTTGTATTTTGTTTACTCAGTTTTTACTGAGTGTATTTGCTCACATAGATTTTTGGTACTTTGACAGATGGCAGTGAGAAATAACTAATCCTTTCTCTTCATACTTGCCATTTTTATTTTAAGTAGCTAAAATAATTAATAATATATTTCTCTCCACCAAAATCTTTTTTGCAATGACTAAGCCTAGTAGAAGTTTTTTTACACATACATTGATACAAATTCAGAAGGAAGTTTGACCTACCCTCGCCAACCTGTTTCTTGGGAAAGAACACATTTATATTGCATACATTCTCTACTGATAAGATGGCTAATAACTCTTCATGGGACAACCAGCATGAGGGAATGTCTAAGAATCACTCTGTTATGCTAAAAGAATATGTGTTCTCAGGCAGTTCTGATGAGCCTGAGTTTTACAGTATTCTAGTGCATTAATAACCAAGACTCTGGATTACAGGAAATTCCTAGAAGTTCAAGTTGCTTATTTTTGATTACTTCCTTAGTGAATAGAGACATTCATATGGAAGGACTCTGCTCTGAGTAATTAGCTCCTGTTCAGAGAGACAAAGCCCATGGGATATAGCTCACCCAAGTAATGTGACTCACCATTTAAGAGCTATAAATTTGTCTTGTGATCTCTCCTAAATGAAAAGCAGATGACAAATTGAAATCAAGTCACCTAATAAGACACATTTGTTGGTTTGGCTTTTCCTTTTTCATAAAAGTTTTCCTATTATCTGGGATCCTAACCTACAGAATGAATCTGATTTTCCCTCTTTTATCCATCTAAAATTGAGTGTAAATAGAGATTTCAGGATGATCTGCCAAAAGCTGAATTCTCTAGAGAATAAAAAGTGTAAAAGCCACCCCAACAGTGGATTGCTCTTCAAGTGCTTTGTGTCTCCTATTATGTAGGAAACTTTTTGGATTTGGCAAGGTTTCCTTTGTGATTGCAACAGCATTAATAATAACTTTCTAGTCTGAGGATAGTATCAAGTAATGTAAAGTATTAGAAAAGATATATTGCATGCTACAAGTAAGGGGGTTATAAATCTGATCTTTAGGATTCATCTTAATGACTGTGGTTTAATAAAGCTTTCCTCTGTGATAGACATGGCAAGCATTGCTATTTAGCAGCCCTGCAGTCTTGTAAATGCAGTAGGAATAGTTTGTCCAGTATGCACTGTCTTGTTCTTTGTGTGCCTCAAAAATATTATGTTTATTCCTGTCTAATAATCATACTTTAACAATGGCCTTTTCAGTTTCAACTTCTATGATTAATTCAAAAATTATTTCATCTATGTGTGCATACATACTTACATAATTACATATACATATACACAAAGACAAACTCCCTTGAGTACTGTTGAGAATGTTGTAGATATTAGTTATTTAAATTACTTCAAGTTTCCTTCTCCTCATAGAGATAATGCTGCACAATATATTTTCTTATTTTATTTTTAATATTACTTTTTAAACAAAATTTAGAAGTTCAAAATAATACTGATGTGCTTTAGCTAATACAGCCGTGAAGAAATATTCAGATAATTGTTCAAATTTGCCTCACTTTCATTGTAAGATTATGGACCACTTAATACTGATGAAGACAGGAAAGAGGGACATAATTAAGAGGCATGGGTAGTTTCACTGAGAGTTTGAAAAAGTGGCCACAGTAAAAAATTCAGGGAGGAAGTTAAATATTTAATTAAAAATACTTCCTTAAATTCGATAATGGTGAACAAAAGTAAAGAGCATGATAGGTTCATAGGTGTGGTTGAACAGAAAACACAAGTGTGGTAAACTCTGCAACTTATTTCATGACAATTTAAAGCATTAAGAATAGAATAATTTCTCAACATAAGAATTATGGATGAAGAGTAGGAAAGAAATTGTAATTTCCACTGAAGAGACATCAGGTGGTAAATGAAGAAGAAAGATTTTCCTGAAGACAAAAAGAAAGAAATAGGAGAGAAAAAAACCCCCAAGATACATTATTGTACAAGGACAGCAGGTTATCATAGAAGTGATGTTTTCCCATCTGTCAAAAGGATCAACCAAAGAAGTTATCCTGTTAATTTGTGAGGACAGTTAGAATGTGATTGGTATGTGGAATGAAAACAAGGAAGTGAGGAAATAGATATGGATTAGTACTCATATACATTTTTAAAAGACCCACAGTAGGAGCTGTGTGGAGGGATAAAAAGATAATTACAATCAAGTAAGAAAGCATTTAAAATAAGGAGAAAGATCAATGGAGGCAGAGGAAGAAGCTACAGAGGGGTAAAGATTAATGATAAAAAGAAAGTGAGGAAAAGAGCACTGCAGGTCAGGAAACATGAGAGGATGAGGTCAAGTTGAATTAGATCTGAAGTAGGTCAGTGAATTTAACTTAATTTACATATACTTTTTTTTATCATCTCTAAAGTTATAATTCGGTACGAAAAAACAGGAGCACCCTAAAAAACGCCAACTCTGTTTCTTCAGAGAAAGTCTTTCACGTATGAAATAGAAGACCAAAGGTTATCTCATTTCAATAACTATTGTGAATAACATTTGTCTAGATAATTAAAGCAAAATCAGAATAATTGCCTGTAGTAAAACAGAGAATATATTTTAATCAACTTTTTGAAATTCAACTAAAAAGGGTAATGATATTTTATAAAATATTTTCCAGAATTTCTTAGTCTTTTGCTGTATTTTATCCATAAAAAAACCAAATTATTTTTCATCTAACTTGTAAAGACCACTGACCCTACCTAAATGTGTTTGTGACAGGCTCTTTCATGAGAAACCTGTCAGTTTAACAGAAGAATCTCCAAGAGAGATTTTGCCAAATGGTATAGGTACTCTTCTCTAGGTAATATTCTGAGCTAACTTTTTTTAAATTTAATTTTTAGATTTTTTTTTTAATGAATAATGATCTCAAATAATTAATAGAGCTCCTCATAACAGGATTTTATTTAATCAACCCAAAGTTAGTATTCAAAAAGTTATATGTTAGAAAACTATATGATATATAGTTTTCTAAATAATTATATTTGGACAGATACACATTAAAAGGTAACTTCAATCAGCATTGTATATATTTAAATTAAAAGGAAGTTTTAAATTAAATAGATCAGAAGCTAATGGTAGTCCTTTCTTCCATAATGCTGATAGAAAGAGATCTGGGATACCACCAGGTGTTCCAAATTATGAGAAGTCTCTGGAGAGAACTCACTGTGACCTTCCAGTACTTAAAGCTGACTTAGAAAAAGGCTGAACAACTTTTTGTGCAGGCAGACAATGACAGAACAGAGGGAATGGCTTTAAACTGAAAGAGTAGATATTTATATTAGATTCTAGGAAGAAATTATTTAGAGGGAGGTAGAATAAGTTTTCCAGAGAAGTTGAAGATAGATCGCCTCTGGAAGTGTTTAAGACCAGGATAGGTAGGATTTGAGCAATGTGGTCTTGTAGAAATTGTCTCTGCTGTGGCAGGGGAGTTGGGACTAAGATGATCTTTAAATTCCTTCTAACCCAAACCATTCTATGACTCCATAATTCTATGAATAACCTTTTAGATAAGAGGTCAGTAGACTAATGAAGAAACTTTGAATAGGGGCAGATGAAAGCACTCCTTCCCACTTCAGCTTTTAAACAGAAAGTTTCTTTTTTTTCCTTTTCTGCATTTATTTACAAAATATTTTTAATTATTATGTAGATTTCCTACCTGAGATGTTCTTAACATAAGAGAAAACTGAGATTACTAAACTATATAACATGAGAACTGTTATATAATTTTATTGTACAAACACACTATATGTATTAGTAAATCATGGTAAACACATGGCTCAGGTGCTAAAGGTGCTGATGCCATAACTAAAAACAGAATATTGGATGGTGGATTTTGACTGTTTTTGCTCCAAAGTATTTCCTGAATTATTTGTCTGTTTCACACAGTGTTTGGAAATGTAAAAAGAAAGACATAAATGAATAACTGTAAGATGGTCTCTCTTTGATTATGTATGCAATATTGCTGGGAGACCCTTAATCCTTTTCAGCTTGATTTCTATCCCTCTCTTACTACTTTATTTTAAATCAATGAAGTCGAATTCATCTTGTGCTTTACATCTGGTTGATTTTCCTTGTTTTTCATTCAGATGGTGTAAGTGAAGATGCCCAAGAGACTGTACCGTGTGCCTGGACAACGTGCCAAGGAAGACTTCCAGAATTTCTTTCTGTGTGTCTCTCTCTATCTCTACCAAACAACTCTGTTGACAGGTCTGATGTGGAATCCAGGACTGGTAACCTCTCTCTCCCACTCTCCCTCTCTCTCTCTCTCTCTCCCTCTCTCGCTCTCTTTCCCCTGCCCCCTCCACTGGCCCACCCCTCTCTCTTTTTCTCTTTAAGTTGTTAAGTAACATAAATCCCACCTTGACTTCTCATAAAGCCACATAGCTTAGGTAAATGTAATTGTGAGAGGGTCAACATTTGCAGAACATTTGTTCCATTAAAGCTGGTTTTTATGTACAGACTTGGAGAGTTATCTCACCCTAATCCGTGTCAAGGGTATTTATGAATCTCAGTCACTCTCCACTTCTCATAGGTGGGATGTGACAAATGGGGAAGAACACTCCATTAACTTATAAAGTCTTCATAATCTGACCTGGTTGATCGCTTGCAGATCAGGTTTATTTTACTTGTAACTTTATAGCTGATCACCTATGTACAGCATTTTAGCTCTCTGATTACTCACTGCATTAATTTGGAGAATAAGTGCACTTGTTGTTAGTATATTTTTCTTCTAAAATAATAGAGAATTATTTTAAGCAGGGGACTTATTCTCCCATTAACCTTGTGTCTAGTTTCTAATTAGTTCGACCCTTCTAATGCTGTGGCATACACCTTTGAAATTTTATGAAGTATTTTAATATGAAAAAACATAGGAGAAATAAGTGCCTGAAAGATCCTTTTAGCATGAAAATTATTATGAATTTGCAGATAAAGATATTAATAATTTAAAAACTAAATTACATTCCTGTGTCAGCTAAGGTTACACAGTGATGATACATTAGTTTGTCAGCTCTGGAATTGGCCTCCTTTCCAATCTGATTTATTATGACTCATCTGCAGAATGAATAAGGTCTCTAAGCTGTTGCTGGCTAACTCAGCACTTACAAAACACAGCACACTTTTCAGATAATCTTGGAGGTGTTCAGGAACAGAATGGATGGGATTGTTGCAAAAATATTGCAAGATTGTTGCAATGAAAGAGTTAGCAGATTTGTATAAAATAGGATGTGTTTTGTTGTACTGGTATAAATCCAAATTACATCCATCTTGGCCTGATATTAAAGCAAAGTTCAAACAGCAAGTTAATTAAAACTTCTGCCTGTGTAAATGTGGCAGGAATCTGTGTTATTTTGTCTGATTTATTCTATACTCAAATCAAAAGCACAGAACCTATTCAAGTTGTTAAACATGCTATACAAAAAACTCTCTTCTATCTCCAACATTACAATTGGCTGAAGAGTAGAACTAATGCAGAGGGATTAAAATTCACTTTCATTCAGCAAAAAAGGAAATGTGTGCTTATTAGTCTCTCTAAATGAGAGACTACTATAATTCTTTCATTTTGAATAAGTTGTTTGGGTTTGGTTTATTTTTAAGAGCAGATCTGTGAATCCCTTTTTCAATAACATTTGTATTCCAATAACACTGATTAAAGTGTCTATCACATTTTTAAGTGTGTTGGAATTGATATATAATTTATATTCCTATAGGATATGCTTTTAGGGATTTTTCTGCTTCTGTTCAAGACTTCTGAACTTTTTGTTCAATCCTCTTTTTTTCCATTACTGTATAATTTTAAATTATTTGGAATATTGCTTTCTTTTTTCATCACTCCCTTTTCCTAGCAACTGATATCTTTTGAAGAACCTCCTTATATTTGCTTTCTTAATGATAAGTAGAGATCATAGAAAAACAGAAGTGAGGTAGGAAATGGCTGTTGTTGGACAGGTCCAAGCCTATTAGAGCTTGTACAACTGCATCATAGGTTTAAGCACTTTGTGTTTAAATTCATATTAAATTTATTAAGAAGTTCAGCAGAAAAATATTTTTCCCCTTCAGTAATAAAAAGCCTTCACCACAATATTTTCAGAATTGAACAGAATTTCTATAATCAGAAATTTGATTGCCTGGGAACTGCTGGGTTGTTTCCATTGAACCTAGAGGGTTTCATGAGGACCCTGAAATGCCTCTCTGATACAGGTATTTTTTTCCCTAAAATAACCAAGAAAAAGATTTCATACAAGGTTTCTTTCACTTTTTTTTTTGAAACTGGATTTATTCCAAGTTTCCCCAAGATATTGTTCTTGAACAGTTATATCATCTGTCAAATACTTTCATACGGTTTTAATCTGTAGTTTTATTACATTGAAAGCAAAGGAGTCCTATTAGGGATTAATATCTTAATTATTCTAATTAAAATAAACAAAAATCCAAGTAAGGGTTAACCTCCTGCGGCTGAACAGAACTTGGTCCATCTGTGCAGTCCTACTGTACTTTTCACCCATCTGTGCTATTGCATCTTGGTTTAGCTGTTTGCCATGTTTTGCTTTGTGGTATTTGCATTAACTTGCAGGTTTTTTTCCATCAATGGATTCTGTTCAGAGCTTTAAGTCGGAGGACACTTGAAACTTGGTGGGAATCAAAAAACAGTTCCAGATTTTGTGTCTCAGATTCTTGATATAAATTTATCATTAATGTTGTTTACTTGGATTTCACTATCTTTTACTCTTGAAATGATTTGGACTAACCCCAAGACTAAAAACAATAGAATAATTTGCTTGTGTCTCTCGAGTCTCCTTGGTCTCTGTTGGCTGGTTCTAGTTGCTGTGGTTTTGCATTTATAGGACAAAGTGCTAACAAGAATAGCAGCATTATAAAACTTAATGAGGCAAAAATATCAGTAAGGTCTGATCACCACATAAAGTACCACCTTTTGGGATTATGTTGATGACTGAAATAATTACCTTGGGTTTTCATTGTAACTAGGTTTCAGCTGAGAAAGAAGTCACTTTTTCCTATTAATATAAACTTTTTTTTAAAGTAGGTCAATGAAATGTTTTAAATGATTCATAAATGTTTCAAGATTTTCATCATATCAAACAAAGGTAGATTTAAATTAACCAGTGCATTCTTTAATATCTGTGATACTTCTTAACTAAGAAGGAAGAAATAATTTTAGAAGTGCTATTTTCAGTACTTTAAAGTCCTGTAATAATTAAAAATGCTGTTAACCTTACAAATTCAAGGTACCTTTTTTTAGAAGACACTTATCTCTCTGTGACTTTATGTAGTGCCTATGAAAGTATAATATTATTTTAGTAATCCACAATATTATCTTAGTAGGTCACAATAGGGAAAACTTGCAACCCACAAATACCTACAGCACTACCACAATATTTTCTGTCCTTTCCAGCACACCTGCCATGTCGGTGGAATGAGTTGTGAGGAATAAGATTTCAAGACAGTTGTGTTTGAATTTGGGGACCTAGATAGTTGCAATCCAAGAAATATCTCTGTGTTGCAGTCGGTAACAAGCAGCTGCTGTTTTGCTGACATTTAATGATGATAAAAGACAGTGCAACAAAAACAAACAAACAACCCAGAAAAGGTTCACCTCTGACTTCTTCAGTCCTAAGTGATCAATAAAGAATAGATAATTTGTCAGGAAGGTGTTGTGAAACTCAGCTCAGCACAAAGTTCAAGTTAGAGAAAGTACAAATTATTTTTTTTTCTGATAAAGGCCTGATCCCTTCAGGTTATGATGGTGTTGCTCAGTATCTGAGTTTTTAGTGTGACAGTCTATGCTCATTCTGTCTGACAGAATGGCATGTAGAAAACTTTTTTTTCTTTAGACAAAGTTTGTCTTGGTAAATGTAATTATGTTTAGAAGTTTTTGAATAGGCTGTAGGACTGGTCATAGTGTAATTAGATATTCTAAAACTGATCATATTCTAAGAATTAAAAAACTAGAGTATTTAATTTCAAAGTCAAAATAGAGTTAAGTCTTGTCTGAATTCATAATTTCTCTTGTATTTCATAGTTTCTCATCCAAGAATTCCTCAGAAAGACTTTAACATTAAGCAGCGCTTCAAAGTAGTTACACAATTTTTATAAATAAATACTTTTGTGTATTCTGGTGTAAATTTCTTGTGATTCAATGGAATTAGAAGCCCTTGTAAAATAAAATTTTATTCATTCACAGTTTATTCAACAGGGGACCCTGATAGCATTGCCTATCACAGCAGATCATTGAATTTATTCGTTAAAGAGAAAGTGGTTTGTGTCCTACCAGTTGTATAGAAAATTTTGATGCATGGCATGCCCTATTTTGATAAAATTTCAGTCCAGAAAATCAATAGCGAGGTTAAGAAATCACATAGGTATTTTATGATTAAAAACATTAAGCCAATCTTCATTTTTGGCTGAATGCTAGTCTTTGCATAGTCTAGAGCAGGAAGAAATAAACTTTTGTAAGGAGCATATTCCCTTTCTTCCTCATATCCTTGTGAAAATGTACCCAGCTGGGCTAAATTATGTGCCATGGAAACAGAAAAGTCCATAGATATTAAAAAATGACGTCTTAGAATTTTAGGTTTTGAATTTCCCACATAGCTATTTCCTGTTAAGTGTATTTGGTCTGGGGCAGATGGATTATTTCAGCACAACTATAACCCTCCATGCTCCTAATGAAGACAGAACAAAGGGTCTTGCTTCTCTGAAAACTAAATAGATTACTCCTCTTCTTGGTGTAAGAAAGGTGGGAGGGAAGGCCTTGAATGCAGAGAGAATAAAGCACTGACCTGAAACACGAAAGGGCTAAGTAGTAGTAAACTGTGAAAAAAAGATTGTTTCCTAGCTAGTTCCTATTCTCAAAAGAGTTTGATTGTATACAGGTCCCCTGGGAAGTGCAGAGGCATCTCTGAGGGGCTTGATGAGGAAGATGGGAACAGGCTGGAGTGCTTGGACAAGGAGCAGGTGTCAAATTTTAGGTAAGCTGGGTCTGTGGCTAGAAACTGGGAATTGGAACCAAGGTACTAGAGACAATAATAAAGTTAATTGTTCCAACAATAAATGCATTTTCAGTTTAATACATTTTTCTTAGAGGGAAGGTAAGTTATTATGATTCTAAGATTGCTGACTATTGTTAGCAAAACTATCTAGCTTGTATCTCAGTGGGGAAAAAATACACTGAGGAATAACATATTCCCTTTTAATTTTTTATAGCTTTGGAAACTATTTCTGTTTTTCCCACATCCCAGGAAGTAGATACCTTCAATTTTTTTTTTCGCCTTGCAATATTTCTAGACCAGCTGTTTTTTTATTCTCATTCTTCTCGTTTCTTAGTCTTCATCCTCTGTCTGCTTTACTTTATTTTCCTTTTTCCTCCTCTATATACTAAGTGACTACTAACTGTGAAAAGAGAATACACTCTTCAAGAATCTATTATAGAGGACAATGAATTTTTAAACCTGTTAAAATTACCATGGTGTGTTTTAGTTTTTGGAAACTACAAGATAATATTTCATATTTTTGACCAGTAAGTAATATTTTAGATATTTCTTCTGTTGGAAAGGAGTAATAGGCAAATCTTGTGAATTGGTATCCTGAAAGCTGTGCCCTAGCTGCGCTCGTGTCCATTTTTGACTTGTAACTTGGCAGTCATGACTTTACAGAGGATACTGACAAACAGAGCTTCAAAATTTCCTTGTTAGCTTTTCACCTCTTTTTGTACTTAAGAGAAGTGATGAGTCTTTAATACAGTGGTTTCTTCATCAGGATACATGTCTATCATTTTATCACAGGAAATGAGAATGGGAGACATGTTATGTATACAAAATTGTTTTCTCGATGATAGTGGAGATTTAGAATGCATCCATACCCTCTTTGAGACCATATTTGCAGATGATTAGCAGAAACTAATTTCCAAATTGCTGGCATCTATTTCAGCTGAATCCTATACAGACTGCTAGGTGGAGGGTAAAATATATTCTGCTTATGATATTAACCAAGTAATATGAAACATCCTTGTACTGTAGAACACACTAGATGTAACCAGAGTTAATCTTGTATTAGAAAGCATGACTTTCTCATTTATGCAGAAGACTCAGTACAGAATCATATAGCAACCTTTAGTTCATTGAAATCAGAAAATTTAACAGTAAAATGAGGCTATAATAGTGCATGTTATTACTTGCATAGAAACAAAAAGCATAAGCGCTGCAGTGAGCACCATCTCTTGAGACAACTTGCTCGATAGCAATTTAATGCACGTGGTGATAATGAGAAAAAACGAGATGACGCGAGCAGAGTTTGACATTAGTTGGATGACACCCGGTTCTTGAGTTTCTAGCACTGGAGAGAGTCTACAGGGAGCAGGAGTCCCCCACGACCACTCCTTGTGCTGCAGGAGCACCCAACGCACACACGGGAGCCCTCCCGTGCGAGCAGCTGGCTGCACCAAACTGACACTGCTCTTCTCACAAGTGATCAAGAAAACCACAAAAATGCAGAAATAGATAGGACACAACTTGGAAGTTGTCACTGTAGATTGAAGGAACAAAAGTTACTGGTTTTATAATGTAATTAGACTTTTGCTGGAAATCTTGCTGGAAAAATGATGAATTTAGGTCACTGTGAAAGTAGTCTCAGAGTTACATATTGCACTCAACTAAAATTAACATACCAGTTAAGAGATTCATTCAATGCTACAGTAACAGAAATGTAAGTCTGAGCCAGATTTAATGCCTTGTGTCAGGGTTCTGTGATAATTTCTTTTAAAATTTTATTTACACATGATCTTTAAAACTAATATTTTGTTAAGAAATCCTTCATATCAAATCTGTTTATTTTAACAGTCTATTTTATAGTTTTCTTGCAATTATAATTGGGTAAAATAACACTGCAGGAATGCTTTTTTTCAAAAAACTCTGATGAATAAATTTGATATTATATATTGGTTAAAACAATGCTTCAGCAAACTTTCATAATATGTGTTAGATTTGGGAGAGTTTAAATGTTTTTCAAAATGTGAAATCAAAAGTAGAGTTTGAATAATTTTGTTCAGTGCCACAAGTTTTTTTTTCCTTTTATTTAGTTATTTATTTCTCATTCTATCCTCACATGCAACCTTAACATTAATATTTGTAAACAATGAATATCACTGATGATACTACCAACTTTAATCAGAAATTTTAAAAACTCTGATTTTAAAAATCCTCAAACTACAAAATAAGGTGTACTAACCTACAGTGTTAAATAATGGCAAAAGAATTGAAAGCTAAAGAAAAATTTAGGATGAATGTTGCAATTAAATAAATTAGAAGTGGAATCTTTAAGCAGACAATGATAGTGTGAAAAAACTACCTTAGTGACAAAACTGTTTCATTAGCCCGGCACACAATTTTAAATATTGGGTAGGTGTTTGTTTCCATTCATTCCCTCACCATTTCTAAGTTAAACCTCCAGTGCTTTACTCCAATTCAAAATCCATTTAGACTATCCTTCCTTTTACAAAAGGAAGCTCCAGGCCTTCTATAAATAAAACAAGCATGTGAAAATCTGCCAATGCAGCACTGCCCCCACACATACTCATATGAGTAGCTTTATTAAGTGGAAAGAATATACTATTGAGGTTAAGAAATATTGGCTTGCTTTATATAACAGACTGGCACAACAGTTAAGTGCGGCAGGCAATCAGCTTGCACCGGCAAGCTGACACACTTGCAGAAGCCTGTCCAAGGGTTGCTGACATTGTATCTCGCCCTGTGGAGCCACACCATTCCACGTTCCCATAGAACATGTACTTAAGGAATACATCAAATTCATTTGATCTAGACATGTGGCTAAACCGCAGGAAAGCTAGGTAGCCATCCAAGCTCCGGGCAAGCATCACTATTCTGATACTGATCTTGAATTCAATTGAGTGAGAGTCAGGGCTCTTAGCAAAACCAGGTAGAGATAAGAACACTGAAATATCCAAAAGCTGTATAAAACACAGACATTCTTTAAAAATGTAAAATTATTTCCAAATGTGGCTATTAGTTTCCTCTTCTCACTTCAGTGTATTCTAAATAAATAAGATGGTAGTATTTTCCTTTCACTGCTGTTGTGTCAAATTGATACTAATCTTAAGAGGGAAAACATCAAATATTGATCATAATTAATAGCTGGTGTCATCCTCATCAAAACAAAGAATAGAGATGTATAAAAATGTCAGCATGGATTGAAACATACTCTCTGAAGTGAGAAACTCATTCAAATGACCTTTTTTCCTCAAAGGATGAGAACTTTAACTATGAATATATAAATTACATTTGCCAAGTAAGTACCTAGTATTCTTGCAGTACTATTAATTACCAGAGCTTGTTATGTCATTATGTCAGTTTGCAGTGTTTTTACCAGTGACAGTGTTAGGTTTAACAAATAAACAGGGATTCCAACTGACTATATTTCAAAAGGATAGATGACTAGAATAATTTCTAATAAGTCAAAATGCAGCAGTGACTCAGTATCCCAGATTAAGCTGCTTATATTTTGAGAAGAAGGTACATTATGCTTTCAAGTATAAGAAAAAACTGCCTTCCTTTTTGTTTTGTAAAAAGCATTTTACCATGAGGTTTCCTTTTCTCATTTAGTCTACTTTAAGTGATGGGATCTATAAATATTTTATTGGTACCTGATGGAAGAACAGGAAATGCCAATAAAATATATCCGCTTGGGAAATATGTGTACTAGCAGATTGAACAGCAACTGCAGCTCCCATGTGATATGGCAGTTAGAGTAATGCCTTTTGGAAAAGAAGCTTAACCTACAAATCTGTAGGAAATTTGCACCAAATATCTACTTGGAGTGCAGGGGGCTAGTGAAGGATGAGAAAAGAATCTTCAGCTCTCTGTTGAGCTGTCAGTGGCTGAGGACATCTGTTTCCAAAGAAAATGACACTAGGAGTGTCCCTGCTGTGCAAGGGTAAGTTAGGGGAAATGTCGGTTCCGTTTTGCTTACCTTGCCATCTCCCTTTGGCCTTGTTTGATACTGTTCTAAGTGAGTGGAAGTCTGCTTTGAGGCAGGGGGTTAAAGTATTGAAAATGTGCTTCAACAGAATATGCATGCATAATTGCTCACTAATAAGGCCTCTTCCCATGTCCATTACGCAGCTGTAGTGGGGACTGCTCTCATCTCTGGTGGTTTATTTCATTTCGTCTTGATTTTGAGAGATACTTAGATTTCTTGTTCACATATAGTTAACTAAGAGTTCCTGATGATTTTTAATGCTTCTTAAAAGATGAAAAGGCCAAAAGGTAATTGCCTTCTTTCATTAGAAAATATGTTGTTTAAAGTTGGATCCCTCTGAGGTTTCTGGAAACAGCCTTGCAGGGAAGGTGATGAACTACACATTAGTGATAGGTATTAGATGTTTTAAGTCATACTATCCTGGAAACCTCAAAAGATCAAAAAATATTGTGGGTGGCATGATAATCAAAATATTCTGATGTCAGAGCTGAATGAGTCAGAGCCAAATGTTAATTTTCCACCAATCCAAGAGGCAGCAGTACAGATAAAGGCACTGGAGACTCTGGGGCAGTATTGTACTTTGTGAAATATTAGTTGTATTTAATTTTTATTATCTGTATGAGTCTAATATACAATTGTAGGGATCTGACACAGCATCTCAAATATGCGTATAGTCAATCATCACTTGAGGCTTAAGTACTGGTGTTGTTTTAATCAATGTTTGATGCCACAGTGACAACCATGACTACTTTTAAAAAGTCAGAGTCATTTAGGAACATCACTAAATTTCTAAGAGGGTTCTTTCTCATCTTTGTAAAACCTAATTCCACCATGGAAATTTTGGCCTGATTATTAAATGCCTCTTAATTTTTAGGTTTTCTGTCTACATTAAACTAATACATATTTAACAGCACCCTATAAATTATTACATAATCACTGACTTAATCAAGGAAGTTCTAGTTGAGGATTAAATGATAAGAAAAAGATCTTGATGTCTAAATAGCAATCTTCAGTTTCACTCAAAAAATTATACACTCGTGTAATACCATACTAACACAGAGAGATAAGCAAGAAAGTTGTTAATATGAAATATATCTGTGCCTGTTGAAAAGGACACAAAAATGGACAGGAAGAAACAGAACTAAGAAAGTAGTTCCCCTTCATCAAAGTAAAAAAATTTTTCACATAAAGACAGAGATAATTAACAAAAGGATTAGCAGTCATTATGTATAGCTAACTAGAAGGTAGTATAATCGGACAGCTGCAAAGTGCACTTTGGCTTTAAAATAATGTTAATATTTACCCTCTATGCATTCAGCTAAATTGCCAGATAGATTGAAGGTTAAAGGGTAGCACATAAAGATCTCTGTGTTCTGTTCTGGCAATGAACACTGTTGCCAGTTATTGCAAATGGACTTAGGACTAAGAGCAGCTCTAAAATTTGGATGAGAACTGCTCCATGTAATACAAATTTGAAGGAGATAAATGCTTTCCTGTGGAGTGATAAATGTGTTTCAGTCACAGATTTACTTCCTGTTTGTGAACTCTGATAAAGCCTGGGCCAATACAAAACTTGCATCTCCTCATGGAAACAAATGGGAATTTAACAGAAATTTAGAATTAATTATTTTATATTATTTTGGCACTTCTATTTTCTTAGAGCAGTTGCAGATACCAGTGTTCTTTTGGGACTTCTTTTGGTGCTTTCTTGGTTCAATACCTTTTCACATTCCCCAGAAAAGGTAATACAGCTCTTGAACACTGTCTTTGTGATTCCACCCTGTGTGTCCTTTTCTTTGGATTGCTGTCACATAAGGGGACATGAGGAGAGATGATTTAAACAGAAAGGTAAAAAAAAAAAGACTTTATGGATTTATTTTGTTCTGTAAGGAAAGTACTATTGCCTTAAGAATTAAAATATGAAATACTTCATTATTAAAAACTTCAGTAAGGGCACATTTTTATTTTCTGATCTGAAGTATGAATCTCTAGGAATTAAAATATGAGATACTTCAATATTAAAACCTTTAATAAAGGCACATTTTTATGATCTGCTCTGTGAATCTCATATACAAAAGAGGCAAAACTGATCCAAAGAGCAATCAATAAAGTTTTTGTTAATATTTCATTAAGTATTGTACAATTATTTTTACATTTTTTAGATTCCAATTGTAGGAATTTATTTATAATGCTAATTAAAAAGAGTAATTTGTCAAAAACTCCTTGATTTGGGAAACCAATGATGGTGCACCCTGCTGAATTTGAGAGAGGAGATATATATATTTGGATTTTTTTTCTAGCAACTTCAATTTGAAAGACAGTTTTTGATGAAATAAATTAAGAAAGAAGCTTTCCAAGTAATCTAATCCAAATATTGTCTGCTGCATATATTTTGCTTGGCTGATTCATCAACAATTCTGACAGTTTAGTTTTTCTTTTTAATTGTAAAAATTTTTTACATTTTCTGTGATCCCACTTGCTAAAGGTTAAGCTTAATTGCTAAGGTTTGTCCATTAAAGTTGATCACATTAGAAGGACACAGGTCTGATAGATATTAGTCATTTTCTACTGGTAGTAGAAATGGCTTTCTTAAATTATTTGCCCCATTTGGGTGTTTAATAGTAGCTGAAAGTAGTCAGGTTCCAAAAAGCAATTTGAATGCTGTTAAACTAATTAAGGAGCTAAATGGCTCCATAATAAACAGAAGATCTTGAAAGTTACCTTCATTAGTTACAAGAGGAAAATGGTCATTAATGTGATGGGAAGTACCTGAAGAAGTGCCTGCCTGCAGGCAAATCCTGTCATCAGGACAGTCTGCAGACTCAGAAGTATTAGTATGAATACTGTCAAAGGCTCCTGGGTCACTTCTTTTTATTTTTCATTGGAGAGGAGGTTTTGATGTTATTTAGATTGTCTAGAAAATACTTGTACTTTATTTTCCTTATGTCTCTTGTAAGCCTATATTTAATTTGGCATCAAGGAGGAGAAAAAAAAGCATGCCTAAATTTCCCTTATTTCCTCTCTGTTTGGATATAGATGTATCAGTTTATTTCTGTGTACATCACTTCCCATTAAAAATAATCTTCATGAGCTAAGAAGGTCTATAGTTCACTTGTAATCTATATAATCAGAAAATATCCTGTGTTGGAACATACTGCTAAAGAAAAAATAGAAGTTCCTTCCCACTTTCATTTTTCTTAACTGTCTATAAAAATTAATTGTTTTATTTACATATTAATACAAAGATATAGATAGATAGATAGATAGATAGATAGATGCAGTCATCTGCTTCATGGTGATTTTCAGGTCTTGGGATAAGCATACCAGCATATTGTGAAAATAAATGAATCAATGACTCTAAGAACCAGCAATACAAAGTTATCAGTCACTTCTTAACTGTTAGCAGATTTGTAACATATTTTAAAACTTCTTTATACTGAAATTCTGCTATAAATTTAGTCATTATCTTAATCTCATAAATTTAGAAAGATCAGTAGATCTATCAACTATAATTGGTACACCTAGAAATTTTTCTATTAGTAATAAAGCACAGTAGCTTCTGTGATAAGTACCTTCTGTAATTTTAATTCAGTTGCCAGATGAATCGGGTGGAATATACTGCAAATTGTCCTTTCTCAAGTCATTGACATTTTTGCTTTAGCAGAGCTAGTTTAATCTGATCTGACTGGGCAGATGTGTCCACCCCTGCAGATTCTGTTGGAGGCAATGGAGCTTCACACAGTTTTATAGCCATTATTTGACGCAGAACTGGCATTGCTGTAAAAAGTGTGTGCTGCAGAGGCTCCTATTTTTTCTGGAATATAAAGCAAGTAAATAAAAAAATGCTAGAATGGGACTGATAAAGAGGTAGAATATCCCACTTTCCTTTCTTTTATCAACAAAAATTTGTTGTTAACTTGAAATTACAAATATTTCCTTAGTGAAAACAATACTCATTTTGGGTTGGTTTTTTAACTTCTGTGTCAAAAGCTAGCACAGTGAAGACATAAAATAAGTACATATTCCATGTTTTCTGTTAATTTATTCTGTTTCCAAAATTATTATATGCATTCATCATTAAGGTGTTAAATCTTTGGAAAATCTAACTGGATTAGATTTTCAAACAAACAAACATGTTCTTCATTTCTTGAGAGAGTGTCAGATGGGCAGGACTGAAAGCCAAGGAAGGAGAAAAAACATCAGGCAAGATCATAATTTGCAAATCTAAATCTCTGCTTTTGAAAAAAAATACAACTAGTGATTACAGTTTTTCTTCTTCACATTTTCAAAAATATGTAATAAAAAAGATGAAAATATGCCATCAATGCTATTGATTAATAAATATATTTTATAAGCCTTTATCTGGAGAGACCAAAAATAGTATGTAAGTAGATATCTTCTCTTGAATAACAGATACACAAGAAAATCTTGTTGCTAAAGAAAGCTTAGAAAGTTAAAGCATTCATTTACATGTAGCTAAGGCCTCCTGATATTAAAAATATAGCTGTAAATGTAGATCTCAGAATAGTGCAATAATTTTCTGCAGACCATGTTACAAACATGGAAGTTAGACTCTCTCTTGTATGTAAGCTATATAAGGCTATGCAGAAATTAAAATTATGTTAGTCATAGACTTGTAATAAAGGCACTCAATTTAAAACCTTACAAATCACAGAAATAGTTTTGAAACAATTTTTGGAGCTAAAGTAATATAATTTGAAACAATATCCTAATATAGCCTTCCTTTTTCTTTCAAAGATAATGTATTTTACCTAAATATATGTAATTTTCTCCAGAATTCAAACAATGGACAACCAGGAAAGTATGCCAAGCTTTTACCCTTGTCTTTATTGTTTGAGAAATCCTAAAAAATTACATCTGGGAGAGACAGTAAACTTGTGTTTGTAGTCAAATCTCTTTACTGGAAATTAAATTTAATCTGTTAATTAATTTTCTAAGCGCTACCGATGAGTGTCTCTCACACAGCCACAGAGATTTTCTGTTCATATAGTTCTTTCAACATTGTATTGCATCCTTTTAGAGGGAATTCAGAGTCTCAGAAAAATGCAAATATACAAACAGGTAATAGCAGTATAGTGTCTTTTCAGAACAAAAGTATCACTTGAATATCTTGTTTGATGCTCTCCCTTTTGGATCCAAAATAGATCCTTGAAATGTATTGACCTTTGCTGTTTCAGGGATTCTTGATTTTATAAATCTGCTTTTAAAGAGCTAAAACCACTTTGAGGAGTCCATTATAGAGCACTTCATTTGCAGCCTGTGGTTAGTCTGCTTTGAGACTCCAGTAGAAGCAACATATTTCATTAATAGCAGCAGTGGGAAGAGAAAAGATAGATCTGTAAAGTCTTGGTATCTCTGTACATAAAAACAATGCCTCCTATTAGTCTGTAATGAACACCATACCAATACAGACTTAGAAATTTATTTAATTTTATGCTGTTGGAAAAACACAGAAGCCAACCCTGTTGATACTGAAGTGGGGGAGGAAAGGAATCCACCAGATCTTCCTTCTTAAATAAGGAGATTCCTATAGTTGCTCTCAGACATTCAGCTCCCTTAGATGCTACTGCTAGCCTGACCAGTCTTGATCTCTGTACATACAGCTTGGAAGCTGTAATTAGATGATCTGTAAGGTTCCTTGCAAGCCAAATAAGTGTATGATTCTGTGACTCCCATCCTTAAAGTGAAGGCCTTAAAAATATTTGGGCTCAGAATCAGACCCTCTTGGAATAATTCCAATCATGTAAAATTGTTTATTTTTTTAACATATCCATCTATTCCCCCGGTCCTTCAGCATACATATATCTTGTTAAAGGAGTGTGCAGAGTCCAAGTCATGATGTGTTTTATGCTTATACTAAAAATTCTGTGTGGTGAGTCTTCTTTTGTCTAGAACTTGATAATCCCTTTAACAATCTATCATTCCTTTCTAATGCCATTACCCTTGTTTTCTTCACTTCTCAATGATAGTTCATAATGGCAACAATAATACAATCTGAACCTTAATACGGATGTCCTCTGGATAATTATTCAGTGGAAATTTACCTTGGAACACTGACATCCTTATAGGGTGTGTGTGGGTGTGTGTGTGTGGGTGTGTGTGTGTGTGTGTGTGTGTGTGTGTGTGTGACTATATGCTGTATATTTAAATATAAATATACACTTACACATGCATACATTATACACACACACTCTCAAACATGCACTGCAGTGAACATAACAAGAATACATTATTCTGTATGATTCAGCCCTTGTGGGAGAGCATCTTAATTATGGTGTACTGCCCAGTAGATGGAAGACCTTGACAAACCAAAGCAACTGTAATTAGGGCCATCATATGGTTTGAGGACTGGAGAACATTATAGAGGAGAGTAAGCTGAGGATGCTTGGTATGATCGTAGAATGATATAAACCTAAAGAGGAGTGGGCTGATGGCAAAATTTTGGCCTTGATGTTAGCTTTCTCATAGGTGTTTATGAGCAAGAGTGGCCTGACTCTCCTGCAGGATGCCGTTCATGAGGCTATAGACAAGAGGCACAACACAGGATGCTATGCTTAGGTAGGGATAGGAAATTCCACCATAAAAGGTCTGTGTTGGATTGCCCTGATAAAGAATGTAGAGGTTCTCCAAACCTGAGAAGGAGAAATCTCTTCTAAGTTTGAACGCAGTCCTCTTTTAGGCAGGAGTGTTGTCAGTATGACCTGCAAGACTCCTTCTAAATTATTCTGTGATTCAACAGTTTGAACTGTTTAACAAAATGTTAAAATCCAACACTGAAGAGTAATAATGATGTTAGATAATTGGAATGGCTTTAAATAAGAGTGTAGTCTCACAAGGAAAGAGAATACTTGTTTGAAATAAGATGAAGAAAAAAATTTACCCAACGTGCTTTTGTCCATTTATCCAGTGAAACATGTGTTTCTATTCAAGTTTCATGCCGATGCTTATAGATAATTTCTGGCTCTAATAAAATCTTTTTTAGTCTTAGCAGAGGTTTCTCTTATGAACAGTGTAATTTGGTATTCTACTTCTTTGTGAAGATAATCAAATGTATTTTGGGCAGGTCTCAAGGTATCATATTCAAACTGACATTGGATCGCTTGGAAATTTGGTCATATTCCACACCTGAATTTTTTACTGAATTGCTGGACAATAAGCAAGTAATATTACATCTGAATCTTGAAACTTGGGACATACATTATAGTTGCATGTTTACAGTTACATACGTTTTGGAAGGATAAAAACAATAATTCTATATCCCAGTTCTGAAACTCAGCCTATAGGTTTATCTTATCTGGAAGAGAGATTTTATCTTCTTGTGCTATATGCCTTATCTGATTCATTATACTGATTTTGGCTTATTAACAAATGGTTTTCTGACAGGTCAAAATGAAAGTAACCTAGACCTTTTTGTGAAGTAAAAGCTGTAAGTATAGATGTGGCTAAAGCAAATGCAAACAGCCAAAAAATTATCTTGGTGCCTGCAAAAAGTTTAATTCAGGGTTCAGGATCCAATGAAATCCTTGAGAGTCTAAGAAAAGTGTATCAACGAAACAATTATAAGATAAGCACTAATAATCATAAAGAATTTAATAGGAGACCTCTCCAATGTGCTAAAAAAGACAATAGAAAACTTGATGAAAAACATGAAGAAGTTATACCAAGCTGTGCAGGTCAGATGCCTGCACTCCATCATGTTATGTATTCAGAGAAGTGGGTACATCAATATGGACCTGGTCTTAGGCACCTGTGCTCAACCTGTGGGACCAAGTGTGCTAAATCTATACCCCAATCTTATATCTTCATATATAATTCTGTCCATACGGCAAATGTTAGACTATTCTCCTCCCTCTTTTGTCTCACAAAAATGTTCTGACAAGTCTTTCTGAAGATATTTTAAAAGTTGATGTGATAATATATATGTAAACCAATTTAAATAATAAATCTGAATAGGGGAAAAAAAATTTGTCTGCAAATTTGAATTTGACAAGGACCTGACTTTTGAGACTGCTGCTCTAAGCTTTTTAAGATACTTTGAAAGTACATTTCTTGAAGTTTGTGAGCACCAAAAGAACAGACAGTTCAACAGTGCATTTTAAATATTTAGAACACCTAGAAAAGTGTGTTTTGTGGCATGTGGCAAAGATTACATTCTGCTTTCTGGAAAGGCTAGTGCCTGCTTGATGGTTTCAAGTACCCTAGAAGCACATGTGTGAAAAAGAGTACTGCAGGAATTTAGGTATTCAGAGCCAGATGGTAACATCCTGCACATCAAACCTGCAGAGTATGAGCTCTGGGTTTGCGCACATTCATGGTGTTCCTCAGTGCTGGTTGGCCTCTTTTCATATACTCCCTTCCTACACTGGCAGCTGAGGATGTGTGTCTTTTGCCTATTATGCTGACCATGCCCTCAGTTGCTGTTCCAGAGCTGTGACAGAATGCAGGGAACCCTTTTTGTACTGTTCTAGTCACATGGTGTGGTTCCTCCATACAGAGAGGAATTTTCTCCTTGACATGTCTAATCAGTCTTTGGCAGTTTAAACATCTCAGGTATTTTTAGATTGATGTAATAGGACATTTTTCTAAAGAAATTTTTTTTTCTTACATTCTGTTTTAGGAGAAAGGCTAGACTAACTTTCTCTTATACCTTGAGTAAAAACAATATTTTAAAGAGAGAATATTTTTTCATTAATTATCTTTTAAAATGTATTTTATGCTTGCAGGATTTACCTTGGAATTTAAAGCATTGCGAAAGTGAATATATTTAATATGTTTTGCATTTGGTTTCTCCTACCATCCTCTATATTTTGACTTCTTTGTCCATTTTGGTAAATAGAGCCTATTTTTTGAAAGACTTCTAGAAGAGGAGTCCTATTCCCACAGATCTTTTTATCTATTCTGATGAATGTGCTTGTAAGTTATACAGTTCAAAGTTATATTGCTCAAAGTATTTTGTAGAACTCCAGTAGCTAAAAAGATTTTGTCTAGCATTCCTCATCTTCTGCCAATAAAAATATTGCCCTATTTATGACAGAATTTACAGTTGGAGTTATTTAAAACTAGGTCTAACTTTTAGTTACTACCAGTTACTCTATTAAGAAGTGACTATGCCTTTAAGAGAGAAATAAAAAAAAAAAAAAAAAAAAAAAAAAAAAAAGGCATTCCAATTTTTCCTAGGTATTTCAACAAATATGCTCTTGAACAGCCCACCTGATTCCCCAAAATGCTTTCCACATTACGAAAATGCTACAAAAAGGTTTGTTTCAGTTGTTCTAAGGGACAGATGACCTTTTTCTCTTTGAAGCACTGTGTACAGAAGTAAGCTAGGAGATCATTTTTCCAGAAAATACTCTTAAAGTTGCCTTTCATTAAACACTTCTGTTTGAAAATGGTGTTTACTTGCATCAACTGCCGAGTGCCAGTAAGTCTGGATGGAATCCAAGTCCATTGCAATCTCTTTCTCTTTTCATTAAATATGACTTTAAAACAGCAGTTGTGTTTGGTTTCTTCTTAACTCCCTCAAGAATCAAATTCTAGGGTTTTTTTAACTCTTCCTCCATTTTATGTGAAATTGTGGATCCTTTTCCATGGAAGAAGAAATAATCTCTGAGCTTTCTTCAGGTTCTTTGCAGCACAGCTCATGCTTTTCTAAACCTATAGATCCTGCAGGCTTGTACGTATGTTAAAAGCCATATTTTCTCCTTGTGGAATTAGCAACTTACTAAAAGCACTGTTTCACGTTATGAAAAAAATTAATACAATAGTTTGATGGCAGGAAAAGTTAATCTTGTCATATTCAGCCTCATGAATAAATCACAAGGTACAATTTCATATTTATCCCATTATTTAAGATAGAAAGTGTATGTATGCCATCCATGCTTTTAATACCAATATTCTAGTACTTGTAGAAAAAACCCCATGCTGTTACCTCTGCAATGCATTTTTGTTTGTTCTTATTTGAATTTTGATATTGAATGTAGAGCTATTGTAGACATTCACATTATAAATTATTTTCTTCCAGAATATCTCAGCTGAGTGTTTATTAAAATGTATGAAAAATGTTACAAACACAAGAGAAATAATAATATGTTTATAATCTCATTGCCTATGAATCTTTTAGAAGTAGAACAGGAGTTTCAGAACTCCTGTTTAAGGCAAAACCTCAGGTTTAAGTCAGAGGAAATTACATTAGAAATGTCAAGGCAAGATGCTGCAGATAATAAGCAATGTTTTGTCTTAAATATACTCAAAACAGAATGAGAACAACTTAGTCCTGCTGTGTGTTGGTTTTTCCATGCTCAAGGACAAAAATATGCCCTAACCATTAAGACTGCAACATCTAGTATACTGTCAGGATAATTTCAAAATTCCCTTCACTTAAATTGTGAAAGACACTCATGCTTTTGTTCTATCTCCTTATCCAAGTGCCTTATGTTAGTAGTTCTAGTGCATGATGAAAAAATGTGGAAAACTATTTAAATTAAAACCCAAAAAATGGGAAGAAGCTAAAACCAGTAAACACAACAGTCACCACTGAATATAAAATAGAGTTAGCTTATGAATAAATGGCAAAATGCAAATTTGAAGGAAACAATGTAATAGCAATATTTAATCTTAAGTCAAATGAGTTAATAAGGTAATGGCGGGAAAAAATGAAATCATAACTGTTAATTCTCATTTTTCTTGCATATTATGATATCTTTGGTCTCCCCTCAAGGAATTTTTCTAATACCTTATTTTCTAATAGTGTGTCCTTTTTATGCATCCAGATTTCATATTACTGATTGTCTTCAGATGCTCATATTGAACAATACACAGGTGCTGTGTTGCTATTGTGTTTCTAGGTATGTAATTCTAGCACAACTGCAGTGTGGCTAGTTTGTTAAATGAAAAAGTAAAAAGTAGAGTTTTAATTGTGTAGAGATATTTGCCCTATAGCTTTGCAATATTATAAACTGGTAGAGATCTTTAGTCTTAAACCGGTCTCAATTATATTGTTCTCATCACTGAATAATGTTTTGTAAATTGCATAAGTCACAAACCTCATGATAAAAAAGACTAGAACTAGGGACAAAACATAACAATTTGAAAGGTTTCAACAATGGAATTTGGTTCACAATCTGAGAAAATGCTGAAAATATTACTATACAAGAGAGATTTCAATTAATTAAAAATGTAAACTTAGCTTTCCATATTGTTCCAAATCCAAACCTTAAATAAGTCTTGACTATTTTCAGCCTTTCAGGAATATCTGTCTGTACAGAACTTTTTCTTTTAGAAAGAATATAAAATACAACAGTCTTCTCTAGATGTGAGTGTAGCATTGGAATAGAAGCTTAGCACAAATTCCACTTTGTTTATGATCCCCATACTGTTCTCAGTTATTATTTACCCCTTTTTTCAGCCCTCCTGCTATATTACCATAGACACTAATCTTCATATTTTTGTTTTGTCTGTGTCATCCTCCCTCTTAGAACAGGTTAGAATTCTAATGCCTAAAAATATTCTCACTCCATTCCAAAGCAATTTGACTTCTCCTGAGTTAAAACTTTTACAACAGTTACTAATTCCCTACATGGACTCTCATGCATATATTCTTCTTGACAAATAATGGCAACTTGTATGCAGCTGTGCATAGAAAAGCTATGTACTGTGTACTGAATCTTAACCCCTTTGTTCCCACAAGGATGTAAATGTGTTTTATTTAGATAAATATATATATATATTTATAGTATTTATTTATTTATTTATATACAGTTTCATTTTTTTAAATTACTTGATGTCTTTCATCTTCCACACAGGTGTATTATAGCTCCAAATCAGTTCTTTGTCTTTTTTTCCTTGATTTCTTAATGGATTCTGGTTTTTAGTGGGTCCTAACTATGTTTTAATCTGGGTATAGCTTGATTCTTGTTTTAGCTTGTACTGTGTATTCCCACTATCAAAACTCCCCCAGCTTTAGAAACTACTTGCAAATGTGCTGTGATCTTGGTGACCTGCTGGACTAGTTTCATTTGTCACATCCTCTACTTAGATTCCTTCATCTGCTTTTCATACTTCCACAACCAGACATTCCCATTCTTTCTCTGTTAATACGAACTTAAAAATTTCATTTACCATAGTACTTACACTAGATTTTTAAAAAACAACAAAAAAGATTGTAAATACTACAGACTGAAGAATGACATGTTTAAAAATTAGGTGGGAAAGGACCTTCAGTGCCTGTCCACTCCAGTCTATTCCATGACTGCCCACCCTGTCAACATAAGGGTTGTTCTTCCATGTCTCTGTAATCTCAGTGAGGTTGTAGACCCCTCAAAGGCAGGATACCCCAAGAATCACCCCATGTAGATATGTTGAAGACTATTGCCATACCTTGTTTCTTCAAACCACTTAGTCTCTTTTGATCCAACAAGAAGTTGGCGGTTTGTTCTTTTTTTGGCGATGGTGGTGGGGGTAGAGGATGAGGAACCTCATCAACCTTTTTGGGCGTAGAGGATGAGGAACCTGCTGGGGAAAGTTCTGAATTGAAAATGAGCCAGCTGTGCTGCATGTAGAAGTTAATTTTCCTTAAAATTTGTCTCATAAAAATCATTCTTGTCAATGGGAAGTCAAATACATAATGGAATAACACTGATACGCTGTTACAGTTGAAGTCAAATGATGAGTGTTCTTGTTCTATGTGAGCTTGCATGGATGCTGAAGACAATGTCTGAAGACTGTATTGTATACATCCTACTCTGCTAGCTTTTTGATTAAAAGAGAGGTTGCAAAGAGTACTAGGCCACCTATAGTTGCAGTGGATTGTCTGCTGTGTGGAAAGTAAACTAGCTCTGAACACTGTATGAAAAATGTTCAGAATGTTTTTTTGAATTCTGTAAGTGGTATTATTATTCTGAGAAGTAGTATTAAAATTGTGGGCATAGTAGAGAGGTCCATAGTTGCTTATAGAATCATAAAATAAAAACCATAAAACAATAAAACTAAAACAAAAAAGGAACAAATATATATGATGACTTCCAAAATTGGGGGATTGTTTTTGTTCTCAAATGTTTGGAAGACACTATTCTAAGTAACAGCAACCAAGACAAGAAGTAATTTTATTGAAGTTATTTCTTAAAGATGGTGAAAAATAACTTGAAGGAAAATAGTGATCCTCTTTGGTGTTTTATTTGTGTTTTGGCCAGCTATCAATCTAAATGTCCTGAGTGAAGTAAAATAATAGAGCAAAATACCTGGTTCAATTGCTCATTAAAACCTTTGTTAGAATATTTTTCTATGTCAAAACACAGTGATTTGAAAATATATTTTAAAAACACCTTTCGCTTACCATGTATACACATTGAAATAGAGATCCCAATTTAATTATAATGGTTCAGAAAGGTCAGGGCTCTAGGTTTTCTCAATTTTTGTAGTAGTTTGGGAATGGCACTCCTGCTCCCCTTCCTCCCACCCACACTGCAAAGAGAGATAATGAGCTGTGGTAAGAACAATTTACTGGGAACAGCAATGAGGTAAGAAAGCAAATAGTATTGGCAACAATACTGATAACAACAGTGTACAAAAAGAGGGTGTTTTACGTGAAAAACGCTCACTGATCTAACCTGACCTGACACTACCCTGAGGGAATGAGCAGAGCAGTCAGGAAGACCTACTTCACCCAGGCTTTTTTCCCACCCAAAGCCATGCCCCTTCTTCTCAGTAGTGGGTAGTGAGTGATATGAGGTGGTATAGAGTAACAACCCAGAGACAGCCATGCAGCTCCAGGTTCCAAACCCTCATTGCTACTTTGAAAAATTAACCCTGTCCTTGGCTGAAACCAGGACAGCATAGAAAGAAGCAATATCAATCCCTGAAACATATTATATCAATTTTGATTGAGTTTTCTAGGTCAGCTCTGCTCTCCAGCCATCAAGCTGGGAGCTGCAATTTACTATCATCTTGTACTTGTAATTCAGCGTTTTTTGTTGTCTTTAGTGATAAGCTGCATAATAAAAAAGACAGTTTATTGAGATTTTGAACTATGTACAAATAAAATCCTTTTTTAATTCAGGAAGTGCGTTGTGAAGATATAGCAATACAGACTAAGAATATTCAAGTCGGTTTGTATTTTTGTGGTTTTTGATGGTTGGGGTTTTTTGTGTGTGGAAGGTTTTGATTTTCTGATTGTTTTTAATTTATTCCCCTCCTTCCTGACCATTTCTACTTGATTCTACTTTTATCTTCTGCATAACTGTACGTGAATATACAATGTAGTCCAGTCTCTACTTATAATTCTCTACAGTTACTGTAATTCAGTTACTAACAATAACTAAAGTAACTTTAAAACTTTAACTTAATTATGCATGACATAATTAATGTCTATTGATCCAGTATGTTGCTGTTTGTGTTGTTGCATGCAAAATCAAAATTACTTAAAATGTCCATCTTTAAACAGAGTTTTTGGGCATATTATTCCAATTCACTTTTAGCTGTACGAATTGACAAGTGGATTGAATACTTACTTCACTGATAGAGTGCAACTTGCTGAATACTGGTACTTGTACTAGTATATTTGTTAAAGTCTGAATTTCCAGGATTCTGATACCTTTTTCCATGGCTCACCTCAAGCGGTATATTTTAGATCCAAAATTGTGAATTGTGCCTTAAATATTATTGTAGCCTGTGTCTATGGAACTGTTATTTTTTCATTGACACCTTTTTGGAGGACAGGCTGAAAAGGTTTGCAAATCATACTTCAGAAAAACAGTTATAAAGACTCAGAAAGTGTTCTGAGTAGGAAATCAGGCTTGCTTTACATTTTAACTTCTATCAGTTTGGCACTGCATAGAAAAATAAAAGGATATTACTTCCTTTTTTGTTTGCTGATTCAGCATACATTCAGCAATGCTGACACAGCTCCAGAACGAGCTCCTAAATATAACTTCCTCTCTTAATAAAGAGAATTTCAAGTAAAAAAAGGAAGGTTTTCCCATAATCCTTCATTCAAAGAAGTGTAACTCACAAAATAATTTCACATGCAATACTGTCTGACAAGGTTCTCCTTGTAGTTCCAGCTCAGAAAAGACGCAGTGTGTAATACATCAATGATTTGTTCTTTAACCATAGACCATCACCTCAGATAAAAGTCCTGGCATTTGGGAAAAGTATATAAGTGGATCAAGATCCTCAGCTGGATCACCAGTCACAGGAATGTCAATTTGACAGTTATTCGTCTGTGGGTTGCAGTAATTTTCTGAATAAAAGGTCCTTTTATACTTGACCTGAGTGTACCTTTCCCCTTAACAATATAACACCACAATTTCTTTTACACTGCAATTTCTAATTCCCTATTTGGAAACTTAGATTATATAAAAAAGATAGTCTATGACAAATTGTTCAGTCCTGTGGTCTTCTCTCAGATGACCTTTAATCAGTTCTTGGTTTTTTTTCTGTGAATTAGATTCTCCTTAGAAAGGGTACTTATTCATGTCTTTTTAGGGGGTACTTTTATCAGGGCTGCACCATCACTTTTGACCCTGTATAGTTTTCTCTTCTTCAAAGAAAAAAGATATTAAATCTCCTTCAAGTCTTTTATAGCTCAATTATGTGTTAGAGTTAAAAATGACAATTAAAACTCATTCAAATTATATGTGGAGTCCAGGGCATGAAACAAAATTTGTGTGAAATAAAGGTGTAAATATGTTTCTATTGCCACAAGCACAGAGTCTGTATATGATTCTCTTAACATTTGCATTAAAAACTAGTTGACATAGACCTATTGAACAAAAAATCAGAAAATTTGTATTATCCATGGATAAAAGTCTCTGACTATGCTGCCAATTCTCGTGAAACCAAATAAAATCCTGTATCATACAATTATCTTCCTTTTGCCTTAAAAATATGACCAGAAACAAACTAACTTAATGTTTGTGTCCTTATATATTGACATTTTGCTCTGCTTACTGTGCTTTTGACAATACTCAGGGGTTTTTTTTGGTTTTTTTTTTTTTTTTTTTTTGTTTTTTTTTTTTTTTTTTTTTTTTTTTTTGGCAAGATCACCAAACTTTTCCCTCACTACTTTCCCATCTCAGATTAAACAATTGATGGTGACCAATAAAGTTGCAGAATGTTCCTCAGAGCATGGTAATAAAACGACTCAGCACTTTCTCCCAAATTGCTTCAAAAACACTAAAGCTGGAATTTGTCTTTTGCTGAACACTCACAATTCATTGGCATAAAGGCTGAAAAGCTAGCTGATTCATCAGAACCTTTTTTTTAATACCTGTACAGTTCTGCTGGGCCAAAATAATTTTGACATTGAGACAAAATTAAGAAAAAAATCCACATCTGCAAATACATTTGCCAGCTAAAAAGTACCTGATTTGCATAATATCCCTATCCAACTCTTTCTCAGTACTCTAGGTGGAGAGTTACTTTATGAAGTTAGAATAATGCAATGATAAATGAGTTTGGCTGGTTAGATAGTCCAACCCTCCCTGGAGGAAACAAGAACAACTAGATCAGGTTCCTCAAAGTCCTGTCCCACTCCACCATGAATGGGTCATCTCCCACCTCTGTTGGAATCTCATACAATCATCCAAATCTCATCAGAAACATGGCAGCTGTGAAAAAGTTGTAGAAAAAGAAATTACACTTGTCAGTATTGGAAAATGAGCCTGTTACCATACTATTCCATATTATCATAATGTAACATAAGCAAATGAGTGTCAGAACAGGGAAAAGGGAGATAGCAAAGGAAAACATACACCTAATGAAATAACAGATGTATAATATCATAGAATCATAGAACCCTAGAATCACAGATTAATTCAGTTTGGAAGGAACATTTACAGGTAATGTAGTAAGCAATACAATAAACAGCAACATCTTCAACTATATTAGGTAGCACAGAAGCTTGAGTAACTGGACCTTGATTGAATATTTCTAGAGATGGGACATCTACCACTTCCCTGGGAAACCTGTTTCAGTGTTTCACCACCAACATCACAAAAAGCTTAATCCTTGTATCTAGTCTAAATCTACCGTCTTTAAAACCGTTATCCTTTGTCCTGTCACAGTAGGCCATGAAAACTCTGTTTCCATCTTACTTATACATCCTTTTGAAGTATTAAAAAGAGAGAAAAATGTTTTCCAGAGCCTTTTCCAGGCAAAGCAACCCCAGCCCTCTCAGCTGCTCCTCACAAGAGAGTTTCTTCTTTCTTCCAATCATGTTGCAGACCTTCCTCTGGATGCATTCTAACAGGTCTATGTCTTTCCTGTGCTGGAGTCTGTAGAGACATGTAAAATAGTTCAGCTGGGGACACAGAGGAGCACAGTAGAGTGGGAGAATCACCTCCCTTGTTCTGCTGGTCATGCTCTTTTTGATGCAGCCATGGATATGGTTGGTTTTCTGGGCTGTGAGTGCACCTATACAATCACAGACGTACTGGGCTTGTGTCCAGCTTTTCGTTCACTGGGACCCCCAGGTTCTTCTCCAGTCTTTCTCCAGAGGGCTTTCAATTCCTTCACCCCACAAACTGTATTGAAACCAGGATTGGTCCAGCCAGGAAGAGGCACATTTCTTAAGCTTGTCTAGATTCCTCTGAAGGAATTCTACTCAGCGGCCCTCTGGAGTACTCAAGTAACTGTTTTTCAAACTGCAAAACCAAAATTCTCTGATGTGATTACAGTAGTTAGAAATCTTGCAACACATCTTAGTCATAGATGAATATCTGCTGGAAGAGACAAAAAGAGGATCAGAAGTTAAATTACTCATCAGAGCCCATGCTTATCAATATCTAGTAAAATTTAAATGAAATTAATTACTTCTATTACAGGTAAGGTATGATTTGGGTTAGCAGTTTCTCAGTCCTCTACAGCTGTCCTGAGATGGTGCTGAAATCAGACAGATTGAACATTAGTTTATTCAGTCCAATTTAATAATATGTAGCAAATGAAAAGTCAAAAGGAAACAGACTGTAAACTCGGATCACACTTTGCACAAATAGTGAGCATAATTCATTACCAGATGAAGGGGTTTAACTGTAGACAAAACACTGAATTTTTGAGAAACACAAATTTAATGCAGGAGGTATGGAAGAGGTAAGTACTTTGAATGTAAAGAATGACAGGTAACTTGATGAACATCACAAGCAGAAACTGAAGATCAGTTTATTGTTAGGATTATTTTCACTTTGAGTTACCATCTGATTCAGACATGAAACCTTCATTGTGGGGGATTCAAAATAGTTCAAACAACAATTATTGTAAAGCTATGTGGGAGCCTGCAGCAGGGGAGAAGACCTAGTAAGGTAGAAGCATTCTACAAGAAAATATATCAATCATGAGTTTGTGTAATAAATCACGAAGAAGATTTCTCTACGTTAAATAATGACATTACAAAAGGAAGAAGAGAGTAATTTAATAGATAATTTAATATTGGGATAATAAAAGCAAATAGTTATATTCTAGAAAATGTTGTTGAACACATGAATTTTGAAGCAGCTTGGAAGGAAACAGAATGAGTCAAAAGTTGTTGATATTCCTACTGAATTGTGAAATTTGAATCTCAGTCTTTGAAAAGTAACTTTATTGACAGAAAATTGTTAAAAATATCTAAATGAATAATTTATGCAAACCTGATTTTGAAAAGAAATTCTATTCTAATCCACTAATGATAATTACAGCATTTGGAATTCTGGTTTTCGTTTTCAGAGCCACATGAAAACAGCCTAAGTCTTAATCAAATCCTAAATTTTCCTTTTTCATGTGGGAGTGTTTCAGAATGCCACAGAATTTTGAGATTTCTCTCTGTAACTATTCCAAGTAAAGAGAAGGATACCTAAATTTTCTTAATTTTGCTTATTTTTGAATTGCATACTGGTGAGAGTTGTTCAGCCTTAGGAAAATCACTAATCCTCTCTGGCCCTCCGTTTATCCACACTTAAAATAGGCCTAATAAAAAGCACCAGTAGCAAGCATGGAATTTAAGCTAGACAAATAGTTTGTAGGAGTAGAAGAGTAAACGTGGTATAATTACTTGAACTGCAGTGAAACTAATCCTTCTGGCAGCAGTAAAATTATTCAGTCACCTAAGTTTTATTTTGTTACAGTCACAAAAATGCTCTAACTGAAGTAAATAAAATGTCCCTATCTTTCTCCCCAGTGAAAGGCACTAGCACAGGAAGTAAGTACATTTCTGTTCACATTGGTAATTATATAGCACTTAAGCAAAGGGAGAGTAAAATTTACAAATTCTTCAAAATGTTCTTTTAGGAGGTTACTGAGTTACCATTGAAACAGAAGTTGCAATCTCAATTTCAGCCTAGATATATGAATATATAAGTTCTGATTGCATTTCTCTACTCCAGTAAACACAGAGTTCCTAGGAATTTTAAGCTTCTTCCTGGGAAAGAGGAAATCCATAATCATGATGTTTATAAGCACTACTATACTTAGTACAGATAATAACAAGGTAAGCAAGAAAACAACCTACAACCTTCTTATCAGTCAATTTAATTCTGCTTACTTTTCATGAAGTAACAGTTTCATAGGAGCTTAGATTTGCTAATTGAGAGCCCTGTGAGAGTAACTGATAAACCAACTTATATGAGAAAAATATTGAAATATTTCTGGGAAGTTATAAAGCATTTAAATATGTTAGTTAATAATGTCTTAATTATTATTAAGACATTATTATCTATTATTTCTATTATATCCATTATTATCTAGTATTTCATCTCTATACCTAGCAATGGAAAGAAGAGTACCAAGGAGAATTAACTGATGAATTTATATCAATGGGAAAATAACTGAATCTAGCTTTTAGGATTCTTACATTTTTCTGATGTAGTAGTTTACATTCTGAAAATTCTAAACTATTATTATGGACTTCTATAGATGTATTAATATTTTTCTCTTGCCATGATAAAGGTATAAAGCTATGATATAGATGTACAGTTGTTGACCTATGCAGACAAACAACAACTTTTGCTAGGATTTTGAGATTGCCCTAGGCACTCGTATCAAAATGAAAAGGATAAACACATAGATAATTAATAACTGTGGAAGTCTTTGGCGTCAATACATTGATTCTTACAGTTAGTGGGCCATGCAATCACAAACATACAGTCTTAATTAAAAGAACCCTAGCTAAAATCACATGCACAAAAGACAGAATTCCTAGGTGCAGCTGTGTACAAATCATCAGGCACATGGAGAAAAACCACAATATTGCCAAAGTTTTTCTCTCTGTGTCCTACAACAAATAAGCTCCCTTTGATTGATCTATGATACCCAAAAGTCATCCAAACCATTTTAATTCTGGTTCTGAAGCACAACTTTCAAACATTTAAATTCTGATCTGGAATTTTCCACACATGACAAGATGTAGCTGTTGACAACACTGATCAGTAATACATCCATGTCAATGTGCTGAGACCTAAATCATGCTGAAAAAGAATGCAATGTTTAAAAATACTAGAATCACAGAATCATAAAATACATTGGGATGGAAGGAACTGTCAAAGACCATCTAATAGAGACCCCCCTTGCCATGGGCAGGGACACCTTCTAAGAGATTAGGTCACTCAAATCTCCATCAAAACTGGCTTTGAAAACATCCAACACTTCCAAACATCTCATATTCTTCATTCCATTATGAATTTTCCATGGTTTACATATAAACCAAAAATCTATCTATTCAATGGCATTGGTGTCAGGGAAGTAAAAGAACTCCCAGCAGAATGTAGGTTATTTATAGAATTGGAAGAAGTCTCAGGCTAGAAAGTGTAGGAAGGAAATTCCTAGAAAGGTAAGTTGGAATGTGGTGGATGTTTGGAAGATATTACATGCTTCAGGACTTTTCTCATTATCAGTTATTTTTAATTATATACAATTAAGCTTTAAAAAGTATTATAATTGATAGAGCTCTTTTTATTGTATATATAACTTTGTAAAAAATGCTTTAAAAAACTGATCTTACTGGGGCAAAGAACTGTACTTTACACTGGAATGTGTTGGCAATGTAGGGAGGGGGATGGATTTTGGAACCTGTGGTTTACAGTTTTCATCTTTGTACAACTGTTTCTAGGTCTTTCTGATTTTAAGTCATTCTAAAAGAGTCTTCATAATCCTAAAGACCTAACTTGTTGTTTTGTTTTGTTTTGTTTTGTTTTTTCTAGCCCTGTGCTCAAAGCAGTCACATTTGATATAGGAAATTTTCCATTCACATCTCTTACTATAAGTGAGCATGAACTCAGCCTTGCTAAACTTTTCCTGACCATGCTTAATTACATATTTTTGACTAGGCCAAGTCTAACGTACTTGAGAAAATTACACCCTTTTGGTCTTGTGCAAAAAGCCCTATAACCCTGGCCTTTTTAACAAGAATTTGCCTTGATAAAGGAAATCATTATTGCTTGAAAGATTAGTAATAGGTTTGCTGAGACTACCCTTGTAAATCCCTTATAGTAAGACAGGTTATATTTTGTCCTTATTTTTGCTTCCTACTGTGTCCACACATCATGATAAATCTCTAAGGGCTGCAATATCCACTCCTTGCAAAATAATCTTATTTTACATTTTAATGATTTTCTTTAAATGTGATTGGATGGTATAGATGAGGAACTTTATACGTCTGAGCTTAGTAAAGGGAGCTTTTTATTATTAAGGTCTTCAGTGCCTCCTGTACACGTGTAAAAGACAGGACTTCAGATCTGTTGGTCAAAGGAAGGACAATGCTCTTGAATTTTCCAAGGAGCTAGCAGATAGTCTTTCATCCAGGAACTTGTTTCCCTTTAATAAATTTGAGCAAAGGTATTATGAAGTTGCTATGTCCATTTTGGGGTCAAAAAAGTCTCAGTAAATTCTTCCTATATGGCAATGTTTTGGATATTTGGCAGAATGTAATTAATTTATACATACTTGATCTACTATTGTTAGAGCACCAACTAAAATAATAAAGTTTAATGACTTCCTGTTTCTGACAATGAGCTGATGCCGGTCATGCAAATGTGAGAATGAATTTGCATAAGCTTAATGGTACTATACATAGAAAGTATTTTTCTTTCTTTAGCTAAGGGAAAATAAACACATAAAAATAGAATGTTACAGAGAGAAAAACAGATTTAAAGGAGTAAAAAACAGCAGCCATGAAAACAATATGCTTTTGCTGCTGTATCTTTAGAAGGGCTAAATTGGTGTAAATCCACTGTTATGAAGAAGTAAAAACACAGTTTGCAAGTGACAGGACGATTATGTTACACCATGGAGCATCATAGAGCTGCAAAGACAGCTGAACCCCAGGTAGATATTTAAATCAGCTAAGTACTTATTTTTACCTGATTCCTGTAGGCTTGTTTGGATGGCAGCATACCCTCTTGGATTTTCTAGCCTAATAGATCACCAAAGTATCTTTGCTTATGCTGGCACATTCTTCCTTTGTTGTAAACATTTAGGTTTGTTGTTTGTTTTTTTGTTTTTGTTTTTTTTTTTTTTTTTTTTTTGTAGTTCTACATTAAGTGTATTATATTGCCAAATTAGATATCTAAAGCTTATGTTTTCATTATCATATTGATTGGCCATGTTTTTTTTTTTTTAATTTAAGAGTTAAGCAGATTTTATATTTTTATATCAGTCTTTGATTTTTATTGTTGTATAATTCTGAAGTACACCATTTTGGAGTAAATATGTAATTGATTAATTATTCCTTTGAAATTCTTGAGTAACTCAGAAGAAACTCTTGTGAAAATCTCTGCTTACTGATGTTCAACTAATAATTGCTAGTTTGTTTGTATTGATTGTGTTTCATGTTCCCTGGATCGCTTGAACTGTACCTTTGAATTTGTTGAAAATGCATTATCTGATCAACTTCTAAATTTTAGTCAAGATTGAGTACGAGGGGAAGAAGCAATAGTTTTTCCCTCCTGACATGTTTTTTCTTCATTTTACCTCATGAAAAGTTGTTCTCAGGCAATTCTAAAGAAATATAGTAATATCTGAAAATGAGTGTTAAAAGTATCAAACAGTTAATGCACAGTTTTAAATTTATTTTTTTATTCAGGAATCAACTGTTTTAGTATTTTGAATCTGCTCTCATTTCCATTTGCGCATCTTTTAGCAAATTAAAACACATAGTGTAAACTTCTGCACTATATCAACATGTATTCTGGAGATATGAGTCTGACAAGCAGATATTATTTGTGTTTGGAGCATGTCATTTGAATGCAAAATTAATATCCCTATGCAACAAATCTCCACCTTTTCTAAAATACCCATTTAAGCTTTTTTTTTTTTTCTGATATATTTATTGATAAGATACTATTTATTCTGTCTTCTATCTAGTAATATACCCTTTCAGCAATTAGGCTTTCATTTGTACAGTTCTAATTGCCCTCATACTATCACCTGAATTCTGATTCCTGCAGACAGTGAACTTTTGCACTGACTTGCTTCCTGAGATTATCAGAAAAAGTATAATTATCCTGAGTGCAAAAAAAAAATTCCAAGCCTTAATGTAACTTTTTTGGTATTGTGGTGGTAGCTGAACAGTAGTACTTGGTCCTTTATGTACCAAAAAGATGCGGACACAAGTGCCTTCACATTTAATTTACAGACAGATGAACAGATGGATTTCTAGAGACCAAATAGTCTGGATTTCAGAGGATCTTATAGCAATCAGATTGTTAACAATTAGGTTCTATTGACATGGCACAAGCAGTCTTGAGAGAAAAACTTTCTGCTAGATTGAAGATATTATGCAGATCCCCTGGGTATTCAAGCCTGACCCAGTGAGGGGGCCTTTGGAGTGTGATTTGCTGTGTGGTTTTCTTAGAGTGCACTGTTTTTTTTCCTTTGACACAGTGAAGACTAAAAAAGGAGGTTGGTACTTTCTCCATGTGAGTCTAAATAGATCTGGCTGATTCTAAGGATAAATAACAGAAGAACAAAAGCAAAATGACAGTGAGAATATAAACTTCCTGATGTCTGTGATTGGATATAAAATCATAATTTTGAGATCGGTGATTATATATCCATATGAACAAGAGAGGCACGAGCTACATACAAGGGGTCTAAATGGTAATTATTTCTTGGATATGTCCTTTCTAGAAAGTTAAGAAGCTATTGTAATGCAACTAGTGAGTTGCAGCAATTACAAATATACAGAAGCATGTGTAGGCCTTACATCTATAAAAAAACCCTGTGATATGGTCCACTGGACATACTGAACAGGTGATGTAATGAGCACCTAAATTATAATATATCTTAAAATCAGCATGTTTCCTTTTCAGTAAATTCATTGTATTGACATCTTCTGTTCTTTTTCATGAAGATACTAGGACCAAAGTAATTTTATTTGGAACAGATAACATAATAATCCCTCTGGAAAGGTTAATCTTATCCAATATGACACTGGTTAATATATCACAGTGCTTTAAGTAAAAACAATTATAAAATAAAAATTTAAGACCTTATAGCTTGCAGAGAAAAAAGTGTCAGCATTTCTTGTCATGGTTTAAATATGTCTGGCATGTCTGTTTTGCAAAATATTCTTTCACTTAATGGTAACAAATTAATTCAAAACTTCTGTGTTTTTTACCATTTGAATAATTTAGTTACCTATGACACTTCTAAAAGCCTAGTTTACATATAGCTTTCATCCTCAGGGTAATTCTATTAATATCAGTAGGAACAAGTCCTTAATATGTCATTTTAAAATCTTGACCAAAATTGGATATTTTAATTTTGTCAGTACCAAAGACTAAATATCTGCAGCACCTTTTTTAATAGCAGTTTTCATTTAATACAGACACAGGACGTAGGAAAAAATCAGCATGAGAGAATAACTTTAAAACCTTGAAAGCAAATAGTAACATAGTGTGAGTTTCATGTACTTCAAATAAAGTAATAAAGGAAAGGAGAAAAGAAGATGGGATTTCCAGTGCTGGCTGGATCCATTAATTTTACTAGAACCTCTGATATTTGTTTGAATTTGATCCCCATAATGATGTGTTCATTGTAGGGTGAAGACTGGAACTGAAAAGATTCTGGCTGAGAAATTTTGTGCAGTACATCTTCTATAACATTATTCTATGTTGTTACTTGTTACATATGTGTTCACACAATATATGAGAGCAGAAATAAAAGTATACAAAAAATTATACAGTAAACCTCAGAACAACATTTCATTGATGATCACTGGAGAATACCTGTATATTCATGGGCATCATTACATTAATAAAAAACAGTCAGAGTTGTCCAGTTGGAAACAACTACCTTTTCTAATTGTAACAGAAAAAAATTCCATTTAATTCTAACTGGACCTGTTGGGTCAGAGGAGCTCCTCACAGTGATAGGCTGTTTTCTCACACTGATAGGATGATGAATACTTGTTATTTCTTTAAGCCCTTCTAGAAATGTTTACACAAATGTCGATGAAATAGATCACATTCTTGCATTAAGGCTGTGATTGTTCTGATGTCCATCCAAATGGAAGAACTTCCAGTCCTCTTCTGTCTGAGGAAGAATCTACTTTTCCCTAGGATCAAATGTACCTTGAAATGAGTTTCAAGAGTAAACTTATCCACAAAAACCTTGACTTGTGTATAAATGAAACATGCAAGCAAAAGAACTCTAAACCAACCACCCAACCAACACCACATGCCCACATGCACAACCCCAACTAACCAACCCAAAACACAAAACCAAAAAAATAGTGAGTAAATAAGCACCTATGGCAAATTTCATAATATAATAAAGTACTACTGAGATACTTAGGCTTAAGCAAATCTTTTTTATGATACATAGTAAGAAAAAAAAATTGTATGTACGAAATATTTCACAAAGGGTTTATTAAAAAACTTATTACATTAAGTATAAAATTCATTGCAGAATTCAGTAAACCTTTTATCAGTCCCTAAGAATCACGAAAAAAGATGTGTTCTAGGATTCCATTATTTCTTGGAAAAAAATAACTTCATGAAGTTTTGATTCTTCAAGAGCACTCCAGAGTCCAAAGAATGAAACACAGGTTTTGCTATGGAGAGATGAGAATATATGCTACAATGGGCAGTTTCCTGAAGTATTTTTTCACTTATTGTTAAAGAAAAAGCTGAGAACATCTATTTACACAATATGTCTTTCAATGATGGATCATGGAAAGGTTAGATTTTACTGTTCAAATGTGAAAACTATAAGTTTTGTGACATTTTGTTACAAAAAAACTTGATCCAAAGGTTTGGTGCTGGGCTGAGAAAAAGAAAAACAATGTAATTTATAGGGTGATGTAAAAGAAGAAATTAAGGAACAGAAATGAAGAACTTTTTCTCTGCCCCTATCTTTTTACAAGGGTGAGTGTTAAAATACCCAGGTGGTTATTTATCAGCTTGTGTTGCTAACAACATACTTTATGGAGCTGGACAGTAATGCAAATTGTTGTGAACATTGGAATTTTTACAGAGTTTAGTGACAAATAATGTTCACTTAATAAATGATCATTTCAAATGTTATTTGCTGTGTCTCTGCTAGTATGGTTTGCTTTTTAAAATTTTCTTTTCTTTGAAATTTATCAGTGATATTTAAAGGGAAAAATGAGTAAATAATTGAACACAATAATTTCCAACTAATTATTCAACAGCTGTATGCAACATATAAATGGAAATAAAATTATGAATAATTTCCAAAGATCAAACAGGATTTAAATTGTCATAAATACAGATATAATTTCCTTTCTAGATGCTGCCAAAAGCAGAGAAAGGTTGAAATAGATGAGATATAATATTGTTGGAAATGCCACATAGAAATAAAGAAAAAGAAAAAAACACTAAAAATGTACTTTTGAAGGTCTTTTATCTAAAAAGCAGAATCAAATTCTTTTAGATAAGGCAAAGACTTCCAGGAAGGCACCGAGACAGATTCCAATGAAATGCCAGTCCCAGCAGATTTTCTAGCAGAAGAACTATATACCCAAGAGGACAAGGTAATAATGAAATGTTGTTTAATGGCATTAAAGTGCCTAGCAGCATTATGCTGCATAAAGGATTTACTGTCGTATCCTCACCATTTCTGCCAGGATCATAGTAGCATAATTTTTTTATACACACACACAGTGGAAAATATAAGTATGTGTAATACAAAATTCACATTATTGACTCTTAATATTGCCAAATAAAAAAATACTGCATTTCAAAATCTACTTATATTTATTAAAAAAAAATCACTACAATTCTGGAAGTAATTTTGCTATCAATGTGAGAAAAACTAGAAATAAGACATTTTACCAGGAAACTGCATAAAGAAAAGGCCATTTTGAAAAACCCCTCAATTTTTGTGCAGCTTCAAATAGATATATCATATGTCTATACATTTTTTTTGGTAGGTTTATTTTAACAATGGTTTACGTTTAGTTCAAGGAATGTTTATCTCAAACTTGAAGCTGACAATAGATGTTAAGGTAGTGAAAATGCATTGGTGTTTTGCAGTCCTGATCGATAAGGGTCAGGTTAGGATTAAAGTTAGGTCCCCAAATTTTAGGAAAGCAAACTGCCAGCTCTTCAAGGAGATGGGCAATAGGAACTTCTAGGACACTGCTCTCAGGGACAAGGAAGAGAAACAGAGGTGGAAGATGTTTAAGGAAGTCTTCCATAGAGCGCAAGAGCTAGCAATCCCTAGCAGCAAGAAATCTGGCAAGGAAGGCAAGAGACCAGCATGATTGAGGTGGAACCTGCAGGTAAAATTAAATGGAAAGAAACAAATACACAGGTGGTGGAAACAAGGATAGGTAAACAAGGAATGCCAAAAAAGGTTGACCTACTCAGGTCAGCAATGTTGAAAAACTAGTTACAAGGGGTGAGGAGGAAGCTGAGGTACTCAAGAATATTTTGATTCAGTCTTCAAGAGAAACCTGTCCCCTCACACCTCTTGAGTAGATGGACAGCAAGATGGGGACAGGAGAAGAAAAGTCTCTCCCAGTGATACTAAAGATCAGATTCATGACCACATGAGGAACCTGGAAGTGCGTAAGACCATGGGGACCCCATTAGACACACACCAGAGTCCTGAGGGAATTGGCTGATGTATTTGCCAAGACACTCTCCATCGTATTTAAAAAGTCTTGGCAGTCAGGTGAAGTCGCAGGTGATTGGAAAAATAGGACATATTGTACACACATTTTAAAAGGACAGAAAGAGGAATCCTGGTGCCAAGGAACACCATGGAACAGATCCTCCTAGAATCCATGCTAAGACACATGTAGGACAGGGAGGGAACTCAGAACAGCCAGCATGGCTTCACCAAGAATAAGTCCTGCCTGACCAGCATACTGGCCTTCTATGATGGATCCTTGCCTAGGGTAGGAAATTGATTATTCTGGCAGACATTGCAATAACATCACCTATATTTGGAGCAATCCTTTTGAGTTACAAATTTTCATGGATTAAATCTCTAAGTTAAGCATATCACAAATGCAGTGTAAACATACTGTCTTGATAATACATATTATAGCAATAAATGAATCATCAGTCCTCAGAAGAACCCTGAAATTCTTGAGGTCCAATTGTTTAACAATTGAATATATGAATATATGCCAATAAAAGAGTAAACAGAAGTGAATTTCAATTCCATAACTCTGAATACCCATAATGCATACATAAAGTCTGACCCAGACACCTGAGGTTTCCATTGTAATCCATGTAGAAAAGAATTCATTATTAGAGTGCTGTTCATCCTAAAGCAGATGTCTGAAATACCTTAGCCTACTTTCAGATGATTAAGGTAAGATAGATCACACCCATTAAGTGTCTATTGATGGAAAAGGGAAGCTTAGACGACTAGGTAAGGTTAGAAAGTAGACTTTCAAAGCTAGATGAATCTGATCCACAGTAGTTTACAAATGCCTTGCAGTATATTTAATGTGTTATAGTTACTCACAGTGATCTAAATATTGCTATAGCTGACCAAAATCCATTGCACATACAACTCTGTAAAACATTCTAAAAATTTACTGCCTGAGGTGGTACCAACACACTTTAAAAAAAAAATAATTTCATGTTGGCTCATTTATTATGACAGAAGGAATTTGATTATGAAAGAAGGAATTCTTCAATGTATTTCATCCTACTCCCTGCATTTCTGATATTTATGAGTATATTTTTAGTTCTGTAGTCTGGTATGTATATCTGCCACAGAGAAAGGAGATACTGATAAACTACACATGAAAAGACTTATTAAAAAAAGTAGAAAAACAGAATGATGTCTTAAGTTTTGACTTTCATATTTTTTAGATTTTATGCTGCCTGAGCTGCATGTTGGGTGTTGGCAGACTCTCTTCACAGAGTGGGTGGATGGAACAGTCCTTTTCCAGCTTGATACCAAGGACAAACATTGCAAATTTCAGGCCTGAGAAGCAAAACAACAGTGGATTGGAGAGAGAAAACAAGAAGGATGAAAAAAGATGAACAAAGCAAAGTATTATTTCTTACTGGAAAAAAAAAAATCTCTGAACAGCTAGAGATGTTGAGTGATATTAATATGAATCATGATCAATCAATTGCTACCTAAAGATGTTAAAAGCCAGTGTACAAACAATCACTGATTTGGTTTCCAAGAATAATATTACAATTTCATACTACTGGATTATTTATATATGATTTGCATTATGAAATTACTCTTTCCCTAGAGTATCTTTGACCTCCAATATCATGTTTGCAAAAGAATGAAGGTTCTTGCATTTGGAAACTTATTTTTAATTTATTTTTATGGATCCAAAATTATTTCCACTGACCTCAGTATATTTCCCACTAGACTATTCATAAGCATTGTAATAAATGTCATGTCATTAAAGTAACTAATTGAAGTAAACTTTCAGTCACTCATATAGTCTTTATTTGCAGAGAAAAAAATAATCTATCTTGTTTTTCACTGTCTGTATTTAGAAATTAGTCAGCTACTGAGCATTTTAATTAGTCTGTAAAAGTTTTACAAGTCAAAACATTTTTTCTCAGCAGTTTTAATGCTTTCTATCAAAATAACTATCAATTCACTAATTATTAAAATCAAGAAGTCAAGAAATATACCAAAGAAAAAACTAACTTCACTTTGGGGACTATGAAATTTACATCAGTAATGGAGTTGCACTTGTGTGCAGGTGTCTGCGCAGCAGTTGAGTTCAATTTGTTCAATAAGGGGGAAATATAATGTAGGTACACTTGCTCTTCAAGGTTCACTCAATAAACCTCTATAAAAATACAATACAATTTTAATTTCATAATTTCTGTATTGAATTTCTTATGACTTATGAACACCTCTATTATTATATTAAATTAAATTATTGTCAGTTTGGGATGGCTTTTCCCCTCATAGAATAAACTCCTGAAATGTTTTCTACCTCTTGCTTAAAGAAGTTTGATATATGGACAAATAATTTTTTTGAAAATAGAACTTAATCCTTTGTATCTCTTTAGAATTAAATTTATGATAAATAAATACTGATTGCAGAACTAAATCATTGTTATTTCATTGTATTTTAGATAAAAGCAATACATGAATGCAACGTACATGACCCCTTTGAAACATATTAACATTTCTTTTGAAATTGAATTTTAGAAATATGATGAAGAAAAGGATGCAGAAACAGACATTTTAATTCTAAATTGGGGCCACACCCAAAGAGTCAATCATAATTGAAAACAGAGAGTCAGTATATCCTGGGTCTTCACTTGTCTCATTCTTACTTTAGCAGACACTAATACTTGTCAGTTTAAATTTCTTTCTTTTATGTCAGAAAACTACTCTACATTAAAAAGTCTACACATCATTCAGACTGTGGGACATGTCGAAGCCTTATTTTTCTTGGTTCAAATGTAATAATGTCACCTTCTTAGAAAGGCACAATGTAATCATTAGCTGTACTTTGCCATTGCCATTGTGTCTTTGTAATACTATGTTTCTTCCATTCAGGAGGCTATTTCACATAAGGGGAATAGGATTTAACAGGTGTAGGAAGTGACCTTATCCCTCTCTACAACCACCTGAAAGGAGGTTATAGCAAGGAGGTGTTGGTCTCTTCTCCCGCATAATTTGTGATAGAATAAGTAACTGCATCAAGCTGCACTGACTGCTAGAAAAAAATTAGTCACGGAAAGTGTTGTCGGCATTGGAACAGGTTGCTTTGGGAAGTGGTGGGATCACGATCCCTAAAGGTGTTTAGGAGATGTGCAGATATGACATTTTCGGGCATGGTTTGACATGGTTTAGTGATGGACTTGGCAGTGCTAGGTTTATGGTTGGACTTGAAGACCTTACAGGTCTTTTCTAACCAAAATAATTCTATGACTCTGTGATTATTTGTTTCTATAAAGAATATGAGAGGAGTGAAATTAAAAAACATGTTCAGTGGTCACATGTTTTTGCAGTGTCATTGCTTACCTATGGTTTCATCTATATCTCCAATGAAGTCCAGAAGGTTTTATTATCTCTTAAAATTCCAGGAAAATCTTTTCAATTTGTATGTTGTTTCCAGAATCCATACAGAAAATACATTTAAATTTTCTAAAATATCAGGTATGGATATCTGTACAGAATCTTCTGAATCTGTACTGAATTTTCTGAATTTACTGTCAAATACACCAAAACTTGCCAGCTTTAAGTATAATCTTGGTTAATTTTCTGAAATAGTAAAAAATATTGCTTTTTAAAGAGTCTAAAAAAAGACATCTTCCAGACCTCTGAAGGCAACATTATATAAATGTACCTATTTGAGTGACATTTCTCATTCAGAAATTTAGGGGACCTTCAAGACTACTATGTGAAGATTACAGGAAACTGTTAAAATCAATTTGACCTTTAAAATTTTTTTTCATATTCCAGCTGTCTCTTTAAGCTTTTCAGCAACTTCATTATTTATAGCAAGTCATTGAAGTCTACAGCCAAGACAAATGGCAGCCTGAACCCTACTAAGGCAACGAAACTCACAGAGAAATTGCAGCTGCCCTCCACTTACTCTACAGACTTTATTAGAGCTGAACTCTAGTCTATAAGAAAACCACAAATTAACACATTTGACTTCAGGCATTAAGTGGTTCCTAGGAGTATTCTGAATCATTCCAAAATCAGATAGGTTATTGTTACAAAGAATTGTCCACATCTTGTTTTCTATTGGTGTCTTGGGAATGACTTAATACAAGCTTTGTGGCTAACCACAGCTTAAATATAAGCCAAATCTAAAGCCATGATCAAGAGTATCTTTATTTTACATTTTCTAAAAGTTGTTTTAAATCTTGATCAGAATGTAATTCTCCAACTTGTAATGTTACTTTATATTTTAAAAATCCTGATTATAGAGCAATTTCTAAGGTAATATTGTGCATATCATTTTCTTTTTTGCTAGACAGAAAATGTATGAGGTCTTGAATAATTTCTAGACAAACCAAAAAACAAATAAATATGAAAAGATATTCTACATATTAATATTAGGTATTGGAGTACCAAAAAGAATGACTTTTTAAATGCATATATGCATAGTGTATATACAGTCAAATCCGACTACTCTTACTATGATTCATAATTTACTGTAATTTAAAAATCCTAAATTTATTTTTGGATTAGTGTTTGTTTCTCCCTTCCTCAGTATTTTGGAAATCTCTGGCAGATGCCAACACATTTACAAGAACCACATTTACGATTAATAAATCTGTTCCCTGTATGTCAGTACAAGGTAATGGTTGCATAAAATAAAGAAGAGCACAGAAAATATTGGAAAATAAGTCCTTTTACTGTGCTCTAAAACAATTTCTTTATGTGGGGTAAAAGACTTACTAGCACTTCTGGAGATGTTTTGGATATCTTCTTTCTTTCTGACCCCACCTGGCAAAATGCCCATCTAGGGACTTCTGTAAAATTATTAACTCTAAAGGGTACAAAACTCTCTCTGAAAAAGGAAGGATTTACCTTTTTAGAACTCTCTACTATTGGTCTAAATACGAGTTGCAAAACCAGAGACATGCAAATTCCAGCTTCCTATAAATTTGCACAAAAGAGTCCAAATTATTCAGTAAAAGTGAAAATTTTTACGAGAATTTGAACACTAAATTTATACAGGATCAGATGACAGTATTTCAAAAGATTTAGCAGAAGAGACATGGCAAGAGAAACTACAGGATGGAAAAATATTTGCAACTTAATCTGAGCTTTGATAATGATCAATCTGATACTTCTGAAAGGAGAACAACTAGCTAATTAAAAGTTTGATGTGATTCTGCACTCAGATCCATAAATGCAGCCTACATATAATTTAAACTCCTTAGGTCCATATTCATTACTTAAGGAAATTATTCTGTGGCTAGAACTTCATTATGAATAGACTTAGTTTTTGTGGGTCAATTTGAGACTAACTTTAGAAATGACCAATTTTGTTAAATGCAAACTTTATAACAAAAAATAAATCAGAGTTAGAGTTGGAAGGGATCTCTGGAGATCATCTAGTTGAACCCTCCTGCCAAGGCAGGGTCACAATTACAGCAGGTGATACAGGGACTCATTCAGGTGGGTTTGGAATTTTTCCAGAGGGGGAGACTCTATGACCAGCCTGTGAAGCCTGTTACGGTGCTCTGCCACCCTCAAGGTAAAGAATTTCTTCCTTATGTCAAGATGAAACTTCTCGTTTAGTTTGTGGCTGTAACTCCTTGTCCTGTCACTAGGTGCCACTTAAAAGAATCTTGGCACCCTCCTTCGAGATATTTATATGCATTAATTAGATCCCCTCTCAGTCTTCTTTTTTTTAGACTAATAGTCCATACCCTAAATCATCTTTGGGACCCTTGACTAGACCCTTTCCAGAGGCTCCTTGTATTTCTTGCACTGAGGACCCAGAAATGGACATAGCATTCAAGTTGTGCCTCACGAGCGCTTAGCAGAGGGGGAGGATCCCCTCTCTCAGACAGATGACTACACTCTTCCTAATGCACCCTGGAATACCATTTGCTTTCTGGGGCTCAAGGGCACTGCCAGTTCATGGACAACCTGAGACCCATCAAGAAACCCAGGTCATTATGAAATAAATGTGTTACAGTTTTAAAGAACACATGGCCTTTTGAAGTATTTTGAAATAGAGGGGTTTATGCCTCAGGTGACAGACTCTTAAAGGAAGCCTGGTAAGCCTGAGTTAGGAGAGAAATCAGTAGCCCAGCTGAGGTGCATGTATACCAATGCACGTAGCATGGGTAACAAAGAGGAAGAGCTGGAGGTCATGGTGCAACAGCAGAACTATGATGTAGTCGCCATCACAGAAAACATGGTGGGGTTACTCACATAGTTGGAGCACTGCACTGGATGACTACAAGCTCTTCAGAAGAAACAGGAAAGGGAGAAGAGGTGGAGGGGTGGCCCATTATATTGCACAGTCTTTTGATGTCACAGGTGTTGAACCTCATGAATGCCTATGGGTAAGAATTAAGGGGAAGGCCAACAAGGCTGACATCGTACTGGGAATCTGTTATCGTCCACCCTACTAGGAAGAAGAGGCGGACAACATATTCTACAAGCAACCAGATACTGTTTCAGGATCATTAGCCCCTGTTCTTGTAGGTGACTTTAACCTACTAGACATCTGCTGGGAACAGAATACAGCAGAAAAGAGGCAGTCCAGGAAATTTTTAGAGTGTATGGAGGACAACCTTTTGTTGCAGCTGGTGAGTGAGCCCACCAGGGGAGGAATAACGTTAGACCTGCTGTTTACAAATAGAAATGGGTGAGTGGGAGATGTAGTGGTTGGAGGTCACTTGGGGCACAGTGATCATGAAATTACAGAGTTCTCGATATTTTGTGAAATGAGGAAGAACACCAATAAGACTCTTACACTGGACTTCTAGAGGGCAGACTTTGGCCTACTTAGGAGACTTATTCAGAGAGTTCCTTGGGAAGCAGCCTTTAAAAACAGAGGAGCTCAGGAAAGGTGGGTAAGTTTCAAAACAGAGCTCTTGAGGGCACATGAACAGATTGTCCCTGTGTGCCAAAAGATGAGTCAACAAGGTAAACCCCCAGTTTGGAGGGGCAAGGATGTTTTGAAGGAACTTAAGAATAAAAGGAGGTTCTATCATCTTTGGAAGGACAGTCAGGTCTCTCAGGAAATATTTGAGGGTTCTGCTAGAGCATGTAGGAAGAAAATTAGGGAGGCCAAAGCTCAGTTTGAACTTAAAATGGTGACTTCTGTAAAGGATAATATAAAATGTTTGTACAAATATATTAATGGCAAAAGGAAGGGTAAGACCAACCTGTGTTCTTTACTGTATCAGGGAGGGAACTTAGTAACTGCAGATGAGAAGGCAGAAGTGCTTAACGCCTTCTTTACCTCAGTCTTTAATGGGAAGATGGCTTGTCCACAGGACAACTGTCCTCCTGGGTTGGTAGATGGTGCCAGGGAAAAGAATGGTCCCCCTGTTATCCAAGACGAGGCAGTCAGAGAACTTTTGAGATGCTTGGATATTCATAAAGCTATGGGACCAGATGGGATCCAATAAGATGATGCTTAATAAGTGCAAGTGCCGAGTCCTGCATTTTGGCCACAATAACCCCCTGCAGCATTGTAGGCTGGGGACGGTGTGGCTGGACAGTGCCCAGGCAAAAAGGGACCTGGGGGTGCTGGTGACAGCCGGCTGAACATGAGCCAGCAGTGTGCCCTGGTGGCCAAGAAGGCCAAGGGCATCCTGGCCTGGATCAGGCCTGTATCCCTGTGGCCAGCAGGCCCAGGGAGGTCATCCTTCCCCTGTGCTCAGCACTGGTGAGGTCACACCTTGAGAGCTGTGTCCAGTTCTGGCCCCTCACTTTGGGAAGGACATTGAGACGCTTGAGCGTGTCTGGAGGAGGCAACGAGGCTGGTGAGGAAAAACTGAGGGAGCTGGGGGTGTTTAGCCTGGAGAAAAGGAGACTCAGAGGTGACCTTATCGCTCTGTACAACTTACTGAAGGGTGGTTGTAGTCAGGTGGGGGTTGGTCTCTTTCTCCAGACAGCAGCTGACAGAACCAAAGGACACAGTCTCAAGCTGCACCAAGAGAAATATAGGTTGGATATTAGGAAAAAGTTTTGCATTCAAAGGGTGATAAAGTACTGGAATGATCTGCCTAGGGAGGTGGTGGTGTCACCATCACTAGGTGTGTTTAAGACTGGATGTGCCACTTGGTGTCATGGTTTAATTGAGGTGTTAGGGAATGGGTTGAACTTGATCTTGAAGGTCTCTTCCAACCCTGTGATTCTGTGATTCTGTGATTCTGTGAATGTTTCACAACTATGTGATATGTTCTGAAATATATAGATAACATAATTTACAAATATTCAATGCAATTATTGTTAAAGACTCCCAGAAAAAATCAGACTGGAAAAAACCTCTGAAATCATCAAGTCTAACCTATGACTGAATGCCACCATGTCAATGGGACCATGGCAATAAGTGCCATGTTCAATCTTTCCATAAGCACTTCCAAGGCTGCTGACTCCACCACCTGCATCATCAGCCCATTGCAAAGTTTGTCACCCTTTCTGTGAAGAAATCCTTCCTAATGTCAACCTAACTTCCCTGGAACACCACCAGGTTATGTTACCTTGTCCTGTCACTGGTTGCCTGGGAGAAGAGGCTGACCCTGACCTAGAGACACCCACTTTTCAGGCAGTTGTAGGGAGTGATAAGGTCTCCCCTGAGCCTCCTTTTCTTCAGGCTAAACAACCCCAGCTCCCTCAGCTGTTCCTCATAAGCTTTGTGCTCCAGACCCCTAACTAACTTCTTTGCCCTTCTCTGGACATGCTCTAGCACCCCAACGTCTTTCTTGTTGTGAAGGGCCCAAAACTGAACACAAATTTTGATGTTTGGCCTCATCAGTGGCTGAGCACAGGGGGAAAATCACAGCCCTGGTCAACACTATGGTTGCTACAGGCCAGGATGCCGTTTTCTCCTTGTCCACCTGGGCATAGCTGGCTCATGTTCAGCCACTGTCAACCAGCACCTCCAAGTCCTTTTCTATTGAGCCACTTTCCAGTCACTCTTCCCCAAACTGGTAGTACTGTTTGAGGTTGCCTGAGGTCATGGTGACCCAAAGGCAGAACCCAGCACCCACACATTTGGCCTCATCCCATTAATCCAACGCATGCAGATCCCTCTGTAGAACCTGCAGATCAATCTACTCATCATCTACTCTCATCAAGAACCTACTTATCTAGGTGTTATACTGCCCAAGGACATGCTCAGTCCCTCATTCAGAAAATGTATAAAGATTGAACAAAGCTGGCTCCGACACTGGGCCCTGGGAAGCAGCCATCAACTGGATTTATCTGCTATGACTCTCACTTTGTAGACCCAGCCATCCAGCCAGTTCACTCAGTGAAAAATACACTCATCCAAGCCATAAACAGACAGTTTCTCCTGGAGAGTGCTTTGGGAAATGGTAGCAAAGGCTTTACTAAAATTTAAGTTGATAACACATTTAATCTTTCCCTCATGCACTCTGTAGACCACCTTGACATGCAAGGAAATCAGGTTGGTCAAGCAGAAACTTTTGCCTTTCACAAACCTATGCTACCTGGCCTGATCCTCTGATTATTCCGAACATGCCATGTAATGGCATTAAACATTATCTTCATCATTACTTTCCTGGACATGCTAGGAGTTACCCAGATCCTTCTTCCAAACTGTCTTGCAGATGGATGTCACATTTGCTAACCCCATCAGCTGGGACTTCTCCAGTAAGTCAGGTCAGATGGTAAATGATTGTAAGCGGTTGTTGTGGTTTAGGAATGGTATTCCAAAACTTAGTGTTACCACTGAAACACTCCAAATCACGCACAGCTTACTGTCTCCCTTCCTTCCTTTCCTCATTCCCCATGTAGCAGGCTGAAGAGGCAAAATTGGAAGCACTAAAGGTAAAGATCATGCATTGGGATAAGAGGTATTTACTGGAAAAAGCAATGAAATAAGACAATGAACAGTAACAGCAACAATATTAATGACAGAGCATGCAAGAAAGAGATGACCAATCCACATTGCTCTTCACAGGGAAACCCCTGACAACACCCAATCCATCCCAATGCTACATGAGCTGGAAGGAAGCCCTGACCCCAGCAATGACTTGAGATTGTATAGTGTGGGTCCTGGCCATGCCCCCTACTGCAAAAATTAACCCTGTAGTGGGCAGAACAGAACAGCCACTTTGTGAAGCCTTCTACCAGCTCCCTCTTAAGTAGATCCCATTTGTCCCCATAGACTTGTGAGTGTCTACATTACTTACTAGGTCACTACCCTATACTATTCCCTTGTATTCCAACCAGCCTACCTAGATTAATTACAAAGGAAGGCTTCTGATAATGTAAAACTGAAAAATCCTTATTTTAGATAAAGGTAAATGTATAGGTTAATACTGGATATGTATTATTGCCTGGTTGATTGATTGAATTTCTATGATTTAAGCTTTGTGTGAGCCAGAGAGAACCCAGGTGATAAAAATTGCAATGTCCTCTAACTCGTCTTCTCCATAGTCATTAAAGATTCTGTTTATTGAAACTGCAATTGTATGAATTATTTTACAGGTAGTAAGACAGCGTCTGACATCTTGTACTTGAAGTCAGATGAAAGACTGCCAGCAACAGAAATTTCTCTGCTGTAGCTGATTTATTTTCTCTGTTTCCAGCTTGTGATAAAGTTCAGCATTCAGAAGTTTTATGCCTACAGTAGTTAAAAAGCATTCAGTATAAAAAGCAGGACGGCAAAAAAACAAGTTAATAAAGTTTGTATCCTCTTTAGAGGAAAACAGTTTCCTGTGTTGACTGGGATTCCAGCAATGAAAGTACTTGGCAGGAAAATGATCTTTCTATAACTGGGTGGGGTTTTTTTTTCCTTCACTTTAAGAAGTGTATCCTTAAAGAAAACTCCTCAGATTAATCACTCTTTAAATTTTCTCCCAAGCTGGCAATAATTTATGTTGTCTTCTTATCCTGTAGAGAGAAAAGATCTTTACAGTTTTAGATTAGGCAGGAATTTATTCCTGAAGCCATACCTCACAGTAATGACAATAGCCTCAGTGAATGTTCCTTTTCTGTATTGTTCACTCAGAACATGAATGATATCAGGGGATTTTCTTTATAATTACAAATGTTTGAATTTTAGGGGAAAAAAAAGTAAACCTGTACTTCAGAATCACACTATTTTTTTTTTTTTCTGAGGTAAAAATTACTGGTAGGATGTCAGGATGTCACACTATTAATTAGGACCATGAGTTATTTTCCAAGTACGTATTCACCTAGAAGAGATAGGTTTTGTTAGACATCCATTCCCCTACCGAGTAGTCATAGAGAGTAGTCATAGGGGACTAGAAGGACAAAACACTACTCAGTTGAAAATGCAAACAACTGAGAACAGTTACACAGCCTCCACTTAATATTTTAGGGAAACTTGTTAGAAGCTTTAAATAAAAATTTTTAGAAGCTTTAAATCTATAAAGAAGTAGAAAGACCCCTAATTTGTAAGTTATTATAATTCTTACCCATCTGACAGTGTCTTCATCATCTCACTTTTTTTCAGTGAAGTCTGAAGTCCTTTTAATTACCTACCCACCCAAATTCAAATATGATTGCACAAGTGATTTTCTGTTCTATGAAAATTGAAACAGTGTAGTAAACTGAAAATTTGAAATGCTGCTTTGACAAATATGCCTTGATATCCCCATCTATCAAAGTTTCATGTCATCTTAAAGATCCTTATATATTATGGGTTATACTGTTTTCTCATCATGATGGGAAGTGCCTGTAGACTCAGAGAAATGCTTTATTGTGAAAAAAAGATACAGACTTACTATTTCTAAAATGCACAACTGTATGACGGTGATTTTGTTCTTTATTATAAACTCAAAATTTGAAACTACTGTAGGCTCTTAAAGTAGCTTATAAAAATCTACTCGAACAGTTGAGTAGAACAAACATGCTTGCACTGCAAATAAAAAACGCAAACCCTAAATATGTCTCACAACTCTGTACAAAGGATATTGAGAGAGTATATGAAAGCTGTTGGTGATTATATTTTGGCATATATGAAATTGTACATCATGTTTTTATACTGTTCATTCTTACCAATCTTCAGATCTTCAAATTCATATGTCCTATTCCAAAGGATCATTCACTTGATAGGAATCCATAAGATGATTTTCATTCAGGAAAATAAGACTATCAGAAACCTGTGCCAGCCCATGCTCCCACAGGTAAGGGGCAGTCCTTGTATCTGCTGTCTGGTCACATACCAGCAACTAGTCTTACATGATGTCAGGAATACGGACAAATAGGCACTTATAATATAAAAATAGCTGAAGAAATGGGACTGTTTGTTCAGAAGATTTAGGGTGTTTTTATGACAGACCACCAGCAATAGAGGTCATAACATCACAAAACTAGTGAATTTTTTTTTCTCCTCTTGCCATTATAAAACATATGCTAGTGAGCAACAGGATAACAGACAAAAATTTGGCCCAAGGTATCAGACTGACAGTCAGTCTCCAGTGGTAGGTATTTCTGATGTCTCAATTTTAGGGTCAGATCTTTTCAGTGTTATTATAAATTACTTAGGTACTGGAGTTGAGTGCACACGAAGTAAGTTTGCTGACTTCAACAAAATTCCTTAAAATGATACCAAGAAAGAAAATTATGTTTTTTCCTTTAGAGCTTCTTCTAGATTCACATGTGAGGTGTCAGTGCGACATTTGAAAATGCCCTAGAGTTACATTGCCACATAAACAAGTATTGTAAACATTTCAATTATGGAGCAAAATCAACCAAAGACTTTGGCAGTCTAAATCCATTACAAAATATAGCAATTCAAAAACAACTGGTCACTATCTCTCAAATAAATTGCATCCCTTGCTCTTTCTTTTTGGTCACACCATTTCCTTCTCTTGACCTAGCAAAGAATATCCTTACAAAATACTGTGTGGGGGTGCACCAAGCTAAAATCTATACCTTCAATTTGTAGTTAGAATAGATGGGAGTCTAGCATGCACTTTCATTCACTAATTAGAGACAGACAGAAAACTAAAATTTAACATTCCTTCAAAAAGTTAGTATTTAATATGGAAAAAAGTAATTCTCACTTTAAGTGGGAAGATCTGGAAGCCAGTGAAGTCAGATTCCAAATATTTTGCACTTTTCACAAGATGATATTAATAGCATGAATTATCTGTCCAAACTTTAGTCTTACAGAATTTGCTTATATTTCCCTGATGGCATTCACGTGTCCTTGACACCTCTTATTCCTTTTATCAGCAGTGACTTCCTGAGCCAGACTGATCTATTGAACTTTATTGTCTCCAAATTATTTTCCAAAACTTCAAAATTCTGTAAAGTTCTTTAAATAAATTTTTATGTTCTTCAAAGTGAATTGAAGACTTGTAAAATGTGCTGAGCCTGTAGAACAAGTTACAGATGAGCAGCACATCAGATCTTGATCACTGCCTTTCCTGATTATTCAAATTCTGACAGACAGGTAAAGACCACACATTGCCAGGTGCCCGCTAAGCCACCGTCACTCTCCTCACCAGCAACAAAGGAGGAAAAATAGGATGGGAGAAAGATCATGGGTCAAAATAAAATGCAAAATAAAGAAAAAGAAAAAGCTATATGTGGAAATAAAGAAGGCCAAAATATTTATTCTCTGCTTTCTATCAGCCTGTAATACCCAGCCACTTCCTTGGAAGCAGGGCTTCAGTACACATAATGGTTGCTTCAGAAGAGAAATCATAAAAATGGATGTCCTTCCCCACTTCTGTGAGATTTCATATTTGGGCTGATGTGATATGATATGGAATATCCCTTTGGTCAGTTTGGCTCAGCTGTCCAGGCTGTCCTAATGTTTCACTAATATTTCACAACTAATATTTCACTAAGAAGCAACTTTTACATCAATAGGGAATGGAAAATCCTTTGTGCTTTGTGCTTTGTGCTTTAGCACAATAGCATATATCCCTGATATTAGTTTTGTATCATACAATTCTTTTACCAGAGATTAATGTGGCATTGTGTTAACTCCCTGCATCTGTGACTATCAATTCTCATGCCAGCTAATTCTTCCTTATGAACTTAGTGATCAATACGTAATAGTTGGTACCAGTTTTGAGAGCAAGGATTTTTTGTCAGAATAAAGATTGGTAAGAGAACTACATATCAGAGTATCCAAATAAGTCCACAGAAATAATTATCATGTATGCATGCATTCAAGAAATGAGTATGAATTCATTTCGAGAATATAACCTGTTCTACTAGGTTACCAAACATGCATGCATGGAGAAAAATTCCTTATACTTCCATCACTGCCAGTAAAGTAATGTCAGCTTTCCAACTTAGTAAATTAGTTGGAGAGTTTGTTGCCCAGTTTTTGGTGACATCAAGGTCTTGCCCACCCCCAGTGTACTGAGGAGGCGGAAAGGCTGGTGCTTGCAACCTTTGCTGGCAGTGCTCACCATTAGCCAAAACCTGGTATGCTATCAGCCCTTCTAGCTAGCAATGTAAATGAACAGCACTATGAGACACCCATCCGCAGGGTTAACTCTATCCTGGTCAGACCCAATACAACCACTGTGGAAAGAATAGCTCAGACCAACTGATTCTTGGGAGTTCTATTAGTGGGAGTCCTTTTGGAACCATAACATTGAGTTGTGTGTGCGTTTATATACGTACTACATATCTGAGGGTCCATTTATGCATATGTGTGTATGAACTTCTAATTGATACTTTTAATTATGACCTGTCTGTGATATTGTCATCGTATGATAAATGCCTTCAAAGCAGTAAAGGTGACCTTGCTCTTTTGGTCAAAATAAGTCTCTGAATGACCACGGCCATATGATTTTTTTTTTTTTTTTTTTTTTAATAAATTTGTCAGACCCAATACAACCACTGTGGAAAGAATAGCTCAGACCAACTGATTCTTGGGAGTTCTATTAGTGGGAGTCCTTTTGGAACCATAACATTGAGTTGTGTGTGCGTTTATATACGTACTACATATCTGAGGGTCCATTTATGCATATGTGTGTATGAACTTCTAATTGATACTTTTAATTATGACCTGTCTGTGATATTGTCATCGTATGATAAATGCCTTCAAAGCAGTAAAGGTGACCTTGCTCTTTTGGTCAAAATAAGTCTCTGAATGACCACGGCCATATGATTTTTTTTTTTTTTTTTTTTTTTGCATAACTTAGTGGTTTTTCAAGAATAGTGTAATCTGATTTGGTACAGTGATTTATTTAATTTACATGAAAAACTATATTCATTTGACATGCAGTGGTATGTGGTAATAAAACCAATAATTTCAGCTACATAATTAGGATTCTACTGGACATAGTTTTGTTTATGCTGCATATATCTACTTCCATTTTCATATTCTCCTGTTTATAATTTTGCAGCAAAAAGTGCAAAATCCTTATGTGTTTCACACTAGATTTACTGAATGCAACAGTCTCAGTAGTATATGCACTACATTTCTAATGGCAATGAATAACTAGAAAAAGAGACTAGAATAAGTAAGGGATGTCATTCACATAAACTAATTTTTTATACTACCTTCAAGAGGAAACATTTAACCTTGTCTAATTCATGTAGCCATAAGAGCATACTGGATTTTTCTTTGGTTTTTTATGCATGTAAAAATACATCTTTTTTTCTTTGTAAATCAGAGTGTAGTGTGCTTTACTTGATAAGAAAAAAAATAAGCATTTTTAATGTTTAATAAGAGTATATAGAGTATATTTTAGAAGTATATAGCTGTAAAAGCATGTTATGCAGCTATATTTGGGCACCTTTTAAATGTTTTTTAAACAATGTAAATAAACACAATCATATATTTATATATTTAAGACTTCATAAAATACCATTTTAAATCCATAAATAAAAACAGAACAGAAAAGGTAAGGAATGTAATATAATAGGCCACTAAACACTAAATGTGATCACTCTAAGTGCTATTGTGAGCTAAAATACTTAGGGTGTTTTTAAGTGACTTCCAGTTCTTGTTTATTTCTATTCTTAACTGCCAGCCTGGTGACACTAAAAACTAAGGCATATTCATATTATTTGCTTTAAATTAACTGTTAAGTTGTACTAAGAGTTGTATCCCTATTCTAGATGTCCTGTGCAGAAGGACACTCTCACCATTTCATTTAATGGTGTTCAGTAATCACTATTTTGCTCTAGCCACTAGGACAACATCATTGCAAACAGATATTGTTTTTTCCTTGTGTAATAGAAGGATGGAAACTTTAGTTCGGGATTATAGATATTAATGATGCTCAGGCAGTTTTCTGCAGCTGCATACGACTACAGCTGGGTAATGCATTGAGCACAATTGTAACAAAGGTGAAAGGAAAACCATCACATTGTTGAAATAGTCAAATGAAGAGAAGCACTGGGCCTAATTTACCAAGCAGGTGGTCTCAGGAAATGGATATGTTGGGCTGATGTCCTGAAAGAAGAGAAAATTGGAGACTTAGGGGGACTTCAAGTCATTAAAATTTCCATTTCAGGTGTGTTGGAGCTGAGTTCAATTTGAAAATTTTATTCAGATGATGATAGAAGGGTTTGGTGAATCACTTGTGACATGCTTAAAAAAGAGGTGACATGCTTAAAAAAGAGGTGAGAAAAGAGGTTATTGAAGAGGACTTATGCTCTAGTTTGTAGACTTAACTGCAGAAAAGATTGTCTAATATGTCAGCTAGAATAATACCTGAAAGAGGAAGCTGGCGGTGTAATGTGATCGTGAACCTTTGGCTAGGGTGGGCTTCAGAGTAAAACTATGTCTAGGATGGGTTTGAAATTAAATAACAGCTGCTCTCTTTTTTCCTGTGTAGGACACAGGAGATTTAATTTAAATTTGTGTGTGTTGAAATTGCTGAGAGATGTATTGTTGAAGTTCACTGGGAGTTATGGGGTTTACAGATACAGTTATAGAGCAGACCTAGTCTTGTGCATGTGTCTTTGAATCACACGTAGCACTACTGGAGTCTTGAGGTAACAAAATACATAAAGAATGGTGTCCCTGTCTCTCTTACAGTGGGAAAAGAAAATTTGATCCTCTCTGTTTGTTTTGTGCTTGTGCTTTTTTACAGATATGTTATTGATACTGAATGGCTGCAGCTGTAGTAAGATGTTTTTCTGTGATGGGAGCTCTTACAACAGCTCTGCACAAGGGAAGATACTGTCTTGGAGGTGAAATTTTAAGAAGGGAATGCAACAGGATCACCCTGGATATACGTCTCCTAAAAGTCTCTCCTCTTATTCAATGTAAAATATGCAACCATAAAATAATATACAGGTCTAATAAATATTTGTTTTTCTAGTTTTACTGAGTTCTTTAGCCGTTTGCAAAGTGTTACAGCTTGTGCTGAAACTTATTTTCTTCTGATATGGAAGACTGAGATGTGACTGCTTTAAAACAAAAGATCTTGGCTTAGGATAGCCTACTGTTTTTGAAGTATGAGAGTTTAAAAAGTCTGAATCCCATTTAAAATTGGAGGACATGTTTAAGAATTCCTTCAATTGACCAATAATATTTCTGGTTTTTCCTAATCACGGAGCTCTCAGATTTGGTATAGTGACTGCAAATGATCAGTTTAAAAATATCTGATTACACAGTAATCAGGTTACAACTGCTTTTGTAATGCAGAGGGAGCCAAACAAGAGGAAAATTTCTGGTCTGTCATTTCTTTTTATTTCTAAAGAAACAGGAGCTCTGAGTCCACATCATTTCATGAATAACAAATTAAATATCATGTGTCCGATGCTTCAGTGAGTATCACTGTTCTTCTTGGATACATTTACTGATAGCTTTACTATACTAATACTAGGAAGGAGCTTCATAGAAAATATCTTAGTATTGATGGAAAAATAAAAAGAGATACTTTCAGAAATAATACTCTAAAATTCTGTGATATTGTTTATAACATATTTTTCAAAATTGATTATCCTTACTTGCTCAAATGAATGTTTCCTTTGTTAGAATGTATAGATCCAAACTGTAAGAAAGTAGAAGAATACATAAATGTCCTTCAGCTTCATGTCAATTTCAGACATTTCCAATAAACACCACTAGTAAAATACATTATATGCCTACTTAAATTTTTTTGCATAGGGAATAATATAAACTTTATTCCACTGCTATTATAAGAACAGATGGTAGCTCAGGCTGCCTGCCAAAAGACTGGCTCATTTGTGAATATTTTCATATGTTCAGTGTTGTATGCTTTCTTCATTAAAAAGAATATCACATGTGATTCACTTTTGGTGTGAACAGTGCTTGGGAGGCATTTCTAGTAAAGGATGATCTCTGAGGTATCCATTCTGTTCACAGAACTGCTCCTCTAGTGTTGAATAATACTACTGAAAAGGATCCTACTCTCAAACCACAAAAATTGAAAAGTTTTTCTTGATACAATAATTTTTGAAATAATTAAATATATAAGAATTACTTTAATTGAGTGGACTTTTGTTTTAGGTTTTCTCAGGAATCTTTAGCTTCCTTATAGGCCTTGCCATTTCTCACCACTATAGTAAACAAGCTGAAGTCAGCTCCTTAACACTGTTTCAGAAACTGACTCTTGAAGTACTGCTGAACCACAACATGAGGATTGTAGGATGAACTAGAAATGTAGACTTGAGTTGTGGTTCTCAAGAGAGTGAAGGCTGGTAGTACAGACTTACTAAAATTCAGAATGTGGCTTAGATGTGTGTAAGAACTTGTCTTAGAGACTGAAAACTTGACAATTTTCCTGCAAATTTGATCTCAATTGTTACATTTGTTACATCATCACAATTATGCATAGGAAGTGGTTTTCTGTTTAATATAGTGAATCAGCTTTAGGGCCCTTTTACCAGAACCTTCAGTATGTATGTATGTATGTATGTATGTATGTATCTATCTATCTATCTATCTATCTATCTATCTATCTATCTATCTAATCTATCCATCCATCCATCCATCCATCCATCCATCCATCCATCTATCCATCTCTATATCTCCTCAAAAGTCATTTAAATAAAGCAGGTTTATTTCAATCCTGAACAAGCCAGTTCATGCAGGGAGATAAAAACAGTTTGCTTTTTTAACACAGAAGTCAACCTGGCTGCTATGACACCCAACCCAAACACTCTGCAGTGAAATAGAAATGTGTAGCAAATTTAGGTCAAAGGATTCTGGGGCATGAGCGCATCTTTTTTCTCTCCTCTAAAAGCCCATATGTACTTTTTTTTTGAACTCTAGTTAATCATCTGAAAAATCCACTATCTTTTTATGCTGCTCTCTGTTAGCCCTATCTCATTCCCAATCACTTTTTCTACATTCAGTAATTTCTCACATCATGTTCAGTTGTTTTTCATTAGCTAAGTTAGCAGTTAGCTAAATCTCAGGCATAGCTGTCTGTTTACTGTACTGCTTACTTGCCTTCATTGCCTGAATGTGAAATTTTACTGAAGGGGTGCAAATACTGCTGAACAGAACAGATTGCAGCTGAAGAAGTTTCCACCTATACACAGCATACACTTCATGATTATAGGGACATTCAGCTTGTTTTTGTGAAGTGGTGCTATTAGATCAGCTATGTAGAATTGAAAGCTCTTGAAATTCTGCAGCTGCTACTGGCAGAACAGGAGAGCTTTATAAAGCTGTTTAGCTAAAGTTTGTCGAAACAGCTGAGTGTTAAACCATGACATGCGTATTAGACCTTGTCAAGCAGAAGGAACCTTTCGTAACACCTACACTGAGACTGGAGAAGTACAGGAAACTAACTAGAGTGCTAGTGTTGCTGCTGTTCTTTCTCAGCTGTTCTAGGTGCTGAATGCTTTGTAGTGTCTTAATTGTCTTCTTGCCATGTTAATCTGTGAATGCAGAGCCAACACATCTGTCAGGTTTTCATTTTTCCCTCCTTCATTATTACTTACTTGTATTTCTATAGAAATTGTTAGAATCACAGAAAAGCTAGTTTGGAGGGGAACTTAAATATCTAGTCTGATCCCCATGACATTGGAAATGGAATTGGAAATGATGCCACCCACTCCAGGTTGCTCAAAGCTTTATTCCAACCTAGCCTTCAACACTTTCAGGGATGGTGCATCCACAGCTTCTAGGGTGATGTTATGGTGCTTGTATCCCCAGTCATCTGTTCTGTTTATGCTGGAAATTATGTTCTGTACCTTCAAGACTGGCTCTGAAGAGTGAAGCTTTGTTTTGTTTTGTTATCAGTTTTCAGTCTGCTCACTCCCCCAGTAGTCAGTGGGGCACAGACGGGGCAGTACATTGTGCAGCTTTTGCTTTTTGCTCTTGCTTTCGCTTTGCTCTTGCTTCTGCTTTGCTTTTGCTTTTTGCTTCTGCTCATTAGTTAGTTTAGCTAAGCAGTCCAAATTTTTTCCCTGGACTGTTTTTTCCTTTCCCTTTTTTGGAACCACTCGAGCCTGCTCCGGACTGGGACCTGGGAAACACAGAGTTTGCACTTTGTGGCTGCCGCAGCCATTCCCAGTGCCAGAGGGACTGACAAGAGAGCGACCACCCCCAGGCGAGACTTTCTGTGGTTGCCATCTTTTTCAGAGCAGTGAAAGAGTGTTGTCATCTGGTATTCATTCTGTGTGCTGGAGGTGCTTTGCCTGTTAAATAAACAGGTTCTTTCCACTTCTCTCCAAGGAATCTTTCTCAGACTGGTTGGGGGGACAGGCTGTGTGCATTTGTTTTCTGGAGGGGTCCCCTTTGGAAGTTTTCTCCCAGATTTGCCCTAAACCAGGACAGCTTCCTCTAGGCAAGCTTCTGTTCTAGTGTCTCATCATACTCACAGTAAAGAATTTCTTCCTAGTATCAAATCTAAAACTACTCGCCCTCAGCTTAAAGCCATTCCTCCTTATCTTGACACTCCATACCCTTGTGAAAAGTCTCTCTCTAACCTTCTTGCAGCCCCCTCTAGGTACTGTCAGGCTGTTGTAAGGTCTCTCTGCAGGACTTTCTTCTCCAGGCTGAACAACCATGACCTCTCACCCTGACTTCATAGGAGAGATGCTCCAGCCCTCAGATCATCTTTGCGACCCTCCCCTGGAGCTCCTCCAACAGGTTCAGATTCTTTTTATGCTGGTTGTCCCAGAGGCGAACGTAGTACTCCAGATGTGTCTTCAAAAGTGAAGCAGTTGGCAAAGCAAGGAAGCCGCCCCACAACAGATGATTTGTTTTCTCAGCTCTGGGCTCACTGAAGTCTTATGAAGGCCTGTGATTGATACAACTTTCCACTCAAGATTTCCATGGTTCAAAATTATCTTCAACACAATTAAAAAATAAATACCTGGGGATAAATTTCTTTTCTTGTGTGTGTGGTCTCATAGCAGTTGTCATTTTGCAATTAATAAGCCATTTATATCAATGTAATAAATACTGCTTGAAATTAATGGCAAGGTTTTGAAGACATTCTGTTTCCTTGCTTTAGGCTGTGTCATATTTTCCGGAAAAAATAACAGCATGAATATGTTGTCAGATAACTGTTTTGAATTCTAGCAATTTACCTAATTTGTACAATTTATGTTAGTAGCAACATGTTGGTAGCAAGTGTATCTTATGCAACTCATCAAGTTATTGAGAAAAAAAAAAACTATGTGCTGTACGTGCTATGGAAAATGCATTGTGTAGTGTGTAAGAGATATTCAGGAAAGAAAGTGAAAATATCAAGTTAGGTTTGATGAACCGTACCACTTGGTTTATTACTGAAGTAGACTCTATCTCTAAAAATTTCCCAAATTTGTACAGATTATGTGAGTTAGGGATTTTTAATGACATGATTAACAACTGTCATTTGATCTGCAGAAGTTTTTCTACAGGTAATTCTAGCGTGAAGCTGAAATCACAAATCTTAGAAACACAGAATATATTCTACAGAAAATGTCATGCCAAGGGAGCCATTTTAATGCATGTATTTCAAGACTGTATCTATTTCCATTTGTATATGCTCAGCCAAGATTTTCCTAGACTTTGGGTGACTATTATGAAGGACTATGTATTATACCTCTTGTCTGAGAAATACTTAGGCACCGCCAATTTCTTCCATGGGAAACAACATAATCTAGCTCTCAGTTAATTATCGTGTTGTAATTAGGCCTAGATATATGAATAAGAAACTGTAATTAATATCAATAGCAGTGTTTATCTGTATCTATGTCCTTCAATGCTTGACATTGTCTGAGAGTGGATGTGAATAATATCTTTTGCATCTAGCATTTTTTTCTTCCTTAAATCTGTAAAGCTGCTCTTTGAACCAGTCTGCAAGTCTACTACTACTTGCATCAAGTGCCTGGAAATCCATATTCAGTTTACCTTGTGCCTTCTGTAAAAGAAGGCCACCCTTCACAGAAAACAACAGAAAAATTTGTGAGTCTTTGTCATAAAAAGGGAATACAAAGATCTTAGCTAGAATAAAGTAAACTGGACAGATGGGCAGTAGTAAAGTTAAAGAGCTGCTAAACTTGCATTTCTGACCTAAGCTTGAAATCAGTTCAAGATCAGTTCTGGGAAATATTATACATACCTTATACTTAGTTTTCTGAAGGCAGCTAGCTATTCCATGGGATGCTTGGCTATTTGAATCTCTGGTTTGACTTAGAATACTCACAGGGATTATAATCTCACCAAGAAAACCATGGAGGCACTTGTTCACTATTTTGATGACCCTCTTTCATAAACTTATCCAGGCTTTTTTTTTTGTTGTTGTTTCTTTTGTTTTGTTTTTGTTTTGTTTGTTTTGTTTTGGGGTTTTTTTTTGGGATTTTTTTTGTTTTTTAAATTAACTAGAATCATACTTGTGTATGAGGAAATACATGTTTTGATCTCATGTTGCTGTCTTTTATTTTTCTTCTAAATCACCTTATTTTTTAACAGGAGCACAGAAAAATCAGAATTCTGTGATTTACTAAACAGACAGCAGAAAGTGAAGCCTAAAATAGCAGTTAACAGAAGAAAAAGGCTCAAATAAATGCTCTACAGACTGCCTTTCTGTCAATGTTAGATAAATAAACATCAGCAGCTCTCAGAGGTACTGGGAGATACATACATTAAAAACCCCCTAATATTAGATATGTCAATGCCACATTTATTCTTTAAGTCAGCAGGAAGTCACACAGTAACATGATGTGTAATTCTCACTTTTACCTGTGTCAACTTCATTATCTGAACTGGGAACTAGCCCTCAAATTTCCAGATACATTGTATATAGATTAAATGCTTTCAGACAAGTACTTACTTGTATCAAATGCTTCTTTTGCTGTTAGAACTACTAAAGCAGTGGAAACTCTTTATTAAACAGTTTTCCATCTTGACTGGCTTATTCAATTTCCACTTAAGTGAAACTGAAGACCATACTGCATACTGTCTGCTGATTTTTAATATTTCAAAGCTTGAAGTGATGCTTTCCTAAAATAAAAGGTAATATGTTGAAAAAATATTCTGTTAATAGCATTTTAATGATATTTAATAGTTTTCCCAGTTTCCTCTATGAAGTATATTATTTGTGTTTTTGCAAGTTAGTAAGCATAAGGAAATTCACTCTAGATATTACTCTTAAATCACAATTTTAAAGAATATACAAAACCCAGACAAAATGCTCCATTGACCTTTCCTTAACAATGATAGTTAAAGAGATATACTCTGGTTTTGTCCCCTTGCTTTCGAAAGAAAAGAGTAACTTGTGCTGTCTGTCACAGGTGGAAAGTCTGATAGTCTGATTTTGAACCTGTTAAAAAGATCTCAGTAGAATTTCTCAAGCTTTGGTGTGGTAGGAGAAGTTTAACACAGGCCTTATTTGTCTTCTGTCCTGTACGGGTTGTGGCTGGAATTGATCATGAAAGGTAGTGTGGGACTGCGTTTTGGATTTCTCCTGAAAATGGTGTTGACAATACAGAAGTGTTTCTGTTATTGCTGTGCAGTGCTTACACATGGCCAAGGTCTCTTCAGCTTGTCCTACACCCCTGCCAGTGGGTTGTCTGGGAGTTCAGCCAGGTGCTGGGAAGGAGCACAGCTATGATAGGTGACCCCAGCAGATGAAAGGGGTATTCCATACTATTAGGCATCATACTCAGCATAAACATCTAGGGATCCTTGTCTGGGAACTGTATAAAAGTGGTACCTCCAGGAGAACATGCTGAGGACCCTGACCACTGATTTCCCATTAAATAAAATCTGTACTATTTAATTTGTCATATGGTCTTGTCTGCACCTTAATTTAGGCAGAGATATCTTTTAATAGCAGGACCATAATATTATTTCAGGAGGGGATCCTGACATTATTCCGGTGGATCATAACGGTTACTGGACTTGTTCAGCTTGGAGAAGAGGAGACTTACATGAGACCTCATTATAGTGTACAGCTTCCTCACGAAAGGAAGTGAAGGAGAGACACTGACCTCTTCTATCTAGTGCCCAGTGATTGGACCTGAGGGAATGATCTGAAGCTCTTCCAAAGGAGGTTTAGGTTGGGTATTAAAAAAAGATTCTTCACACAGAGTGTGTCTGGGCACTGGAACAGATTCCCCAGGGAAGTGGTCACAGCAACAAACCCCATAGGGCTCAAGAAACATTTGGATAGCACTCTCAGGCTCAGAGGTTGTCCTCTGCAGGGACAGGAGTCAGACTTTGATGATCCTTAAAGGTCCCTTCCAATTCAGGGTATTCTATGATTCATTTCTATGACACCAGAACCTGAGGCTGGGGGGAAGACTGGGAAACTTTTAGCAGAGGTCACAAAAATTCTTGTCTTACTTTTTGTCTTTGATAATGATTTCCTTTGTTTTGTATACAGAGCAAAGAACATATTGTGAAAATATGTAGTGCTTCCCTGGGTTCTCCTTCCAAATAAATCTCCATATGTCTTTCAATATAAGGTATTTGAGTGAAATACTTTGGTATTTGTAAATTATCTGTTCCCTCCTTAATAGTCTTTTCTGCTTAGAAAAGAAATTGCACTACATCTTATTGTATTTCTTTGTTTTAAAGAACATGTTTGAATTTATATAAGGAATTATTTAGAAGGTACTAGCTGATAAAAAATCTTTCATTTGCATTAAACACAGAGTGGATAGTTATTTTTCAATTAAAGTAATTTCTTGAGGTAGTATGATAGAATGTGTATGACTTGAAAGTATCACTTTCCTCCCAAAACACCTGGATAAAAACGGTTTTTAACAGTTTCATTTTGGCAAGTGGCAATATTTCAGAAGGGAGATAGTAAGGGAGATTGTAAATTGAAGATTGTTTCACTGATGCCATAGACCTTCTCCAGCAAACTCTCCTCTTGCTGAACTGCTGAACTACTGAACTCTGTCTGCAGCAATTACTTAATTCTCTTTGGTTTAGGGCTGTTAACATAGACTGGTACAGATGACATTTAGGATCCTGAGAGCACCTGCTTCAGGAAAGGTGAAGTCACACCTGATATATTTTTTCTTTTATTCAAACACAAGTTAAGAAACATTTTAAGAAAAAAAAAAAAGGCTCAAGGTTCTTCTGACAGTTTTTCAGTACAAAGATGACTTCAGGGACATAGAGAAGACCCAGTCTGACATATCTTCATACTTCAAGTGGAATTGTAAGAGTCTGAGAAAGCACTACAGAATGTGAAATGGGATTTGGTGAAAGAAATTTTTTACTACTTTTTCCCCCACTTTCCCCTTTCCAGGGAATTGCATGCCCTAAATAAAGACACAAAATATCTCATATATATACATATACATACTTATACATACACACATATATATATATATATATATATATATATATATATATATATTTGCGTGTGTATATATATATTTTTTAAATACAATAAAATTCTTTGGCATCTTAGATTGCCCTTTGGAACAGGTCAGCTCTGCTTTCATGTGCGTAAGCATATTCATCTTCGATTTCATATGACATCCTTGCTCTTCTATTTCTTATTATCTGAGGAAACTTAGCTGGATAAGAGTAACTTGTAGAAAAACTTCACTCCATGGGATTGTGAGTATGCATTCTTTCTTTGTGAAGTTTACACTGCTCTACTTTGACTATTGGATGGCAATGATTTTTTTAAAATTATTAAAAAAATGTTTTAAATAAAATTCTAAGTTGTTTCAAAATGGTATGAAATGGTTACTGTGAGAAATGACAGCTGCACATAATCCTTTGAATTGCTGTAAAGCATGATTTAGGACATTTCTTGCTTGATCTTCTAAATACTTTTTTAATTCCACATCCCTGTGAATGAAGTAAGCTTTCATTCTAGACATTCAGTGTCCTACAGAGTTTCTATAAAATACTTCTAGAAATAATTTTTATGACTTTCAAATTAATGCAAATGTATCAACAATTAATTTCTTTAGTATTTATTTATTAATTGTTTGACTATCACTTTTAAATGGTGACAAAAACTTGCCTGTCTTAATAACTAAGTATTAAGATAGCCATGTAGGTTTGTTGACTTAGAATGCCTACTCAAACAATTACTAAGTTTTGGTAACACATTAGTTTCAGAGTTCTTAGCCACTATTTTAAAAAATAATTCCTTGAATATCTTTGATTTTCATATATATTCCTAAGTAAGAACCAGTGTGAGAAAAGCTTGACTTTATGCAGCAGTATCTTTAGGACTTTATATTTGGACAGTTTCAGTTAAAGTGCTTTCTACCAAATTTTTTTTTCTCCCATGAAGATTGTGTTAATTATATTTAAGCAACTAATAGCCTGTATTTTTTTGATCTTTGTTTTAAGGATTCATTTTCCTAGCTTTTATTTCTTGTACCTTGATCTTAGATACATTAAGACAATTTAATAAGTTACACAGTTCCTTCAAATGCTTGAATTAACCAGAGCACCACAAATAGATATCCCACTCTTTTATTGTGGGATTAATGGACAGCTACACTTCAAAAACAGAACTACTGTAGTGCTCTATTCTGCTCTCATGTAAAAGCCAAAGCACACAGGATCTGGTATGGCATAGGGGATGTATGCTTATTATATTTAAAGATAACACTATGGGAAGACAATGCCTGCACATTTGGAGTCAAAGTGACACTGACAAACTGAACACTCAGAGGGTAAGTGGTATACTCTTCAAGAAAGGGGAGAAGCAAGTCAGAGATAATCAGGCATCCCAATACAGTATTCAGAAAAAACTGCTCTGGAATGTAGAGTATGTCTCTAAGTTTGCTTGAATTAATATCTGAGTATAAGGTACTGAATGCTGCTGTAAAATGCAAAAATACAACACAATACTATGGTCCTTATGAAAGGGAATTTGTATTACAGGACTCATGAAGTAATCTTTATCTCTCCTCCAGCAAATATTGTTTTGGGGTATTTCACATAGCAAAGCTTATACATGCATTGAAAGGAGGTCAGTGAAATAGTAGGGAAAGTTATTTTGCTAAAATTCATTATTTATGAGGAAATTTGGCTTTGAAGAACAGAGTTTGAGATTGTCTTTTTAAACAAGATGTGCTGATTTCATGGAGAAAGAAACAGTGTGTTCATTAACCAGGATAAGAAGTGGTGTTTTGACTTAAACACCCTTATGACGATTAGAAATACTACAAAAATATTTTAATAGCAACTTAAGAAAAAATGATGCTTGCAATATGTAATATGCCTGGGGAATCTGTGATCTCTGTCTTGGAGGAAGGAACTTTCTAAGAACACTATAAGCATAAATCTGTAGGGGAAAAAAGTCAAGATTTTTTCAGGCTCATTTCCAATTTATGATGTTCTTTGATTAATTTATCTTTTCATTAGTTTCCTAATCACAGTAGCACAGAGAAGGCTTTCATATCTGTTTTGTTTTTTGACTGTTCTGAATTTTCTCCACCTAAAAAAACCCCCGCCAAACCTCTAGCATTGCAAATGCTAGAATTGGCAGTGTAATTGCAGTGCAACAGAATAAAATGTATGGCCACTATATCCTGCAAAATTCCTTTCCCAAGACATATATATATATACCAGGAAAATATAAACTATCTGGAATAATGTTTTGGTGACTACGTCTGAGCCTTTTTTTCTGTAGATTGTTCTTTCCTGTAATTCAACCATTTTGTGATTAGATTTTGTCTTCATCTCTGGTTCTGTTGAAAGAGAGCTTGGTATCATGGAGGTGGAGAGAGATTCAGGTCTGTCACTTGTCCTAACTCATTATCACAGTTGCCACCCTTGTGATGCTTTCAGTAAGGAAAATTTTTGCATAGTACAGTGCCAAGTAACAATCTCGGCTGAAACTTTTAAAACACTTTTTTTTTTTCTTTAATGTGCAGTGGCATAATTAAGATTCATGAACTAGCTGGTTTAGTCTTTATAATGTAACCTGATAAGTGCATATCACTCAGAGCACTAAATAGATATGTCATGCAGTTGCAAGTCAAAATGCTTTGTGGAAACTGTTATCAACTAAGCTTGTATTCCCATCTGGAAAAAAAAAAAATCTATTTAATTTGACAAGGTCTGCTTTATCCCAGACCTGTGCTGATTGGCATTATTTATGTTAGAGTAATCTAAGTCTGAATCAAACTCTCACTAGCCATCTTGTTATTTTGAGATTTATGTCTTCCTGTAATTATCTTGCTCATCCTATTTGTCCTTTTAAATATTAAAGCTTCAGTGAGGTTTCTCCCTGCTCTATTAATTTTTGTCCTTTGTGAACATCTAAGGGCTTGTTGAGACTAATATTAAGAAGAGAGATAGCGGAGATGGATTACTTACTTCAAAGTTTTTGCATAGTAGTTTTTCAGTACATTTACTTTACAGTTTAACTTATTTCTAATGTGTTCCTCAAATTCTACTGGGTGGAAAACAATTCATTGTAGTATGTGTACATAATAGAAAATACAAAATACCTCTTTTTAGATTTCATTTGTTGTACATAAAGTGGCCAATGTTAGCCATGGGATACAGAAAGAATGAAAAAATGAGTTCCAAAACTGTGACTATTAATTGTGCTTCACATGCAAGCAGGAATGTAATTTTGAGACAGTATAGATTTTTTTTTTTTTTTATTCTGCCTGTGGTCTTGTGGATATCATCTAAAATATTAAAATATTTGGAGGATTACTTACTCACTCTGTGCTTCATCTCTGTCATGGTTTAATAACAGCGCTGCCAAATTTAGTGCCCTGTGTACCCCTTTCCAAGGCTCTCACAAACCAGAAGCTGCTTGCAGTCATATCTCCTTCATAGTTACCTCCTAGTCCCTGCTTGGGGAGCTCTTTGTTTCTTCCCTGCCTGGGGCTCATGACCTGCTCTGGGTGAATAGTTTTGCTCCAGCATTTCTCCAGCTCTTTTGTCTATCCTTTCCTTGAGTATTTCTCTTTTCTCCCTTCCTTCTGCTTTTGTGAACCACCCCCCTCTCCCGCCATCCTGTCACTATGGCTTGTGCCTTTGTTCCTCAATGTCCCAGATGATCTAGTGTGACTTCCTAGTGTCTCTTCCTGAATGTCCTCCTGCCCTCAGATTGTTTCTTCTTTTTTCTTCAAACTCTCTTGGTTTTCTCTTCATTGTTCCCCTTTTTAACAATGTTTCTGCAAAGGCTCCACAAACTCCTCTGCCTGGGTCAGGTTTGGTGCATGGTATGTCTGATTTGTTCATAGAGGAGCCAGCTGGAACTGTGTCAGAAATGTTATGGTTCATGGCTTAAACATTGTTATGAAGGACTTTTGTCCATTAGGGCAAAACTATGTGTAAAGAAGCTGTGCACATTGAAGTTCACTCCTCCCTGAAGGTGCCTCCTAATAGGAACTTCGGACTGTGAGTCAAATTGCCTAAGGAAACTTGAGATAAGATAAAGGTTACACTATTGTTCAATTACCTCAGGTCTAGGAAAAAGCAAGCAGGGCTGAGGGAGAAGAATGCGTCTTAAAGAAAACAAAACCCAGCAACTGTGCTGAAATTCATCCCTGCCTGGGTTAGAGGTGGGGGAGATCATAGCTCACACAATCATCTGCTGAGGCCAGGTTTGCACACACTCCTCCAAAACCAAGGGGAGAGGAGATGAGGTTTGTGTGTGGCATAACCTCTGTTCAGAGAGAGCGAACATCCATCCTTCCTTACACAAACTGGCTCAGCTGTAAAACCCCCCACCCTGGGAAGATCATATCCATGGGGCATTCACATGAGAGGTAGCTAAGCGTTGTCATAATCCATCAAATAACCCTAAAGCGTCCCCCAGACTCATTCCTGAGGCCTTGCACCAGAGAACTGCACATGATGCAAAGTGATGCCACCGATCCTGAGTCTGGTGCAAGAGACAGCGTCAAACTTGCCCCCTGGCAGGGGGCACCTGGATGTTCCCAAGTCACCCAAACATATATTAATTCGTTGGACTCTAATTTTTTGAGGGACTCTTATTACCAAGAAGACCAGATGGAAAGGATGAACAGGATATTGTTTAGATCCATGGGGTCTTGATATTTTCTACTTAATCTGCCTCTGTCATTCTCTTTCTTGCCTCCCACCTCTTTTCCTATTTCCTTCTCTCTCTCTCTCTCTCTCTATCTGTCTCTTTTTCTCATTTACTGTTAAATCAAATCCATACTACACTGACTTGGGCATATGATTTGACTTGCACCTTAATTCAGGCAGAGGCATCTGTTAAAAACTCCTTCTGCAGATGCCCCCCCTTCTGCACCCCACTACCAACATCTTGACAGTTACACTGTTTGCAATATTGTCTTAACATTGGACACTGTTAATATGGTGTTAATTCATTCATAAAATTATTTGTGTTGGCTTGCAATCACTAGGTGAAAGTAAGAATGTCTCTCTCCCTGTAAACACTACTTTCCCTCCTCATCCATCCTCTCACTGTTAAAGTGAGGGCCTTTTTTGTTACTGGGCTTCTTGAATTATTTGTGTTAAGATTTTGGTATAGATTTGTTGGGTTTTTTTTTTTTTTTTGTTTGTTTGGGTTTTTTTTGTTTTTTTTTTTTTTTTTTTTTTTTTTTGTTTTTTACCAAGGGGCTAGCATCCGGGTTTTCAACCATGTGGGAGCAGTAGGGCAACAGTGAACTATGACCCTCCTCCCTGCTGCTTTGTAGCTTCAGAAGCTCTGGCTGGCATCAAGAGCTGACCCTGCCACACCCCCTGGCCACTCATGACTCAATGCCCTGCACCAGCACAGCTGCTCTGAAAGGGAGACAGGAGTGTAGGAATTGGAAGAGGATACAGGAAGGTGAAGCATAATTTGGCAGTGGTGGTGCAGAGCAAAGAATATGTAAACAATGTGAATTAAATGCCATAGTTAGACATATGCATAGTAAAAAATAAATTTTATATGCCTGGTGTGTTTTCTGTGATAGTATTATCTGGGTTAGTGGCTATTTATTTTGATATTTTGAGCCTTTAGTTTTTAATTCCATTGTACTAGACAATAACTGTCTATATCTGTGCAAGTATTCACCATAAAAATGTCTTTGCCTGAAAAAACAGAAAGTAAAATATTTAATATTTATGGTTTGATAAAACATTGTTACTTACTCTTCAGTTTCTGTGGTCTTCTTTAAATCAATATGACTAATGACTTAAAAATTAAAACAGCCACTTCCCACCCCAATGCATCAGTGGTGGCCTCTTTAAATGTTTTGAAGAATAAAAAGTTTAAATTTATAAATACAAAATTAATGCTGAAATTAATGCTAAATAGCTAATTAATTCAAAAAAGAACATTCAAGTTCAGTTGTTTTGATTTTTTTTATTACACATTACAGAGGAATAACTGTAAAAGATGTATTAAGTTTGAAGGGAGTTCCACTGAAACTCTATGCGCCACATACTATATTTCTGTCACCAACTGGATTTTTTTTCATGAAGATCTAAAGTGAAGATAATAGAGTCAAAAGATAATAGCCTTACTTTTTTACTCTGGAATTGGATTTTGCTTTGGTAGAATTAACCATATAAACAGAGCAACAAATAAATATTCTAAATAAACAAATTCATTTTAATGTCTTTTTTTTGTAAAACTGAAGGAAAGTAAAGTTGAATAATTTTTTTTTTCGTTTTATATCTTAATGTATTTTTAAAATGCATTTCTGAACTAAATAAAAAGGAAAACAAATGACATATTTCATGTTTGACAGGTAAAATTCATAAGTAAGTTTAGTCAAATTAATTCATGTTCGTATTACAAGCATTCACTTATGAGCAAATAGGACATACAGGAATGGAAAATCTGTTTATTTTACAGTGGGGGGAATAGCAAAAAAAAAAATGTTGCTAAGAATATCTGGTATTCAGATGTACCTAATCCCTAAAAATTAATAATGAAAAAAAAAAAAGTAGTCTCCTACTTGAGCACTAATTCCAAGATTACATTAACTCAAACTAATGTGTCTTGAATGGCAGAATAAATTCTGAGTAACATAGGAATTGTTGAGAGTTATGTATTCAGATATTCAATGAAAAAGAGAAAGGAGAAGAATGAAAAAGGCAACTGGAGATTTACAACATGTTTTTAGGCAATGAAAAAATAAGTTTTCTTAGAAGAAAAAATAATAAAGAAAGGGCTCTGATTATTATCGATATCTATATGTACACACAATTATGTTTCTGATAAGGAAAATGACTATAGTCATGGACAACTCATAAGACTTAAACACATGCTTTAAATGAAGCATGTTCATATTAAACTGAAGAGGCATACAGGCTAGTGTTAATATGATAAAAATAATGGAATAAACTGATTTGTTTTGGAATAGAATATTAAGAGTGAGGAAAAGAAAATATGATTCTAAAAAACTATTCAGGACCACTATTCACATAATCCTGTGAAACCTGAATAATTATCATGTAATTCATTTTTTCTCCCTAGCAAGGACATCACTTTTTTGCTTGCAATTAACAACTATTTATTAGAGACTTATACTTTGATTTACTAATTTACAAGTAATGAATATTTTTATTATTGTTGTAGTTATGAATGATTGGTTTAGAACAAAATATGATCTTTCTGAATTCTAGTTCTGTTGAAATTTATGAGGAGTCCTGCTCCTTTTCTACAATAGTAATGAAAATAAGTTTGAATAGTTTTCTGTTCAACTGAGGAACTTAGAGTTTTTCACATTCAATATCCTTCATCCCTTAATTTTTAATCTTTTTTGCTGATTCTGAAAAACTTTTGATAATTTTTGCAAATATAAGCACAGAATTTGTGAAGGTATATCATAAAAGTAATGGAATCCTGAGCTAGTGAATTTGCATTTGTGTGTTGAGTTGTAATGAAATTTAGACTAGAACCTTACTTTTCAAAATATTATTATTGCTGCTGTGCAGCTAATGAATCTGTCACCAAGACTGTTCATCATTTCTGAAGCAGTAGAAAAAGTGAGTCGAAGCTGTCATTGGATTAACGATACAAGGAGGATCTTCCAGAAAGTGTGTGCTGTCTATGCCCTCGTTCAAAATGTGTACATTACTATTTAAAAAAAAACCAAACCAATCAACAAAACAACCAACCAAAAAAACCCAAAAAAACCCCAAAACAAAAACAACCACCCCCCCCCCCAAAAAAAAAAAAAAACCACACCAAAAAAACCCCAGAAGGCATCTGCAATGGCAGCATCACAAACCAGGAGAGGAGGGTTTTTTCAAGGACATTCTTGAAATGCACCAACATTTGCCTATACAGCATGCACACAATCTTCTTTTCCCTAAAAATTGTAGTTCTTACCGTACTAAGTACTGAGGAGAATAGGTGTGCCTGGTGGCCTGGAGCAATGAGGGAAGTTGCAGCCAGACGATGCATGGCAATGACTTTAGAAACAGTGGAATCATTCATTATTCATGCTGTGTCACATCTATTGGAGGTAAGGTTGCTCAGGATGAGATTGATGAAAAGCATATTTTAGGTTGAGGAAGAGAATCATGATCTGAAGAAAAAGGATATAGAAAAAAATCTCGATCAAAAAAAATAGAATACAAAGAGCATTATGATCCATGTTGACATGGTTAGTATGTCATCTTTTCTGTACACTAGCAGATGACAGACGAAGTAACTTAGGAAAGATGTGCAATGAGCAAAGGTGTGCAATGAGAAGAAACTGCAAAGATTTCTTATCCATATCCTGGCAACAGAAGTCTTATTTTATTCTTAGGCTATGTGAATGACGGCTCTATTTCATAGGAGCAGAGAGCAGACAGATCAGATAGAAGTGACACTTCTGTGGAAGGGCAAATTTGGAAAGAGAGCATAATGCAATAATCTGACAGTGCCCTAGTATGAACTCTGCAAATGCCAGCTAGTGACTGTCTATGGACAGGAGAACACTCTGCCCTTTTCCTGTCTTTTGTCAGCTGTTACCTGAGATGTAAGCCTCTTCAGAACAACGTACAAAGAAAATTTACCAATAGTAGTGTTACTTAATGTGCCATGAATATCTCCCTTGTCTTCACTTACATGAGTAGCTGTTTTCTGATTATTGTAACAGTTTTCAGATGATTATGGTTTCTACTTTTTTTCTTATGGTCTGTAATAGAACAAAAAATAAAGAAGTTTAAAATACATTTAGCTGCTCAGAGTCTGAGGGACCAGTTGAAAAGTTCTGCCTGGTGGCAGTAAACTGGTTATCAGAAAGGTTGTCTTTGTTTTCTAATATTCTTGCCTAGGGATATGTAGGGGTTTCTCAATTAGCACAGCTAAAATAAAAGTGATTTCTGTCCTCTCGGTTTTTGTTTAGAATTTTTTAGTTAACCAAAACGTATTGTGGAATCTTAGTATGTACAAAATGCTGCTGTCCTGAGATACAACACATTACAACCATTTTGCACATTTGATAGTACATGCTTAGTAGAACAAATTTTGTGGGCTATAAATTGAAACAAAAAGATCTGTTTCATAAATTTTTTTTCATAAATTCATAAGTTAGCCAGGTTACAAGATGTGGAGTATTTGCTTCCTGATAGGATGAATTATGTCTTGTCTGTATATCAGTGTCCAACTGTCCCACTCAGAAGTTTTACCACAAATTTCAACCTGCACAGCAGCTCAGTACAGAATAACTGCTTTAGCATGTTTTAAAATCTGTTATGGTTAAGTTTAGGTGAATGCAGTGCACCTACAGGGAGTTTTCATCCCCAGTCATCCAGGTAAAAAGTTGGTACACTCTAGAACAATGAGACTGCAGTCCCTAAGAGGTGTTACATCCCTCACAGTGCTTCACAGGTGAGGAGATGCTGTGCATTCCCAGCCCTGTGTACACAAAATAGTGAGTCTGGGTTCATGCTCTCAGGAGGCACATGCATAATATGCAGACTCAGTTTACCACTAACTCATTAAGAAAGAATTATGATTTTACAGGTATTGCATGCAGATGAATTATGTTCACATAGATGTCAAAAAAACCTAAAGAGAGCATCCTGTTTTCTCACCACTAATTTTGCTAGTAGTCCTGTACTGAAAAATACCCTCCACCTTTTATATGATTTTCCTCAGCCAGTAAGACCCTAGGCCTCTGCCTCATTCATTTTACAGTCCTCAGAACTCTTGTTCTGCTTGCTGGCAAGTCCAGATTGAAGTGCTTTTATGTCTTGCACCCAAACTCAAACCCTTGGGCCTGGACCAATTGTCTGGTTTGCAGGGTAGGTAATAGGCAACTTTGAAGTGCACCAGTATTTTGTATATTTGCACAAAGAATTGAGACCACAGCCAGGGAAACCATTAAGAATTTTATGAGGTTCAACAAGGCTGACTGCCAGGTTCTGGACTTGGATCACAACAACCCCATGCATTTCCACCGGCTGAGAGTGGAGTGGCAGGAAAACTGCCCAGCAAAAAAGGACCTGGGGATGCTGAGCATGACCCAGTGTGTGTCCAGGTGGCCCAGAAAGCCAGTAGCATCCTGGTCTGTGTCAGCAGTAGTGGAGCCAGTAGGATCCGGGCAGTGATCATCCCACTGTACTTGGCATTGGTGAAGCTGCACCTTGCGTCCTGTGTCCAGTTTTTCATTCCACTCACTGCAAAAGAACACTGAGGTTCTGGTGTGTCCAGAGAAGGACAATCAAGCTGGGTAGGGGTCTGGAGCACAAGCCTTATGAGAAGCGTCTGAGAGACCTGGGGGTGTTTAGCCTGGAGAAAAGGAATCTAAGGGGAGAGAGTCATTGCACTTTACAAATGCCTGAATGGAGGCGGTCTCTTCTCCCTAGTAACCAGAGGTAGGATAAGGAAAAACAGCCTCAAAATACTCCAGAGGAAGCTTAGATTAAATATTAAGAAAAGATAAGAGGGCTGTAAAGCACAGGACCAAGCTTCCCAGGATTAAGTAACCTGGGAAGTAAACTGAGTGGTTAAGTAACCAACCCTAATTCTATAAAATAGTCTAATTAGAGGATAGAATGGGTTGTGTTGGTCAGTCACAGATACCAGTCAAACAACCAGTACAGACCAGCATCTTGATTGTGGGTGAATGGCACCTTTTTAGCCCCTTTGTCTCATATTTCTTGTGCTTACTTTTTTCCTATCCACTTTCTTTTCTCTTCTTTGTTCCAAAGCCACTCTATTCCTAATATATTTTTGCCCAATTTTACTAGAGGTTTACTACATCTATACATAAATTTGTTATGACGGATATGATTACTGGGATGTTGTTGGACTAGCAGGGCTCTGTGCCTTACTACTGTTCCAATTAACTTGTGAATAATTTCCCCTAATTTAATGTTCTGTGAGATCTGGACATTCCTCCTAGCATTGTCGTAGCTTTTGTCAGCTTCTTGCTATGTTGCTTTTTATCACTAGCCAATTTCCCATGTCATGTCCTGCAGTTTTCCATGGTCTGTCCATTTAGCTAAACCTCAGTTGAAAGTATAGTTATCTGACTACAGGCACTACAATTCTAAAGGTAGATTTACTGACTTGCACATGTGGTACAGCTCACTTGCATATACGGCATGCAATTTCCCCCCCATTTATCTATATGGAGAATTGTCCTAACCTTTAATTTCATTGAGAAAATTCATTCCAGAGGGAAAATAAATAACTGTTGCTTTTACTATAGTTTTCTTTAATTTTTCCTCCATTTTGCCACTTCATTTGGATCTTAGCTGGACAGTGTAGTCAGTGTTGTGAAAGTTCATGCTGGTAACATATAAACCATGGTCTATCATGTTTAGAATGCTTGACAAACCAAAAGAGGGGAAATTTTAATTTTATTTTTCTCACCTTTGCAATGGTGTTGTCCCCTCACTGAGAAATACCAAAGGTTTCTGTAGACTTTTTTGGAAATATATACTCTTAAAACATTTTTGCAACCCTTACAAAGACTCATACTGTGATCTAAACATTTTTTTCCTGAGTGCACACTTGCAACAGTGGCTATGCAATGTGGCATTTCAGTACTTTCTATTTGGTTCATTATACCTACATCTTTGATGGCTCTGCAATTCGCAGTGTGGCAGGTAAATATGGTCTCTTTTTTTACCTTGAGATGGAATGGTCCTTTGTCTGGCAGCAGTAGTCTTCCTGCTCTTGGTACCCTGATTCCTGTGAATTTTCTCTTGAGTTAATATTGATGATTTAACAATTTTGGCCTTATTGTTTGCTTCAACTTTCTTAACTGACAAGGTTTAAAGTTGTGTTGCTATGTAAGTGAACCTGCCTGTGTGATTACAAAATAATGACTTTTTAACCCTTCAACAATTATTTTCCCCTTCAGTTAAAGTGGGTTGAATTCACAGAGTTGAGCCTCATGAAGTTGGATTATATTATGAAGGTGATAGCATTGAGTGGGGTTTGTTCATTTTTCTGCTTTATTAATGAATATATTGGTTATTCAAAAAGAAAACAGCCTTGGTTTACCTAAAGAAAAAGAAATATAGCTGTATTTATGGACATGATTAATTATAAAGAGTTGAAACTTCTCTTCTTTAGAGCTAAGAAAAGTGTGATTGTGTACTGCATGCAAAATGGTTCACTCACCTCTTGCTTGTAATTATTTTGTTTAAATTGAAATGTCAGTACTGTGTGATTAAAAGCGTTGCCTACAGGGAATCTCTGTAATAAAAACCTTCCTTCTCTGTCTTCCTCATTTTGATGTTTAGCTTTTGCTTTAAATTTTAGGGTAAAACAATTAACCTTTAAACAAAAAAAAATATTAATACTTAAAAGACAGTGAGAATATTTCCTGGTTTTAGTTTTCTCAGTTTAATTAGGTTTATACACTACCACTGGCATAACCCTTCAAAATCCTCACTGGTGAGGTCTTAAGGGTGAAGAAGTCATCAAAGAAGGCAAGGAGAGATCATCATCATCTTGCACAGAATATAAAAGTCATCACTCTCTATGTGTTAGCAGTTTACTCTGAGACTTGTAATACCATAACAAACTATTTACAGTTACATGATATTTATTTATAACATCATGTAACATGTTAGTATATATGATACCTTCTTTTGAAAGGGAAGCTAATCCAAGGAGACAAAAAGTTAACTAACTGGATTCTAAGATGTCTCCATTAAAAGACACTTAAAAAACAGTTTTGAACAAAAGCAGGTAGATACGACTTTGCTCTTCTTGGGTGTCACATTGCCTAAATAGGATCCAAAAGCATGTCCAAAATATTTCTTAATTTTTATTCATGCTTGATAGTAACAAAAAAAAATCTATTGATTTATGTATATTTCTTTTAATATGTAGTTGAAGTTGTACAGACATGTATTCTGCCTACTCAGAAGTGCATTGTCATGATCAGATGAAAGCGAATATTATTTTGAATGCAGTTTGTTCCAAATAGAGGTCTAAAGAACAACCTTTGGAAATTTCATCCTTCACCTGTACAGTGCTATCAAAGCTATCACTAATATGCTGGAGTTGTAAGCCTTAAGTGTAGGAAGAAGTCAGCAGTGCCAAACTCTTTCCTTTTTTTTTTTTTTCCTTGTCTATTTTGTCCATTTTCTATCTACATTGCATTTATCACTCTTCCAAAAAGAGAAAAGATAATTAAAACATGATGGTTATTTCTATGGGCAGTTAGTTGAATTAGGGCAATACTAGGGAGAGGTCGCAGAGAAAAGAAAATATCATAATATGCCATTAAATCAATAGTTTGTCTAATCTCTGTCAAAAATCTCTTCTGCCATGTAATATCAGCTTGGATTTACATTGTCACTTGTTTGGCGGTCTGCAAGATCTTTGAATTCCATTGTCCACTGCATTCTGTTACCTAGATAACAGTTTCTTTCAGTGGGGAAAATCGAGGTGACTTAGGCAAATGGGACCAGTAACACGCTTTGCTTCCAACTGGGCTTTTTAATTTCTGGTTTCTCCTGTCCTTCCTCTTCCATGCTGATGGATTTTGTCTGGCTATGTAGTGTGGAGGCCAAGCTAAACTCCCCCTCCTTTGCAAAGGTATTCAGATCATTATGGAAGGTGACATTCATCATCCCAGAGGCTGAAAGGTCCACTGAAGCCCTTCAAACCTTTATGAAAATGTCTTTCAATTACAGGTCTCCATCTCTCCTCCTTGCCCTGCAGCTTAGCTGATCAAAATGAGGGCAGCATTTTCAAGCTGTGCTGTAAGAATTTCTGTTCTGATTTCTGTAACGGAAGAAGTTGAACTCAGCAGGCTTGACCAGAGAGAAGCAGAGATGAATTGTGTTACAAGACGGCAGATTGCCCTCCTTCCCATCTACATTGTTGCAAAATAACCTTCAAATATACGTTTGAAAAATCCTCTCGCTTCTGCCTTCCAGGAATTGATATTATAGATACAGACAGCAGAAAATGAATGTTGTACTTCACTGTCAATGATTTCCTGAAGATTTAGGTAAATTAATTGGGTAATACAAGAAAGAAAATTACTTTTAAAAACATATTAAATGTCTTTTATAGTATCAGGCTGCAATTCACTTTGTGATCTAAATAAGAAATTCTGAAGAAAATTCAAGTTTAGAGACTTATGTTACCCATTGAAACAGGTAATAAATTTACCAACATCCTTATTGCTCATAAACATCTGCTACTTAGCTCTAGTTAAAACAAAATTCTTGAGGCAGCAAAGGAAACAGCTGCCACATCAAACACAGTGTTGATGTTGCAATGAATTTTATTGATTGCCCTTTCTCATGCTAGATATAACTCTTCAAAACCTGCAATATACATTTGCCTGTTCAATAATTTATATATTAGACTTGCTTGTCTATGTGAAACATACTGTAAATGCAAAGAAATCAATATATTGACTGGCAGAAAGTTAAACTGCATGCTTCTACAATGTCTTTGATAGGAAAAGCTGTGGAAAAAGAAACTGAAAATTTGAGCTGATTTGGTTGAATTGAAACTTTCCTTATAACAGTAACCAAGTCAAATATTTTTTAGTGCATACACTGATATTTTCTTGAAAATTTCCTGAACTGATATCTTTGGTCTGTTAAAAAAAAACCAAACAAAACAAGTGTGTGAAATATTTGCTTCCTTAAAGAAGATTTTTTTCCCTGGAAGCTGTTATTCTCATACAAAACTTCCAAAAAAACAAAACCGGGGAAATAAGTTACGAGGCATTCTAAATGATTGGTCCTTTTCTGTGTTCATAACATACAACACATTCCCTAAAAATAGGAAGATGAGTGCAAAGTCAGAATAACAGAATAATTCAATCTGGCAAGCACAATATTATGCTGAATTCAGAACATATTTATTAGATTTTTGTACAGTCAGGTATCTGTCTGATCATACATGAGCAAAAGAACCAAAAAGTATCTTTTTGTTTTTCATTGTGTGTGTCAAGGGAATTGGTAGGTTACTGTATTGTTACCTTTGTCAGTACATTTGAGGAAATACATTACTAGATATTCCATTACAAGAATGGAAAGAGAATTATTCCCTTCTCAACATTTTTTCACTGTTCAGAGTGAAAATCATTCATTAGTCTCATTAAATAGGAGGTGATTCCTAATTGATCCCTCAAGGTAGACAACAAGCATTAAAATTCAACCTCTTTCCAGAGCAGAGAAAGGGTTTTTTTTCCTAGATATTTCTTAAGAATTTAGGGGACAAAATATAATGTTAATGACTTAAGAAAAATTATGAAATTAAATGCTCAGGAAGTATGCATAAACATCTATAAGGTGCAGAAACTTGAGCTGGTCATGAAATTTGAGTCTGAGGAATATATTCTCTGTCTGGGAGACAGATTTTCAAATTATTCACTCTCCAGAGTATAGAATCATAACAACAAGAGCTGAAGGAAAGCTAGTTAATCATCTTGCCTCTCTTTCTCCCAGAAGATAATTTTTCTGTATGCTTCTCAAGCTTCTCTTCCCCTCCAAACCTCCTTATCTGAAATTTCATTTTAATTGTCTAAGACCTAGAAGGCAGAAATCAGAAGTAATGGAACTTCTGTGACGTCTTAATATAGTCTCACGAGTCCTAGTTAAATTACAACAGTGCTATAATCTATCCCCCAGAAAACAGAGCACAGACCTGATGTAAAGATGTGTTTGCATAAGAATCAAATGGTTTTTGTATTTTGTATGTGAATTTTGTAAGTTAAACTTAATTTTTCAGGTGAATAAAACTACCCAGTGGAGCAGGAGCATAACCTAAAAAATTCTTCGAAATACACGTGGTTGTGGTTGAGAGAGAACCATATTTTAGAGCCTTTGAAGTACGTATACATACATCTTTTCCATACCCATTCACGTTTGTTCCAGTGTACAAAGCTAATCAATTGTACTATGGGACCTGAAGATGCCTTTGAAACCTGTCTGATTGACAGATATAAGTATGTGTATCTCTTGGGGATACCCCTCTATGGATTCAAAATCAAGACCCACTGTGTAATTCTATGGCTAATTGCAAAACATATTGGGCTCACATCCAAGAGATATTGTATTGTGGAATCACAAAAGTTTGGATGTCTTCAATTCTTGCAAATGAAAAACCAATACCTTGTTGATGTGATAAATTTGGACCCACTTGTCCCCAGATATCTCATAAGACAAAAACATCTGAAAAAACCTGGGGAAAGAGGGTAAATTTACCTTTATGCTCTGAGCTTTTGAAGGTTTCAGTAGTCAATGACAAAATGAGTTATCTCTATCAGTCATGATAAAATTTGAGAGGAACTGAGGTTTTCAAAGTACAATGTATAAATTTGGTCTATAGCAAGAAAAGGAGTTTCCTGCAATGCAGCATTCTGGCTTGACATTATTTATCTCTCATTTACTCTTTCCTCTATGAATTATCTTTGATACTGTCAGTGAACATTGTTATCAACAATTAACCTAAATCAGGACAGTGCCAAAATAATTTTATATGTAGCCAATTTACAGGGCAAAATAGCCTATCTATTTTCATTGAGGACCTGATGTGATGTGGAAAAGTAGAATTCATTGATGGTTTTATATGTTTTCATTCTTAAATAAAGAGAAAATCAGAACAAATCTGCAGAAATATTTACTCCATTAAGTGTAAAAACACTTCTTTTTTGGGCATACATTTCTGTAAGATTGTTCTGAAATAACAAGACAAGATCACTTTTGCTCTCCATCTCAGAAACAAGAAAATAAAAGATCAGAATAACCTGAAAAGACCAAAAATTGCAATAATATCATGAACAGAGATGGCAAAAAACACTCTGACAAAAATAGATCCCAAGTTAGAGCCAAAGATAATGTCAGAACACTTAAACAGTTTGTACGACTGTATTTTATCTGTATAGGCTTTAGTAATCCTCCAGACCACAGAATCACAGAATATATGCTAAGATGGAAGGGACCTACAAGGATCATTGAGTCCAATGACACTGCCTGTGCCTGAGAGCACTGTCCAAACACTTCTTGAACTCCGTCCGGCTGAAGCTGTGACCACTTCCCTGGGGAGCCTGCTCCAGTGCCCAGTCACCCTCTGGGTGAAAAGTCCTTTCCTAATACCCAACCTAATCCTCCCTTGACACAACTTCAGGCCATTCCCTGGGGTCCTGTCACTGATCACCACAGAGGAGAGATCAGTGCCTGCCCCTCCTCTGCTCATGAAGAAGTTGTAACTGCAGTGAGATCTCCCCTTAGTCTCCTCCGGGCTGAACAGAACAAGTGACCTCAGCTGCTCCTCATAAGGCTTCCCCTCAAGGTCCTTCTCTATCCTTGTTGCTCTCCTTTGGACACTATCTAATAGCTCAATTCCTATTTTATATTGTGGTACCAAAAGTGCACGCAGAGCCCAAGGTGAGATCACAGTAGTGACGAGTAGACCTACCACTGACCACAATGAAAGACTCATTAATAATTATAAATCAGTCCTCTTAAAAGAGTTTATTGCAAGTGCTTTGGACACATGGCAGTGTGAACTACAAATATAGATAGTTCATAACTTCTGCAGAGTGTCTATTCAAAGAAATCTAACTTAATTATGAATAGCACAAAAATCCATGTGGCCTTCAACAGTATGGTTGTTTTTGTTTGCTGAATTTCCAGAAAGGCAAAAATATGGGAACATATGTGGTCAAGGCCACAGAAAATGGGAACTGAGTGGTCAAGGCTTACTCATACAGTGAGTGTGCTGTATTTTGCATAATAGAGGATGTGAAGAAACTGGGGGGTTTTTTTTGGTGTTTTTTTTTTTTTTTTTCCTAGATCGGTATCTATTGAAGTATCTGAGTTTAAAAAACATTCTGCATAGCTGAACTCTGTAAATTTTACTCATGTCTTGTTAAAGGGTGGTTAGTTCAGATGCCAGATTTGCTAAGTTTCTGAGTTTGATGTTCAGGTTTTCAACAGAATTAATCATACCTAGGGTAAATAATAATTTGATGAAATTACAAGGAACACTGTTGTAAAGCCCTGCAATAACAATGCTGGTGTTGTAAGGTGTAGTAGCGTTAGATTAGATTAGTCTGTTAATTCACCACTTCATCCTCCAGAATAACTTCTATTTTTTCATGTTTTCTAATGGCCTATTTGCACATCTCTATCTCCTTTGCATTAAAATCTTCTTGAAAAGCGAACAAAAACTAAAGCTGCATTTAAATATTCATTTGAAAATGACATTTCTTCAGGGAAATCGATTATAATGAGCAATGTTTACTAAAAGCTCTTAATATAATTGGTTACACATAAACAATTGGAGAAACTCCTAGCTGCAGCACTCAGCTTGCAGCTCATTTTCTAGCCATTAGCTCTTTAACAGTAGGGGTTGTAATAAAAGATCAGTCAAATAACTACTACTGGCTTGTACACTAGATGCAGTGTAAAATGTCTGTTTCAAGACAGGAAATGTCTCTTTTCATGAGTAAGAACTCTGCATTTTCTTTTTGTTGAACATTTTTGTTAAAGCAGTAGGCATCATATCACAACATTTATGTGCATACAGTTAGTATGTTAGTTATTTTCAGTGTTAAAAGCCACTCAGTGTTCAGATGTTTGTAAACTGGAAACAGGTATTTTCCAGGCTCTATAATCAGCAGAAGTGATATCCCTGTGTGTCAGCTGATGACTAGTGTTGGTTGCAAACTATGTTGTTTAGAGTAGAAATAATAGTTTATACTGAGGGTCAAAAAGAAAGTCAGATTTATGTAATTGCTGTAATACAATAGTGTGTTATTAAGGCAGCACATGTACATACCATTATACATAAGTATATATGTATTGATATGTATTCATATATGTGTGTTTTTGTACAAACAAAAAAAATTGTGTATTTGGATAGCATGCACCTATGTGGTGTCTTGCTTATATTGGTCTTTCAGTTAACTGGGCAGGCAAAAGTTGATGAGGCAAAAAACCCCAGTCTCCACCTTAACTATCACAAAGTCCCTTAACTGGAACAAACAGCTCAGAAACGCATATATGAACAAGCACTTATAAGTTACTTCTGTTTTTTTATATTCACTCTCTGCACTCTCTGGGGTTCTTTTCCTTTTTCCTTACCTATTCCTTGAATAGAAAAATTTTTGTTTTATTAAGCAAAACTTTCTTTGAGGTCAATGGAAAGTGTCACTGTGAGAATGAGTTCATAACTGTTTTGCTATCCATGACATTTTTATTTACTCAAGGGTGATAAAGCAGTAATGTTCTGTGTCTGCTTATAGGGCAAAGCTAGTTGTAGCCTTAGAGATCTTTTAGGGTTTCTGGCTCTGAGGTCCTTGAATACTTCCTGTACAATAAAAAAAAAAAAAAAAAACAAAACAAAAAAAACCCAAAAAAACCCCAAAAAACCCCGAAATTATAATTAAGTACTCTGCCAATAAGAAATCATAACAACGGAATTCACAAGTGCATCTTAGATTCCTAGAGCCAATAAGGTTGGAAAAGACTTTCAAAATCATCAAGTCTGACCTTTGACCAAACACCACTGGATCAATTAAGAGCTATGGCACTAAGTGCTATGTTCAGTAATTTCTAGAACTACTTGCAAGCATGTGACTCCACCACCTCTCTGGGCAGAGTTTTCCAATTCTTGGCAATCTTTCATGAAGAAATTTTTCCTGATGTCCGACCTAAACATCCCCTGGTGCAGCTTCAGGCTGTTTCGTCTTGTCTTGACACTTTTTTTCTGGTAGAAGGGGCCAATCACCACCTGGCTGCACCCTCCTTTCAGGCAGTTGCAGAGAGTGATAAGAGAGTTGTAGAGAGTGAACCTCCTTTTCTTCAGACTAAACAAACTCAGCTGCCCCAGTTGCTCCCCATCTGACTTACTCTCTGGACCCTTCATCATCTCTCTTGTCCTTCTCTGGACATGCTTCAGCTCCTCAGTGTCTTTCATGAGCTGCAGGGCCCAGAACTGAGCACAGCATTTGAGGTGTGACCTCACCAGTGCTGAGTTCAGGAGGACAATCACTGCCCTGCTCCTGCTGGTCACACTGTTGCTGATACAGGCCAGGATGCTATCTGCCCTCTTGGCCACCTGGGCACAGCTGGCTCATGTTCAGCTGCTGTTGACCAGCATCCCCAGGTCCTTTTCTGTCAGTCACCTCTACAGCTGCTCCACCCTCAGCCTGAAATGCTGCCTGGGGTTGCTGTGAACCATGGGCAGGACCCAGCACTTGGCTTCATTAAACTTCATAGATTTGGCCTCTGCCCATGTATCCAGACTGTACGGGTTCCTCTGCAGAGCCTTTCTACCCTCCAGAAAATCAACACTTGATGTCATCTGTGAATTTATGGAGGATGCACACAATCCCTTCACCCAGATCATTGATGAAGGTGTTAACCATCTGGATAGTTTTAACCCAGTGAAGAGAGCACCTGTCCAAGTGATGGGCTGCCAGCCTCTCCAGGATAATTCTGTGTGAGACTGTATCAAAGGCTTTGCTGGAGTCTGGGTAGACAACACCCAAAGTTTTTCCCTTATTCACTGGGTGTGTCACTGAGTTATAAAAGGAGATCAAGTTTGTCAAGTAGGCCTGCATTTCCTAAACCCCTGCAAGCTGGGCCAGGTTGACTGATCTTGCATTCTAGCTATAAATTCCTCTGAAAACCTTCTACTTTTTAAAATCATGTGCAAATTTATTTGTCATCCATATATTGTTGATGCAGCAAGTGCATTGAAACTATGTGCTTATGTCAGTTAATATGCAGATGGTAAAAAAACCCATGAATTTAATTATATAAGACAGAAACTGCCTGAGTCCTTTCAAAATGGTCAGAACTTTTGTTCTATGCCTGTTATGAGCCAGGGCTGTAATGTCTGAACTTCAGCACAGTATACTGACATACTTGCTAGTATCTTCAGCTAAGTAGGAAATGAGATAAATCATGTGGAGAAATCTCAAATGATTAGTGGTGACTAATAGACAAGGTCAACTCTCTTTTGTGCTTTTGCTTACCTGAAGATAGAATTTTTGTTCATTTATCAACTTGTTTTAGGCAGGTGATACAATGTAGTGTTTTTTACTCACTGCAGCCTTTTAGCAGCCTTGTGATCTCTGAAGCAATGAGTTTCCATGGATACTAGCTTATTCTTCCCCCAAGTTCCTAATAAAAGTGTCATATGATCCATACACATTTGCAAGTGTTTGCTTTTCATACATGACTATTTGTAAAATCCCCTTTTAGACACAGATTGCATTCAACAGAAGTGCAGAAACATGTTTTCCATCTCAGAAGCAAAACAAAGTAATTTCCTCAAGTGACAGAGGAAAACTGGATTATTATTGTAAATGACACCAATGAAATCTCTGTATAAATGAAACCAAAATCTGTATCTTGTCTTCAGCTGACAGAGTAAGCTTGGAAACTGTTCCTCCAGTACATTCTGATTGTTGTGGACTGAAGAGTGCTTGATTTTCTTGAGTTCCTATCTGGTTTCCTCCAAGTACAGAATTATTGTACTTTGGATTTTAACATCAGAAGGCTGGTGTAACATATTTGTAACAGTAAATTTTCATTAAATAAAAAGAGGCAACAGTCCCCCGCTCCCAGTAAAACCACAACAACCTATGGCCCTAAGCATCAGTTCTTGCTTGTGTTTTTCTTTTGGATAGGCAAAAACCCACAGAATGAAAATGCTTTGTTAAGAATGGAAACAGAAAGTAACTTTTTTTTTTTTTTTTGTAATAATAATTAATTAATATCTGTCGTTCTCCTAGGATCTGAAATATTTGTTATCATTAGAAAGTTTCAACTCACTAATATGAAGGTTGTTCTAACAAGTTCTTTCTGACAAGAATGGACAAAATTATTGACAAGGTCATTGCTGCTTCTTAGGGAAGTCAGCTGTCCATTCTCAAACATCTCCATATATGTGCCAGCATAGGTTTTTGTGTGGCCATGTGAAAAGCTGGATCGATAAATTAATCTGATTTAGAAAAATAATAGATTTTGCATGGTGTTTTTCAGGCCTATCACTCTGTGATCTGATTTGTTACTGTTCAAGTTGTTGCCTAGCAGTGTATCATGTCAAAAGGGAGAAAGAGGAGTTTGTGAGACTTAGGTGGAAAAAAAAGTCTGATACACTGCAAAATTCTAATGAGGTGACTATTGAAGTCTGTATGGCAGCCTTCAGAAACAAGAGGCATCACACTGCACTTGGAAAAAAAGCTGTTGTTTGCAAGCTAAAAAAACCCATGCTGTTATACTTGTGGATTCTAAATTTAAGAACAGAAACAGAAAGCATGTAATCTCCATCTGCCTAGATAACATTGCATGATGAGAAGACACTATCTGCATTTATACAGACATATTTTTTTAATTAATATATTCTCACATTTTAGAGCTTTGCTGTTTGCCAATTTTTCCCCTTTTATACAAAATCTGTCACAGTAGCTTTGTTATTTATACATATTTTTTTCCTCAGTGTCCTTTGTCTATAATTACTTTCTGGTAAGCATCCACTTCACATAGAAATATATCAAACACACACATGGGCAGTCCTTTGTCCAGACTTGCACATGTAAGTATTGTAATATTGATATATATATTTTTAATGTAAGCTCTCTTAAGGAATGATCTTTACAAACACACAAATTTCTTTATTTTGTAAACATCTCTATTTCTTTCATGTTGCCTGTTCATAAGTCAGACCAGAATAATAGTCCTCCCAGCTTCAGTGGATTATCTCCAAGCTTTGATCAGAAAGTGAACACTCCTTGCTGAAATGTGAAGCCTGCCAAGGCTTCACGTAGTATGACTGCTCCGTTCAGAATTTGCTGGTTGTCCATGGAAGTGTAAGAGCATATTGATCAGCGCGCACACAGTGTGATGAAACTTCAGCATGAGAACAGAATGCAATGGGAAAGCTTCAATTTATAATTCTTTAGGGTGAACAGGGAAAGATACATAACGATATATCTATACATCTGTATCTATATATCTATATCTATATCTATATCTATATCTATATCTATATATCTCACTTGCTTATTTGAATCCAGTGTGAATTTACTTGACTGCAAACTGAATAGCAGTATTTGGTGGTTGCTTTCATTAAAGGAGAGTTGTGAATCTACGTATTTTTGCCCTTATTTAAAAAAATGAAAAGGTGCATGTATGTTGAACATGTAACCAGAATGCTTATCTTGCTTGCTTATGTGTGGAAAAGAGGAACTGTTGAAATTTTTGGATAAAATGGACAGCAGAAATGAAAAAACAAAACTTCCTTCAATAAAATACAGTAAAGTAGCACTGGTCTTAATAACTAGCCTATTTTTTTTTTTTATTTCCATGCTAATATTAAACTTCAGAGACTGTCTGAAAAATAAGATAAATTCTACAAAAAAGATATTGAAATTCCTTCAAACAACAATTTTCTATCTGGTGTCCAAACTGAGAGGACTCTCACTTTTTCTGTATGTGGCATGTCTAGGAAAGATTAAGAATAGAACATTATGTCAAATACTACAGTTAAACATTTTCAGAACTCCCATAAGAAACTGCAGAACTTGCAAAAATACCCAACAAGTGGAAAGACATGGGTGTACTAAATATATTTCTTTAGTTCAGGAAATCTTGAATATTCATAATTTTTCTACCTAAACAGAAATATTTTATCAAGATTTTTCTCAAATTTCATATTTGAATTCAAGTGTTAATCTATAGCTTCATAACAGAAGAAAAAAGAACTGATAGCAAAATGCTCAAACATTGGGAACAATGGATAGAAGGGCAATGGATACTGAGTATTTGGTTTTGTTTTCAGTTTTCTTAGACTTCAACTTTTATTGCACAATTCCAGTTTTTTATTCCATGGATATTTCTGATAGCTGAAAATACAGAGAAATCTACTTGATTTCAATCAGTAATGGCTGCTGAACCTTTGCTTTCCATCAGTAAGTATTCGACAATGTTTTTGAAAGACCATGTCAGATAATTTTATCTTAATTTTTTCTCTATTAAATTTACCTCTTATGTCAACTTTAGACTTAGTAAATGGCACTGACTTCATGTAATTTCTCTTCTTGACCATCATATGAACCTTCCAGGCAAGGGTAATTTCTATAGGGGAACATATTTTGCTCTTATGAGGTTTAAATTGCTGAAGTTTTAAGCAGAATTCTGAAGAAGACTGATCATTCACTGTAGCTCTTAATTATTCTCTGGAATTCTAGAGTTGAGTGAAAAACTCTAAATTGTGTCTAACATCAAAGATATAACTCACAAAGTAGATTGTGACTAGGACAGCAGCCTGAACCCCACTGTAGCAAAGCATAAAAAGACATGTAAGATATAAGTACAAAAAGACATGCAAGATATTATACATATGGACTTCTTTTTCTGACTTTTTTACTGAACTCTAAATCTCAGTCTTATTGTAGTTGCTCATGGCAATTCCTGAGACTTGAAAAAATGCCTATCCGTAGCCAAATATGAGAAGTTCCTCAGCTGAGGTGATGGAAAGCTGCTGCTTCTCTTGTAGGATCTTTAACAACATGTTGTTGTACTAGAATATTTCATCTCCCTATGTTTCCATTGAGAAGGCAAGGAACTTCTTTTGCACTGAATAAAAAGAAGATGGAAAGGAACTAAGTGGCTATCAATGTCCTTTTCAATACTGTAATTCTTCAGGTAATCAGATGCTTTTGTACCCTCTTTCTCTACAGTGAAGTTTTAAGAGAAAATTTTTTGTTATTGATAAAAGATGAAACATGTTTCCAGTGCCAAAACAAATATTTTAGTTATTTCTTAAGTAACTGGAAAGATTAATTTCTTGCAATTCCTTCAAGGGAACCTTAAGCAAAGGATAAAGGAGAAAAATTGTAGAGATAATAAAAATTTTAAAAACACAAAGGAGTCCTCATTATTCATTCTGTCATGGATGTGCAGAACACTGTCTACATAGTGAAAGGAACAGGTGAAAAGACTATTTAAAAAAACAACAAAAAAACCCAACCAAAACCAACAAAAACAACAAAACAACAAAAAAAAAAGTCCCCAAAACCAAACCACCCCCTCCAAAACAAAACAAAACAAAACAAAACAAAAAACCAAACCCAAAAATAAAGAAAAAGAAGAGGAGGATTGTCTGAAAGTTATTGAGTGCATAGTTAATGTCTGATAAGTCTATGCTGAGTTCTTTCTATGGCAGGTAATGTTAGAAACAGAGTTTAACAAAGTAGAATCAATCAGATTTAATCTCTCCATCTTTGCATATTCAGATCAGGACAAAACTGGTGTCAATAGAATTAAAATATTCTTTTCTTGATGCCGAGGGATTCAAGAACGTCAGGTGTTTCTAAGCAGAGTTCCCACTGCATTCCCCACAGACCAAGCCAGTCATTAGTTTCTCAAAGGGATGTCAAAGGAGCTTTTCCTCAGCTAAGAGTTGCTGACTCCATCAAGAGAACGTTGTTTTGAGGAGAGTGATTATTATGTGAGAGTATTTAATAAACAGTGGAAATATAAACTGTCAGATTTCCTTAGTGGATCAGTATTCTATTTTGATTAGTATTCTTAAGAATCACTTGTGAAAGAGGTAAAAAAAGGAGTTGCATATTGTTGCTGATATTGTGTCAGAATCACTTTCCTTTAAAACAGTATAATGGAAAGTGTTAGACTCAAGATGTATAGAAAAGTGGAAGTCTTAGATAAGGAACCACTGCTCTTATTCTGGACTTCCTCATCTGAGTCAAGTCAGGTTTTACTGTAGTTAAGGACTTAACTCCCAGTAAGATCAAATTAAACCAAAAACCTCTGAAAAAAATCCTTTTCCTAATCCTGAGCTTATTCCATCTTCTTATCACTAAGGGATAAGCATTATGGAGTGAAAGTTTTACGAGGAGAGGAAAATATTTAGATTGGTGCTTGAATGCAAGGAGATCAATTGCTCTTCATAGTTTACAAAAGCAGGTGATAATTAGCAAAAATTTTGGGCACAAGCTGTGACGTAAATGAGAATGTAAATTATTTTATCACACAAAAAGTGTGTGAAAAATATTGATATTTTTCTCTGCATCTCAAAATATTAGCCTGCCACAAGGCTAAAAGCCAGTTTAACAGCTTGATAAGGAAAAGGTCTATTTCACTAACTACTGAATAAACTAGTTTATTGGCATAGATAAAAATAACCTTTTCAAAAAGCCAGTTTCATAACTGAGTAAGAGGACTGTTGCACCTAATATTTGTGAAAGGAAAGTTTTGCTTGCAACCTTTCTAAGAGGGAAGCTGTCAATACTTTGCTTTAGAAGATAGCTAAGCAGAGAGACAGGAAGAATGTGGAATGCAGGTTAGAAGCCGATTCCATGACTCATGAAATGTAGCTCTGCTGTAGCTTCTGTAACAAGGATTTTACCTGAAAATGCGAGATTATATCTTTAAACGGCTTGTGATTGACTTCTTAGGTAATGCCTATAAATTAGATTACGTTTTTCAGCTCTCCTTTTTGTCCTGCTATGCTTTCTTAGTTACTAAGAGCAGTTCCATACTGGAGGCTCATCTTTTCAACAAAACTTTCTGTTAGTTTATTCTCAGTTCTTACAAAGGGCAGGACTTTAGCATCTACCTATGTGCCTTCCGCAGAATAGAAAACAGATCTGCAAGTAAAACAGTGGCATACGTAGCAACTCCATTTCCAGATCCCTGTGCTAATTTAAGGAAAGAAAATTGAAGAACACAATTGCAAAATGACCTTTAACTTTTCATGCATTGAATCAATTAACCGTGGTGGATTTATCTTTACTATCTTTTTTCCCCCAGTGTTTGAACTCTACACATTCTCTTGTCTAATGACTACTGGAAAGTACTTAGGTAGCTACTGGGTCACTGAATAAGGGGTAGAAACATTTCAGATGACTGTCTATCACTATTTTGCACCTGTGGTTACAAAATCCATACATATATTTTATCCAACAGCATAGTGGTTAAGAATACACAGAACTGAGAGAAATAACATCGGTTATAAATTTATTAAAGAAGGAAATACCATTGGAAGATAAAAAGTCTCTCTTGTGTAAGTTACAAACATTGTGTGCAGTATTTGTAACTTACAGCTCCTCCACATGTGAGTTTCTGATTGTTCTAGGGGACAACAATCTCGATAATGTCTTTTAAAACTCATTGGCTCAATGATTTTACCCAGTGATCACTTTAAGCAAAGATCATGATTTTCTTTGCACTGAATTCATAAATAACTCTGGTAATTCCACAAGCTGTCTCTCTTAATTTTTCTAATTTCCCCTCATTTTTCTAATATTTTTCTAATAATTTTCTACAATCCTATGTTGCTGGTTGCACCTTAAGTCATAATACAAGTGATAATAAAGTATGTACATGTGCAGTGTTTCCTTATATATTGAAATACTAAAAATAGCCTGTAGAATAGTGATGACCATTTGTCTTGTCCCTCTTATTGTGAAATTGGCAGTCATCAGTCACCAAGAATTTTGCCAAGGGTCCAAATGAAGTAAATCTTACATTAGGTAAGATTTACATTAATTACATAGGTAATTAAAATTACCTCCTTTTTTAATGTTGGCATTTGTAATGTTCTTCTCAAAAACAAGCAAATCTATGTTCTTCATATATTAATTCATAATTAGGAAGGGAGTGAATGGAAATATCTCGAGTTTTTTTTTTTTAAATCTTTGTTAATGTACTGATACTCAAAAAATTGAGCTATGCAAACAAAACTGAGAAGGCTTGAAAATAATAAAAGTTACTAGTTTAGTAGCTTTGCTGCAGGCTAGTAAAGCAACATCTTCTGAAAAAACTCAGAGTGGTTTTATGATCAATGAAATAAGGATGTTGAGGCAACTGAGAAATTAATGTACACACATATATATACTTAAATGAACAAAAATGTTCAGATACCATTATTTCCTTGAGCTGTTTCCTGAATACCCTCCCTCCAGTTCTCCTGGGTTGACTGATTTATTGTCAGAACAACCCTAAGAATAGTTTTGCTGGCAATTCTGGCCAAATTACCATCTGATAAGACCCGTGAATGAACTTGAGAGCTGCCCTGGATCCTGATATGACACTGCACTGCAGTTCTCTTGGCACATTGTTTGCACTGATTTTCAGGAGGAAGCCTAGCAGCTGACACCCATATACATCTTTGGTGGGGAACATTTCCTAGAAGCAGCAGAACTCTTGAGAAATATTCACACTTTGTTGGTTGGTGATTTGGTTTTTCATTTATGTCATTAAATAAAACGCTAAAACCAGTGTGAGATTTTCACTGGCAAGTGTTTTTCTTGACAAGAAAACTGTTTTGTAGCTTGTTTTATCTCCTGTATCACCACTGTGTGAGTGACATTTCATTACCTGCTAGAAGAAATGAAAGAGACATACTGATTAAAACTCATTGTGCAGGTAAAATCACACTAATGTTGCAAAAACATTAATGCTGTGGAGAGGAAATGTTATCACACAATTCATTCTGATGTTTGAGTGTCTACTAGAGAGACACTGCGTACCTACAGAACTTCTAACACTGCCTGAAGCCAAATTGATATTTTAAGTGGCTGTGAGATCAATACCTTGAACTGTACAATTAGATGACCTACTCATCAGCCCAGTAAGGACAAAATTAAAGTGTCACTGCAGGTGACTATATCTCCTTCAACAACAGGAGCAGAATGTTCCTGTTGTTAAAAGTCTTTGCAAATATTTATAAACCCTAATCCTCTGTTACCTGCATCAGACCTTGCCACTGTGTATGTTCATGTAACATGTATGCTCTTGTATGCCAATATTTAAGTTGTAGTTTTGCAATTTTGAAAGGTCCTTTCAGTTCAGTGTGTTTGAGCAATCTGTTCTCAGCTCTGCCTGACAGATTTTGGTCAGAAGATGAGTTTGGGGAAATTTCTCAGCATCATTTGCTCTTAGCCGAAACAAATTTGCCTTGTCTACACTTGCCACACCAAGATGCAAATATTTATTTTATACTATAACCTTTTCTTGTTGCACAGAAACTGGGGCCTGATCAGTGGATAGACAGAGTTGCTGGTGCTGAGAGATTTTTGACAACACTTCTCTGACAGGTATAGATTTGTCAAATTATTTCAAGTGGTTTACATTTTAAATGTAAGCATTTTAATGAGTTAGTATTGTTGCACCATGTATTAAGATCATGTGCCCTCATTTGTTGCTGTATTAATGTTAATGTTATTAAAGTTAATGCATTTTGAAGAAAAATAGAAAGACTGAAGATTCAGGAAAAATTGAATTTTACTATTGTTTTGCAGATAACACTGCAAAAGAAAATAATTGAAAATCTTAAAGTTAGTCTTTTAGAAAGATAAAAGACAGAACATGGGCTCTGATAAAAATTTCTAAGAGAGAAAAAATATATAGGAGAATTAGATATTGAAATATTTTTCATATACTTTAACATTTTGCTATGTGCTCTATTTTTGACTTATACTGCATATAATACCTGTTTTTATAAATACTATAATAAATAGCATATATTCTGTATATGGTAAAATATAAAAGCATTTTATGTACTTAAATAATTTTCTATTTTTCTATTATATATTATATATTTTTCTCAGTTTCTGAAGTTATACGCACCAGGTAGCAATTCTAACTTATTGCATGAATCCTATACAAATTTTAGTAAGTGAATAGTAAATTTATCTGCAAATAAATTTATCATATGAAACTCAGTACTTTTATTGTTGGCATTAATTATTTGTATTATGTATTATTTAATACAAATTTGTCTTTTTATCATGCATATTAATTATAAATATTACAACAACAATAAGAGCATTAGTAAGAGGGTAGCAGAAGCTGTCTGCAAGTAATTGTGTGTAAAGAAGACTTTATGTTGTACCTTATCCTGGGAAGAAAGTTGTTTAAAATGCCTTTTGACTTATTTTGGTATTGCTTAAATATTAAAAATCGGTCTAAATTAACCCTTTATGAAGAATGAATGAAAAGGTAAAGGAGAACTGCACAATGACTTCTCAAAAATTTTTAAAAAGTTCATCCTTAAAATACACATATTTTAGCCTGGATTTCACGTTGGAGTCTCCAGGAACAGCTACCAGAATGTGAACAGGAAAACGAAGTGTCATCGTGACATAGTTTTAAGACTCCCAGAAGGAGGATCAGCTTGTAGTTCAGGATTGGCTGAGGATTGGCAGAGATTTATTCCCAGCTGTGCCTTAAAATTGTTATGTAATCTAAAATATTCTGTGGGGTACAGGTTTTTATCAGTGGACTTTATTGCATATGAATACTCAACACTGGAGACACTCAGAACTAAAATTAGTCTCAAATACTGGGTTTTGCCTCTTAGTTTCCTCATGTGTTAAAAGAAGTTTATAGATACCATGGAAATGCAAATCCTCTATTTATTCTTTTTGATTGAACATCAGATTTAACCAAAGTGTAGGGATTTGAATTCTGAAAACCCCTGCTGGCCAAGGTTTGTTTTTCTTTCAGGATTCATCTCTTCATCATTTGATGGTCTTTTTCCTTCAGACCTAATTTCTTTTCAAGTGGGAAATTTTGCCCAAGATTTCAGATTGTCAGGGCCAAGCCATAGGAGCAATTAAAAATCTTTGTGTCTCACCATTCTTCTTGCACATCCCTCCTTCAAGAACACGTACAGAGGCCGTAAAAAGTCTAAAAAGCATCAAATGTTATTGTTTCCCTCGTACAGATGTTTTGCATTTAAGTAGTACATTTTGTATTTTTTCTATATGGATCAGATGTATTGCACTCTTACGTGCAAATGTGTAACAGATAAAACTAGATCTAGCACTTAGTCACAAATGTTTGGTGCAAACTTTACACTGTTTCTCAACATGTTGTTAAACCTATTGCACCTCTGGGTATCAAATCATCAGTCCTGAGTCTTCACACAGAGCATCTAATAACCGGTCCACATGTCAGAGTAGTCAAGACTGGGCAGGCAGAATGAAAGGGAAGCCTGGCATAAGGCAAGAATAGCAAGTTGCAAACCCCTGAGTCTTGCCTCAGCTGTTTACACAGATCAAATTTACTCTTTCATGTATAACCGTCTAAGTGACCTATGAGGAAATAAAAAATAATCTGGACTTTGTGGAGAATAGAACTTTATGAACGAGTCCAGAGGACGTCAAGTTGATTAGAGGGCAGGAGCAGCTTTCCTATAAGAAAAGGCTAAGAGAATTGGTGCTGTTCAGACTGGAATGGAGAAGGTTTTAGGGCTGCCTCATTTCAGCTTTACAGTAACTGAGGGAACCTACAGTAAAGATGCAGAAAAACTATTTACAAGGGCATGTTCAGGACAAGAGTAATGGCCACAAACTGAATGGCAGTAGGTTTAGATTAGATATTAGAAAAAAAATCTTAACTGTGGGTGTGGTGAAGCATGGGAACAGACTGGCCAGAGAATTTGGGGTTCTCCATCACTGGAAGTGTTCAAGGTCAGGCTGGATGGAGCTCTGAGCAATTGGTTGTATTGGAAGGTGTCCTTGCCCAGGGCAGTGAGGTTAGAACGAGATGATGTTTAGGGTCCCTTTCAACCCAAACCATTCTATGATTCTGTGATATCTTGTGATATATTCTGTTTTCCCTAAGATACATAGACGTGTTATCTAGCATATTGTGTCAGGTGAAGCTAACACAATAGATCTAGCAACTTCCCTTGCAATGTTAAAAGCCCTTGAGATACAGCTAAAAAAAAAAAAACAAAAACAAAAACAAAAACAAAACAACAGAAAAGAAAAAGTGAGGTGTGATTTCTCCCTTTTTCCTGCTCTGGAGTTCATTGGATAAAAGGTCACTGCTGTACCTTCCTGTCAGTGGCAAAATTCAAACAATCATCTGTCATCGGAAATTGACTGACACGGCCATAAACAGCAGGCAGGATACCACAATGTTTGTGTCACAGCTGCATGCCACTCAAAAGCCCATTCAATGGAACAGAGCATGGTTTGCTCTAAGCCTCAGCTGGAGAAATTCAGTCACTGCAGTGGGAGAGCGCCCTTTCAGATTTGGGAAGTCCATTGTAGTCTGCTTCTCTGAAGGCTAAAGCTTCATTAAACCTTTTCAGTTCATTACTAGTGGAATTCCTCAATGACAAGTCTTGAAAACTGGAAGATTTTTCATTTTACCTTGATAGAAGGCATATTTTTGTAAACTGAAACAGACAGCAATAGTGTCTTTGAAACAGAAACATAGCCATTATGCATTGTGGGTGTCCCCTGATGTGAGATCCTGAGCTGCCTTCTCCTCTGGTGGAAGACCAGGTGAAAACCAACATTTTGTTAGGGCATAGATTAATCTTAAGGAGTAAAAACAACATATGTAACACAGCTGGTAATTATCTGTGAAGTATATGTTTTTGTTTATAAGTGTGGTTATTTCACACAAACAAAATCTGGGCCAGAATATTAAAAAAAGAAGCCGTTATATTTTTCTTATACTTGAAGGTTCTTATTGTTCGTGCAAACTATTTAGATACTATCCATAATACTCTCCAAAAAAATGAAAATTATATGTAAGCAAATGAAGTCATTTTTGCAGGTGTCAAAGAACTCAGTAATTTATTTTCTCCATTTTTCTTGTAATTTCCTAATGATTAGCTTTTTTGCACTTTTCTGAAGGATGTGAAATAAAGGTGCAAGTGAGAAAATTTACTGCAGTTTGCCAAATTTTATATTTGGTACATTATTTTGGATTTATTTTCCCATTACACTGAAGACGTATTTGTCTTTCATTTTGATGGCTAACACAAAATAGAAAAGAAAATCAGTATGAAAAAAACCATTGCTCTAATGTCACAATATATGGATTACTTTTTCAAGATTTCATTTCCCAAGTAATTCAAGTGGGGTATGTGTAACTTAGATCATTATGTTTTTTCTGACTTAATTTAAATAAGCAATTATTAGGTTTTCTGAACTATTCATGGCTCTTGTTTCCAGATAATTAATTGTCACACATAGTTCAGATTCCTTTTATGCAAAATGTGTATGCTTAACCAGGAGTGCCTTAGGACATTTCCAAGATAAATACAAGGTTTTCATGCTTATATTTATCATTGATAAGTAAGTTATGGAGGCACACACTGTGAATGAGAGAATTAGGTATGTCTATATAGGATCAGATAATACAGATATTTGTATCTAACAATAAAGTAGCCTGACAACAATTATTCATGCAGTAAAAATATCTATATGGCTAGGTACTTTCAAAAATATTTAACTAGAAATTCTTGGCAGAAATTGTCCTCAAGGGAAGAAAAAGCAAAACCACGCCAAATCTTTCAAATAATTCTCTCTTACTAGCATACGGCTTTTGAGTGGTGCTTGAGGGAACAAGAGACAATAATGAAGTTACAGTTTTCATTATTATGATTGTTTGTCCCTTTAAGAAAAGAAAATAAAAAACAGTTGAGTCCCTTTGCCTTGGGTCCTGAACTTCTCACTGACAGATGAGAAAGCTGAGGTTACTCAAAAATATGAGTCATTTAAGTGTAGGTGAAGCAGAAATAAGAGAAGAGTTTCATACAACAATGGCACTGAAACACTTTTTAGTTTGTTCTGTAGTTTCCAGAGGGTGCAATTTGCCACTTCAGTTCTAAGCTGGTATAATTGAAATGGATAGAATCTTATTGGTAAAAATAGCAATGACTGTATTGTCAATTATATGCAGTCTTCTTAAAACTTCTTCAGCTGTGAAAGTGATCTTTCAGAAAACTGTGCCTATGTTGTCTATTTCATTTGAAAAGATGTTGGACAAGAAAGAAAACACTTACTGAAATTAAAACAGAATTTTTGTCTTCAGGGCCTGTTGAAAGAAGTGAAGAAGGTTTTCCATTACTCTATGTCTTATGTAAAAACATGACAAGTTAGGTAGTGCAGGTAATTTGGCAGCTGTGTGTTACTTGATACCCACTGTACCTGAATGTTAGGACAGACATTTGAAATTCAAATTGAATTTTGAATTTGAGTGCAAGTTAATGAATGTCTGGAATATTGATTTTACATATAATTAATGCGTCTTTAAAAATTATTAAAGATAAAAAGCAGCGAAGACTGATAAAATTTTTAGAAAATGACATCGATCACATAAATTTTCATACAGAAATAGAACACAAAACATACAATTATTTAGTATTCAAGCATAAGACACATACAGTGGGTTCCCTTGTTTTTGACAATTTTTTTACATTCTTTTGTTATTATGTAAACCTTAATGTTTGGCATCAAAAAGAACCCAAAAAAAACAAGCAGCCATACTGGATAAAATTAAAAGAACTTCTTCAACACACTTGAGTGAACTTCAAATTCCTTTAGAGCTGTGGTTCTAAGGCCTTTGCAACAAAACCTCAAAGGGAGGGCACTAGATTGGATGGTCAAACCCCAATGTGATAATAAAATGTTACTTTCATAGACAGCTGTAGGAAATCAGTCCCACAGTCATGAGACATACCATGAGGCATGATGCTCATGGCATGATGTCATGCTGAGAAGGTGAGAGAGTATCAGGTGGAGGCTGGATGACCTTTATCACTGCAATCAACCAGGGAAAAGAGGGAATGATGCTAATGCGTGATGGTCCTGTTCAGTCCTTATGCAAGACCCTCAGTCTGTAAATCTGTTACACTCTATATACCTCTTTTACATAAACATTGGCTTTCCCCATGCCCTTTACGATGGCAGTATGACAAAATACTGGACTAGAGTCACATCTCCACTTCCTCCAAAAGTATAAATGGGCATCTAAAATACTCAGTGGTAGAGAATAAGAATACAGCTACTTTACAGAAAAAAATGATGGATTTGCTTTTCTCTCCTCCACAAACCAGGGGTGACTCTTTGGTAAGATTTGTACCTCCAACCACATTGAGGTATACCTGGGAACACCTTTGAATAGCACTATATATTTATATTTTGCAGCTCTAGCGAATTTATTACCAGCAATATAAAAAATATAAAAGTTTTGTTGCTCAAAAAACTGAACTGCTGGTAAATCTATGTTTTTGAAAGTTCTTGCTGAAGTCAACCAGATATAGTGTTGCAATAACTACAGTATTGGTGAATTTTTGATCAGATCATGAATTAGACCAATCTAATGATATAACCCACACTACTGCTGCACCTAGGACCGCAAACAGAATTAGAATGCCAAGTTGGTTAAAATCAGGAATTAAGCCTAGTCACATCCAACTCCTTTGATTCTGAGACCCATATGGAAAACAAGGTTTTGGAGGGTTTTTTATTTCAGACTGTGCTACTCTTAACACAACAGTAGCCATACAGAATATTGCACTAAATCTTGCATCCCAGATTCTAAAGTAAGGAGGACTATGATTTTCATTGTCAACTTTCGTACACAGTCTGTAGTCAGCTCCATATTGCCAGTTGTGAGAGGATCTGAATTAACTGACTGCAGTACACTGGGCTACTTTTCCAAGACAACATTCCTATTTAACTGCCTTTAAGACCATGCATTTCTGATAGATTATATTTTCTAAATGTTCCTTCGTAAGAGTGTCAGCATATTTTACTTTATTCTTGATCTAGGACCAGTGAATAATGATCACTGAACCTGTTGTCTGATGAAAACGCATCTCTACACAGCAGCAGCTCATTAGGAGAATATATGCGCATGTAATGCTTTTTCATCTGTGTTGTTAATATAAGTCTAATTGTTACAATATTACTGGTATACTGTAAGATTTTTTCAATTTACTAGATTTTCTTCAGATGACAGCTACATGTTCTCTTTAATCTTCATTGGAAAGCCAGCAACATGACAGGACAATAAAATAGATGGCTTATTTTATGGGACATACCACTTAAGAGGTTTGGAGTCCTCCATGTTCTAATCATAAATGTTTTACTTGGCAAGAAATATTTGTAATTAGCACAGCCTTGGCATGAGTATGAACAGCAGCACTAGCCTATATGCCATCTAGAAGAAGTATGAGTCATTATCCATAGGTTTAAATTCCCTTTATGATGTCTCTAGTAGATAAGAAAGAAAATACCTAGAGGCAGCTCTGTGAAATCAGGGATAAGAATATATTTTCAGTGTTGTGTTGTTCAGAATGGAGAAGACAAGGCTTCATGGAGAATTCACTGCATCCTTCCAGTACCTAAAGGGGGTTTATAAACAGGAGGAAAAGGGGCATTTTATACTGGGAGAGAGTGTCAAGAAAAGGGTGACATTTTTAAATTGAAAGAGGGTAGCTTTAGAATAGGTGTTGGTAAGAAATTCTTTACTGGGAGAATTTTGAGGCACTGGAACAGGCTGCCCAGAGAAGTTGTGGATACCACACCCCTGGAGGTGTTCAAGGCCAGGTTTGATGAAGCTCAGAGCAACCTGGTCTAGTGACAGGTGTCCCTGCCTGTGGCAAGGGAGTTGATGTAAGATGATTTTTAGGGTGCCTTCCAATTGAAATCATTCTATGATTTTATTATTTAGTTTCTGCTACTAGAAATGTCATAGTGAAAACACTAGAAGTGTTTATGTGTAAAAGTAATAGACATTGCCTGAGTGTTAATGACTGAATAGCATAATTTTATACTGCAGAATCATACATTGAACTCCAAGCAGAAAATTGTGCGCTTATCTTCAAAACTGTGCATCCCAACCTAGACAAAGCACGTTTAATACATGTGCGTATATTTTGCCATTTAAAACACACAGCTAATTTCAGTGCTCTTACACTTTCTCTGTCAGATTCTCTATTGATTAACATTTTCCTGTCTAGCAGGTCACACTGCAAATATGTTTCTGTATATATTTATGAGTATGGCTAGCATTATAAAGACAAGGAAAATGAATACATTCATACATTAACTTCTATTTCTTTGTAAGATTTCTTGGCTTCTCTGACCTGATGTGCCTCCACCAGAGAAATAAGCTACAGTTGACTTGTTCAACTAATGTATCAATATCACAAACTTCAAGCCCATAAATGTCTAGTGAGCTACTTTGAGTTATTTTTGTCCTCGTATCCTATCATAATGCTTTGGAAATCAGGAATGAAAGAGTCATTTTACTTTTTGCCTCTTCAATAAACCAAAAATGTTATCTCTCATTTCTTCAGGGACAAGACAGTGCAATCTCTGTTTTGTGGAGGAAAAAAAAAAAAAAAAGAAAAAAAGGATCAAATGCAAGGATAATGTTCTAAGAGATGCATAATAAAGATAAAGTTGTGGAAAGAATGTATTGTGCTAGGGACTGTACAGAAGAAAATAAGAAAGATGCTGCATTATGTATCAGCTGAATCTCCTATGAGCCAAAGCTCTGGATTTCACTGGATTTTATCACTGAATTCCAACAGTGATAAATCTTTTGCTTCATTTACTTTTGTTGTTAAGGAAGGTGATCTTCCTTTATAAAGATGATTCATAAGCATTTTTCTGTGGCATGTTTTGATTTTGGCCTTGACAGTACATGGACTTATAAAAGACTAACTTCTGATCCAGTTTCTGTTCAAATCCTCCTTTATAGTATAATGAAAGACTAGAGGTCAAAATCCACTTTACTGTCTCTGTAAACATCTGCTCCAATGTTTTCCAAAGGTGGAAAGCATAATGACCTGCAAATGCTCAAGTTGCAAACCCAAGTCCAGCTGCTGTCATAGGTCTGGCCAGCTGTCAGTCCAGCCTGGCTGGGCCCCAGATGGCTCCCAGAGGGACATGGGTGCACTTGGCACAGTGTAGGCCCTCAGAGGCTGTGACTCCTTCCATGACGAAAGGGAGAAGGGAATATGTAGTTGATGTGCTACCAACTTTCAGAATTATTTCAATCAGCACACTCAGCACCCCACTCCTCCAAATTTGTAGATCTTGTCAAAGCAGCTTGAGTTTTCTCAGTTCTCTTCTACTCATATTTTCTCCTTCTGCCTTGCGCACGTGTTTGAGACATCCCTTAGCTCTTGTGAAATGTAATCTATTTATTTATTTCTAAAGAAATATGTTTGGGTGATATTTTTGGGGTTTTTTTGGGTTTTTTTTTTTTTTTTTGGTTTTGATTTGGTTGGTTTGGGGATATTTTAGTTGTGGATGCTGGGTTTCAGTTTTACTGATGAAAATGTCATTATCAAGAATTTTTATTTGCTTTGCTTTGGTCATTTGAGCTAATTTTTAGCAGTTTCTACTATCGGGAGAAAATACTGATACTGTTGAACAGATTATACGGGACTATGAACACGACCACATTTTCACTTCCTAGTAATATTGAACAGATAAAGCCACCTATTAGAATAAAGCAAACTGTTTAGGTAGGTCTTTATTTTCAATAAAACATCTTTAGAAAAGTAAACAGACATGCTTTCATTACCATGGTTGTAAGCTTTCAGTTTGAAGCTATAATGAGAACCAATGTTTATTGGGTCTCAAGGTTCTTTTGTCCAGACTGGAGGAAAGCCTAAACTTGGTGTCTGTAGGAAAATTCAAGAGCCTCTCTGTTTCTTTTCCCCTAGATACTTCATTCATCATTAGGTACAAGGTTTCTCACATTTCTATGCTTCTATGGAAGCAGATTCACAGAGTAGCATGGAGATCAGTCTCTTCTCTTTACTCTCTCATAGGGCAAAACTTGGCAATTAGATGCTGTATTCACAAACCTTGTTTCAGGAAGGAGTTCAAAGTAAACTCAAAATTCTATTTGGATCTTTTAAAAAAAGTTCCCTGACCCCTCACATAAAACCATATAGACTACTAAGAGCTAAGAGGAAATTTTCTCTCATGTATTAACATGAAAAAAATACAAAGAAAATACCAAGATATTGCTATTTTATAAGTATTGGTCTTTTATATCAATATATATTGGTCTTTTATATCAATTGGTCTTTTATATCAAGTCTTGGTGTTTTATATCAATACCAATATCATGGTGTTGATATAAGTTTCTGACACAAAGAAACCCTAACAAGAATCCTACAAGTAGTAGTATACATCTTATTCTCAAGTGATTTTTAAAAGGGGTTGTAGGTAATATAATAATTCAAAATTATCTCTCAGTGTAAAAATTAAAACCAGCCAAAAATATTACAAAACAATTTTGCAAACTCTAAAAACTAGTCAAGAAAACATTATAAGAAATTAAATGCAGATAAATACACAAAGTGATGAACGAGGTCAATCCTCAGTTTAGATACAGAGTGATGACTGTAACATCTCAGACATATTCTAGGCATAAAAGAGCCATTAGAAATTTTTACAAAATAATAGCTATGAGAACATATATACAGCTAAATTCCAATGTATTACTCTATAAAGTTTCAGCCTAACTAACTCTTGAATACTGTTCACAGTTCAGAGACATGACACATGAGTAAGCAGCAGAACAGCTCATCTCCTTTTATTATAGTCTGAAAATAATTTAATCAATTTATACAACAAAAATTCACCACAGACTATGAATACAAAAGCTATAACTAGTAAAAAACTTTTTCAGCCCTTAAGCTAGTAGGTTGTAGTGGTTTGTATCCAGACAACATTTTTTTCCTTCTCGAAGATTAATGTCTGCTGGAAACAGCCAGTATCTTGTGCTGAAGCCCAGAACCATTCCCAAACATGTTCTGGGAATGCATTCATTGACAAAAATGATATTATGTTATACCTATGGGCATCTTTTGTCTTCAATCATCAGAATAAGTTCTCAGACTTGTACCCTAGCCATGTGCAGTTGACTAGAAAAAAAAGTAGGTAGGCATCTGTTACAGGCTTTTGACACAGATGGGATATGCACGTAAATAAGTCATTGCTCCAAAACAGTCTGATTATTTTACTTTTAAAATTTTCAGTGGTGCTGAAAAGAATCTTCTTTGGGGTCTATACTGACCTTATTACCATTTCTGAGAGAATATTAGAAGCATGGGCTGCATCAAAAGCAGTGTGACCAAGAAGTTCGAGGGAGGTGATTCTCCCTCACTTGCTCTCATGAGACCCCAGGTACAGTTCTCTGCCCAGGTCTGGGGTTCTCAGCACAGGAAAGGCATACACCTGTTTGAGATGGTTCAGAGTAGAGCCAAAAAATATTAGAGGGGTGGAATGTCTTTCTTATGAGGAAAGACTGAGAGAACTGTGGCTGTTCAGTCTGGAGAAGAGAAGGCACCAGGGAGACCCCCTTGCAGCCTTTCAGTACTTGATGGGGTTTATAAAGAAAAATGGCCACAGATATTTTAGTAGAGCCTACTGTGCTAGTACAAAGGTCAATGATTTTTTGAATGAAAAGGAAATATATTCAGACTAATTACAAGGGTGAGAAGCCAGTTTAGTCTTGTTATGCCTCAAAAAAGGTGGTCAGAGGCATGTGGGGAAGGGGTTGCACATGTGCCATGTCCAGGAGTCAGCCAGGAGAAGATGGAGGAAAGCCTTGTCTTTGGGGGGACTTCATCTGGCAAGCAGTTCATGTCTTGCATGGGACAGGCAGTCAGCAGGGGAACTCTGAAGGCACTGTACCCCAGAGACACTTCCCATTCAGATGGCAAAAGGTCTCTGCCAATAAACTGAACTGGGATATCGGACTGGGCCAATGGTCTCCTGTCAGCAGCCAGACTTTGGGAAGAGCCAGGAGCAGAAAAAGTAGCTGCATCATACCCCTTGGGGAGTTCTTTGGGGTTGTTCCTTTCGACTCTTTGGAGGCTCTTCAAATTTGCTTTTGGAATTCTGCCTTTTGGGTCTCCTGCCCTCACTGGCTCTTGCTCACCCTCACATCTGTCCTGCCTCTCTGTGTCCCAGAGCAGCACCTGGCCTGCTTCGTCTCTGTGTCCCTGCCTGAGCCACTTGCATCCACCCCTATCTGTCTCTGCGTCTGCCCACTACCGTGATCCTCATCGTAACCTTGTCCAGGCTCCTGCCCTCCTGCCTGCTCCCCTTCCCCTCGTATCCTGAGCTGTGCCCAGGCTGGCTGTGTGCACAGTCCTGCCTCAGGACATCAAGACCACTCCCCAGTCTCTAGACAGTGGCAACACTCTCTTTTCGCTCTGTCTTCTCTGTCCCTCTCTCTCCCATTTTTCTTCTTCTTGCTCTATGCTCTCTAGCCCTCTTTAATTAAATAAATCCTTTTTATTTTGCTCTTTCATTACCAAGAAATGCTTCTCAAATGCAATGTTTGCCTTGTTTGGCTTAATTTAGTTCCTGACCATCCATTATTCACTGTTCTGCACATTGGAACGTGACAACAAGGAAAAAAAGTTATGATGGTGGTGTTGAAACTCTGGAACAGAGCTGCCCAGAAAGGCAGTAGATAAACATTAAAAGTCAGATTGGATGGGGCTCTGAACATCTTGATGTAGTTGAAGATGTCCCTGCTTATAGCAGAGTGGCAGACTAGATGACATTTAAAGGTCCCTTGCAACACAAACTATTCTGATTCTATGACTCCTTCTTCTTTAGGAATTTATAGTTCTGATGTACTTCTATATATGTCTTGGGTCATGCCAACAAGCCACTGATGCCTTCTTAGGAGACACATTGCTGTAAAGGAAATGTCATCTCTGTAAGGAGACACAGATGAGAAGGACATGATGTAATCTGTAAGTCAACTGCATGCCTGCAAACAGATTTTTCTCCTAGAATTTAGTTTCACAGTTTAAGGATAGACTGTCTACAGTGATGTCTTGATTTTTTTTTTCCCTTTAATTGCATGTTTACTCAGGATACAAATTCTCCGCTCATAAAGACAGAGGAGCTGATGCACTGAATGACCTTTCAAATAATACTAGATACATTGTCTCTGTACCACAGATAACTTCAATGCTTTTTCTGAGCATCTGCTTCACCACATGAAAGATCCAGCAATACCTCTTTCAGAAAATATGGTAACATTGTGATTTATCTTACTTCTTCCTTCCCTTCTACTTCTCCAAGAACACAGGCTAATATTGTAGTTTGCTACTGACAAAAAAAAAAAAAAAAAAAAACAAACAAAAAAAAAACTCCCTTTCAGATGCTCTCAAATTGCATTGATGGAGGCATCAGGGTGGATATCAAAGGCAGAACATTTTACAAAGTTATCTTGCCAAAGATGAAAAATATTACAACTGCTTTATTCATGAATTCTCAAGACCATAGGTTTAAAAACTAGAACAGCAGCAAGAAGACACTACCTTGAAAAAGAAGACTGAGCAAAGGTAAGACCTGATTATCACTAGTGTTTATGATCAAAATATGCTAAATGTTTTTTTGTTGAATTTTAATAGACAAAATTTTAAGAGATTGAAGTCTCTGCTTTTGTGAATAATTTATTTGAGAAGTTGTCAGTCTGCTTAGCAAAAATGTTTTTCTCTTTATAAACTCAGAAAAAACCCCATTTTTAGAAGTCCTCTGTGCTAATTCACAGGACTTTTATGATAGTAGGAAAACCAGATTATTGGTAAGGTAGGATCATACAGGGAGAAATTTTCAAGGTTTTTATTGAAATATTAGTCTTTGTCACAAGACTCAGAAATATAATAAAATCTATAAGTGGCAATTAAGAAATAAAGAAGGAAAGAAACATTAAGCCAAAAGTTGCCATAAAAATGACCTCTAAGCCATCAAGAAATAGATTAAAAGAATCTGTGATTCAGAACATTTAACAAAATACATTCTTATTTTTAAATTTCAGGGAGTTAAGTATGGAAATAAGAAAAATTAATTTAGTTCTTACATGAAGCAATCATGGTATTTCCCTACACTGTCCTTCTTGGTGCACCTAATTTTATGTAGCTGGCTCAAAGTCTTACACCTGACATATGTAGAAAAGGTAGTGAAGCTGTAGATGTTCCATGTTTATTGTTAGCTTTTCAATTAGATTTTCCCACTGGCTTTTAGCTTTTCAAATTGTAATTAATATGGGAATTGATTCCAAATTAGTTAATCTGTTTATGTTCTTTTCTCAAACTGAGTAAAATAATTTTTGGTCTCAACTATCATTGCATTTAAGCATTTATCTGTAGAAAATGGCTTGAACCATAGTAGAAAACTAAAAACACACACCTCCCTTCAGGTCAAGTAACATCTCTACACCTCTACACTCTGTTATTTCTCCTTTGTGTTTTTTCCTGTGAGTTTTAGAGGCAAACATGCATAGTTCACACCAAAAGCTTTGAATGTTCTAAGCTAGCAACAGAAGAGTAAAAAAGAACTCTTAAGCTCCTGAAGATCTCAAAAAGAAGACCCAGTGCTTTCTCATCAGTATTTTTACTTAACACTTTTTTAGTTGGAACATCTAAGCTTACTGCAAATTTCATATACTTTTACTCAACAGCAAAGTTGTCCTAGCACAACTCTAAACCAAGCCATCCACTTCCAATACTGTAACACATCTTCCTTTAATTTTATCTATTCCTCTCTTTGAGGCTGAGTTGCTAAACAGGTAACTGATGTGAACAAAGTAAAAAATGCTCTTGGGAAAAGAAGGGATTGATTTAGAGTCTTGCTGCTCCTTTGTTCCTGAAGTGCTGATGCTTCTGTACTGTCCTTCCCCCTGTAAGGTTCTTTATATGAGTCCCCTTAAATAACAGTGCTGCTTGTCCTACTAAAAGAAACTAATACACTACCTGATGTAGCAGACAGTAACTGTGTCAGGTAAGGGAAAAAAAGGAAGTGCATAAATTTTTGTCAGCCTAAAAAGCAACAAGCTGATTCAGCTGTATGATACACCAAAAGAAGAACATCAGTAGGAGTTTAGATGCATCAGTTTGGGCATACCAGTTTGCATTTCCATATTGTGATCTAGAATAGCAAGCACAAACCTTGTGTTTGCTATTCTAAACAAAATTCTTGCTATGTCTAGACCTTTCCCTTTAGTATTAAGACCTCCTTACCAAGACCCTGTATGTCAAGGACTAAATAGCAGAGTGATGTCCTCAAGACAGCTACCTTTGCATTCTAAAGCAGTCTTTTGCACACACTGTTAATCTGCTTTTAAATATCCTCTAGGAGACAAAATACGGTTATGGTTACAAAACAATATGGCTGGAAAAAATGGAATTTTAGACATTTATCCTTTTTTTTTTCACAATCTGTTGATATGCTTGGACAGAAAGCTTGTGCACTACTCACAGGCAGCTTTCTTCAGTCAGTGAAAATTTTTCAAGATAATCAATGGACAGAATTCAAATGTCCAGATGCAATTCCTGCAGAACCTTCTGGACATCAGAATGCATTTAACTTTCCTCTTTACCAAGACAATTCTTATTTTATACAAAATTTTTTTTTTTTTTTTTTTTTTTGGTATTTCTTTCAACTTTTCACTGTAGTTCTCTAAATTGGTAGGGAATAAAAGTTGTAATATGTTTCAAACTCATTTGAAGTTGATAAAGTAGCCTTGCAATATTTGCTTAAGTTAGAAAGACAGTCTGACACAAAAGGACAGTTTAAAGTGACTAACCAACTGAAGTCTCAATGACAAGAAACCACTTGGATAATCAACAGAAGTTCATAGTTAGTCTGATGCTGGGTTGATGTGTTTTCTTCCTATTGATTTTTTTTTTTTTTACTATTAGTGTTAGTTAAAGGCAATAATTTCACTGTGCTTTGACATCAATGATGTTGAGAAGACATCCAGATGTTCACAAGAATTGAAGGAAAACTGACATTTCTATATTGTTACCTGTAAATCATCTAGGATACTCCTGAGATGATGTGTCTGCACACAAAAAAGTGTCCATGACTAAAAAATGGGGGAGTATACTTGCATGTAGTGCAATCTATTTGTGCCTATATTACTTAACTCAATTCTGCCACAAAACTCTTCAGACTATTGATTTAGCTTTAAGTCCCTGTTCAGAAAACACTCTCCAAAATAAAATACAAAAGTATGACCCATTTGTGGCAAGAGTCAATTGTCTTGAATTATTCTAAATTTTTCTTTGATGTGTAAAAAAACAGAGCTCAAAAATCAGGAGAAATACAGATGTTAAAATCAAATGTATAGTATTTTACTTTCTTCTCAAGTGTTCACTTGAATTTAAGTCTTAAACATTTATAGTATACACTGCATTTTACTGTTTTTATGATCATAGTTATGACCTAGAAAATGCATTATATTTAGCACTGTGGTTTTGTCAAAAAAAAGTAATTTCCATTCCCATTGTTTGAAGTGGGAAACAGGCAAAAAGATCTTCAAAACCTGTTTCTAAAATGAATGCCACAAATAAAAAGTATGAATCAGTGAGGAAAGAAAAGACGAGGAAAGGGGGAGCAACTAATTTAAAGGCCACCACCATTCTTTTCGATTTTAATTAACATCATGACAAGAACTTCAGATGCTACAAATATGAAAAAGCAAATACTTTAATGCTGCAAAGATTATCACTTAAAAATCTACACCTGATATTATTTACTTAAGATTTGAAATATTTAGAGGGTTTAGAGGATCATTATATGAAAAAGTGAAGTTTATCTAGTTTATATTCAATATGGACATTAATGATTTTCATTTATTTAAATATGATTTGTGTCTAATTTGCTGATCAATAAATCCTATATAAATGTCTGCAAAACAAAAGTTTAAATCTGTATACACAGTTTATATAACATTTTGGTTCTTCCTTTGGCTTGCTAATACTTAAGATGATAGAAACACCACAATTCTTTCATTCAATTCACATTATTCACTTCAGTAAAACTCACCATTGCAAAACATAGAAAAACTTAACCTCTGTTGAATTTAAAAGAGTACAGGTTAAGTTCAATCCATTACACATATGGCTCTAAACAAAGATTTTGACTACCATGTACTTGAGAAAAGAGTATGTTTTTTATTTTGACAGAAATTGCAGTTGTCGGAAAAGATACAATTCACAAAAATTTTCTAAAATATTTTTCCTCTAATTAATGAACTTGTTGGATGGGGACCAAAGCAGTAAGACTTGCTTATTCATAAGCAATAGGGTAGACAAACACACCTTCCAGAGTAGTGAAGAATGCTCCCCAACTATTTCCAAAGGGAAGGAACCTAAGTCCAGCTATCCAGCTACCTTAAGTGCATTCATCACAGTACGTGTAATCTGGGTAACAGGAAGAATGGCAGCTTCACACCAAACCCACGAGTTATGAACACCAGAGGAATCATAGCAACTTGTTAGGAAAGCTCACAACTGGAAAGCTCAAACTCTTTCAGTGAAATAGGAAAGAAATTGGAGGTGGATTTGCCATTTACGTAAAAGGGGGAATGTAAAGGTTCATTACTAAACAGGGAATGAAACTTCACTAATACTGCTGAAAAGAGAGAGATGTTCAGTATCCTCTTTGCCTCTGTTTTTGCCAGTGCCATTGGACCCTAGATCACAGAAACAAGAGGCTATGGTGCATACATTTACACACTGGTGCTGGAAGATGTACTGAGCTGTGATCTCTTGCAAGGACACAACCCACATACATTTATGGACTCAGACAGAGTCTACCACACGGTGTCAAACAAAAGAAGTGACTGGCACTGTTTCAAGGCCACTGCCTATAACATTTGATAAGCTGTGAAAATCAAGGGATGACATTCATGACTGGAAGAAGGCAAATGTCATGCCTATATACAAAAAGGACTCAAGGACCAGGAAATTACTGGCTTACTTCAATATCTGGCAAAGTAATGAAACAAGTCTTCATATAAATTATTAGAAAACAAATAAAGAGGCAATGAGGGAAAGCCAGCATGGGTTTAACAAAATCAAGTCATGGCAGACTAACCTGATCACTTCTCTTAACTTAGGGAGAGCAGTGGATGTTTCCTACAAGGACTTCAGCAAGGCATGAACCAAAACACTGTTTCCCATTGCCTTCTACTGGAAAAAATTGTAAGACACAGATTGGTTGGATAGATGTGAAATGGATAGGAAACAAGCTAACAGGCTGCAGTCAGAGCATGCTGTTCAAAAGCTTATAATCAGATGGGAAGCCTGCCCAAAGGTGGCTCTCTCAGGAATTGACAGAGGGCCCTATGACCATTCAGTGCTTTCACATTTCATCTTGACAATGGGATGGAAAGCACTTTTGTCAAGTTTCTAATGACCTGAAACTGGGTGGTTAGGTGGACAAGTCGCCCAGCAAGATGGAGAGTGCCATCTTGGGGGAGGGCCTTTTCAACCACTTTGTTTTATTTTGTTCCTAGGGAGTCCATGAGAATTCAGCACCTTTTTATCAAGTGATAATTAGCGCAATTTTTACCTGTTGCTGTTTCATTTTTTAGTAAACCTTTTTTTTTTTTTTATCATTTATATCTTTTCACATTCATCTCTTATTTGTGAAAGGGGAATGGTTAAAACTAAATGGGAGGTGATTTATTTTCAAGTGTCTGCCTGCTAAATTGCCTCAAACCAAGACAGAAGGGTAGGAATGAGAAGACTCAGTCTAATTGGATAGAAAAAAAATGGTAATAATTACATAAAATAACTAAAATATACAAAACCTTGGATGCACAATGCACTTGTTCACCACTCATTGACACAAGTCCAGCCAGTTTCTCTCCGTTTTTATATTAAGTATGATGTTCTATGGCAGGGAGTATCTCTGTGGCCAATGCAGGTCAGCTGTCCTGTCTGCGTCTCCTTCCAGCTTCTTGTGGACCTTCAGCCTTCTCACTAGTAGGACATGAGAAGCTGAAGAGTCCTTGACTTACACGGGGTAAGCCATACTTAACAATAACCAAAATATCAGTGTGCCATCATCATTATTCTCATACTAAATCAGAAATAACATCACAATAACAGGAAGAAAAACTCTATCCTAGCAAAGATCAGAACAAATCAGGGAAAATACTTTCTAGAGGGACATAAGTGAGCTGGGAGAGTGAAACATCAAGAAGAGAATGAAGTTTAAGGAAGAAAAGTGTGAGGTCCCACACCTGGGATGACAAAGATGTGTGTCTGGGCAGCAGCCCTGCTGAAAGGGTTCAGATGGACAAGTCAGTGTAGCACTGCAGCAATGAAGGTAAACACATCTGCAGGGGTATTAATAGCACAGAGAGAGAAGTGATAATCCCAAAATACTCAGTGTCATGCTGCACCTGGAGTAGTGTCCAGTTTCTGGTCCCAACAATCAAAAAAAGATGCAGACAGCCTGGAGACAGACCAAGGGGGGTCACAAAGATGACCAAGGGGCTGGAGAGACAGCTCTTGAGGAAAGACTATTGGAATGAAGCTTTTGTCCCTGAAGGCCCTGGGGGGATCACTCCAAGTGTTCCAGTATTTGATGGGTGTCTACAAAAAAGATGGAGGTTTTCTTTTCCAGAGGGGACACATGGAAAAGACAAGTGGAAAAGTTTATAAGTTACACCTTAACGTAAGAAAGAAATTTTTAACAGTGAGAACCACCAATAACTGGAATATCATCTCCAAGTATATGGCTAATTGCCATCCCTAATTGCCATTGCACATTTTCAAGATGTAGTTGAAGTGTGCAAGATAATTTCATCTAGGCTCCCTTTCCCACAATAGGCTGAATGTCTTTTGCAGTCCTTTCCAAACTGGGTTGCTCCATGGCTTAAAAGTTCTATGACATATTTGACATAAGACGCCACATCCTTAATATGGATATATTGTCATGAACATGACATAAGATTCTGGACTCAGACACTTAGACTTCACTGCTGTCAGGACGCTGTGTCATTCATAAATCATCGAGGAAAACAGATTGTTCATATTTTCTTGCCAGAATTTTTGTAATTGATGAGTGCAAGTCTTGTCTAACCCCAGAATAGGAGAGTATGAATGAAAGGGGGAAAAATTTTTTTAGTCAGAATAAGGTCACAGAGTTAGGTATCCTGCTTTAAGGTAAATGTTCTGTTTGTTGTGCACAAGACAACTCTGATGCACCAAGAGACAGCAGTCAACAGTTTCCCACATATTTTACTAAAAATTACATAGCATTGGATTACTAAAGTTATTAGAAAGGCAGACATTTTCTTTCAGAAATTATTTTATTCCTACCAATTAAGTAATAGAGTGGTTATTTAGATGCTGCCACTTATAGACTGGTAAAATTAGTGTGATTCAGAAACAGCAACAAAAGATTCCCAGATAAAGCCCCAAAGAAGAATGTTGTGACCGAAACACCTGATCATTTCCAGTAGAGAACTTGCTAATGGAAATTTTAATGGTGCATGCAGTGATGGAGGAACTTCCAACAGCAGACAGTAGCACAGCAGGCGTGTAAAAGCTTAGTTATTTGGAATTTGTGTATCACAGATGGAATAGTGAAATTTCTGTGTTCCGTCTTAGCTCCAAAGAAGCCATTTTCCATTTTACTTTCCTGTTCCGATTTAAGCAAGTGTGAACTATCCACACATTTGCATTGATGAGTTTCTTCTGTTCCACAAAATTTCTGCGCATACCAAGCTAGTAAATGGACTCCCTAGGAGTACTATAGACAGCTTGAAAATCTGCCTTGGTCCCTCTACAGTAACATCAGAACAATAAAAAATATTCATGTTTCTTTATGCTTATTCAAAAAAAAAAATAGAATTTGAATTACAAATTACAGGAGGAATAAATCTTTCTTGAAAATTCTTCAATTTTATAGCAGCTCTGGTAAGAAAGCAAATCAGCACACAGAGGTAGCTCACAATATATTTCCCCCACAAACATAACTGTTTGTGGGGGAAAGACTGTTAAAGATGAGAAGATACATATTTTTAATTTCATAAATAAAATTATTCATAGAATTGCTACACTATTTAAATCCAGATTGATTAGCGGTACCTATATATGTAGTATTTGCTTTAGTTTTGAGAGGACTTCATGCTCTTTTTAATTCAGAAAAGATATGTTATAATTTCAGCCTATGTGAAGACTATAGAGTGTGCTAGGTATAAAACAGCAGCAACAACAAATCCAGATAATAAAATGTTTTATTTGGAAGCAAAATTACAAAATTCATATTGGAATCGGGGAACTTGAATTCTTTTCCTTAAAGAGGTTTTACCAGACATATTTCTATGTCAAGAGGAAAGAAAGGCAAAAAAATTCAGATTCTGCATCCTGGTATCTCAAAGCATACATTTATAAGGTTAGGTACATTAAACAAAAAGTCACTTGTCATCTGCTCTCCTTCAGAGTTTTGCTGGCAAATGTTCCAAGGAAACAGTACTGTGGAAAGTTTTCACAGGTGAATCCATCCTTCTGTATTTATTTGGTCATTAGGGAATGCATGCACATGCAGGAAGCGATATGAATGTAATTTTTTTCCAACATGTACATGTCACACGGATTGATTTGACTAAGAAATTAATAATATGAAAATTAATTGTTGGGCTGCTTCCAGAAGCCTAATATTTAAAGCAGTGTCTGCCTTTACAAAAGCTTTTATTCTTCATTCCCAGTTGAGGTTCTGATTTTCACAGAAAGATTTCAACTGTATATCTAAGCAGAAGAAATAATTTGGTGAAGCTAGAGAATTTTCTCTTATTATCCAGTAGCTCAGAGCAGCTGTATGCAAAAGAAGACCATGTAACAACCAAGAATGTGACATCAGTGTAAAATAAATTTCAAGTTATTATGATTTAATCATCCACTGCAAATATAAAAAACAAGTACCAAAACAGCATGTAAGTAATGCCCCTATATGCTTGTTTCATCTGTTTCATTTCATTGTAATTTCATACATAATTAAAATGAAATAGAATTTAAAATTGCATACTGGGCTGAAGCACACATTCAATGATCCTTTGTCAACATCAATGATTAGTTTTTATGTATTCAAAATTTTAATGTTTCATTGTTGTAAATGTAATGGATAAAATGGACTTCAAGGTAAGCATTCCAGTCCCACAGCCTAGGCAGCAACAATTAAATATCTACTGAATAAAACAAATCCAAGGTTGAACAACTCAGCCACATGGCAGAAATGGCAATGAATCAACTAGAGACTGTAGTGAGTAGCACCAAAGATGATGAAAATGAAAAAGTGACCCCCCCATTCTTTTCTTTCTTCAAAAACATGGACAGCACAGAACAAACGTGTTTACAAGTCAGTATCCCAGCACTTGTCAAGATGGTGATATTAACATTGTGACCCACTCTGGTTTTGCAGCAGCAGGAGACCAAAAATATTTCTTCTTCTTCTGAAAACCAAGATGATGACAAATGTGATGATGATGTTTGCAATTTTTTAGAGTAGAAGAATCTCAAAATCATGCTCTTGCTCAATATGGGCAAGGAGGCTTCTCCAAACGTTGCCATCAATACAGTATGTCTCACCATCATCTCGAAATGCACATTTGAGACTATTGCATAGAATCAGGACAGCAGGTTGTGAGGAAAATCCAGAACAGTGCCACAGACATGCTTTTACCTTCTGCCTTCCACATTGCAGCCTAATATTGAGTCTCATCAGGCCCCTACTGGGTTGGGTCAAATTGATGACAGAAGAGAATGTCATATTGTCACATTTAGGGAAGACCAGACGCAGTGCAGTGACTTTCCATCACTTCAGCTGGTGATTTAAACCTAGTAAGAAGAACAGGTCTTTCTGACTGTGTTGCATTTGCAGTCCACTTTTCCAAGACAGTGCTGTACAGAGATTTTGAGTGAAAGTCAGAGAGTTCAACTCATCCTTGTGTGACTGCCTAAGTCGCATTACTGACTTGGTTATGGGAAAGCAAAAGAATTAGACAGTAAAATAGAAATAAGGGAGTAGTGAGGTTAGTTATGAGATGCAACCACTCTTCTGGTTAGTTCAGCATTAGTTATACAGAAATTGCTCTTAATATATTCATTTTACCATAGCACATTCACAGCTTTTTGTCTGTTTTTTCATTTTTGTAATCAAACACCATGCAGGTCATCTCAGGAGGTTTTTTAGCTTCTCCTGAGAGTAGGAACTTAATTATGTAAAGCTAGAAACAACCTTGTTTCAAAGAATAGTTTTCATTATTTCCTTAAGTGGTCTTATCTTCATCAGTTTTTATGATATAAAGGGTATGCATTTACATCAAAGTAGGAAATTCTCATCAACACAGCTGGAAGACTGAGAAAAGGTATCAAGAAAAATAATGAAGGCAGCTAAAGGAAAAGGAATGCAAAGGTCCTAATTGTTTAAGGTTAATTGCAATAATACAAGTGAACAACTCAAAATCATATATTTTATATTTCTTTCAAAATTGAAAAGTACAGTTCACCCTTAAACACTCATTAAGGAATGAATAAACTGTGCTGACAGTAGTGTGATATGACTTAGAACTAAACAAACTTGTAGATGTTACGAGAAGGAAGAAAAGAAAAAAAAGGAAAAATGGAAAAGGGAAAGGAGAGGGGGGAGAGGGAAAAAGGGGAAAACAGAAAAAGGAAGCGAAAAGGGAAAAGGGAAAAAAGGAAATGGAGGAAAAAGGGAGTGCTGCTTTTCTTATTGGCCTGATTTGTTCCTCAGCTTGGCACTCTAAATAACCTCTATTTAAAGGCAAAAAATAAACAAAACCCACTAAAACTAAGTCAAATATGTAAACCCTTTCAGGAATTATGTTCAGTAGAAGACAGATTAAAAAGACACATACTGTAGATTTTAATACAATTTTTTCCAAAACAAAGCTTCAGCTTGTGTTTTGGGAATCACAACCACGGCAAATTAAAATTCTTAATGTTGATATAGAATTTGCAGTACAAAAAGAAAAACTGCTTTTGTTTCAAGGGTCTGAGATTGTTGATCAAAGACAGAAAGATGCTTTTAATTCTACCCACAATATATGGAGAAAGGGGGCATGTAGTATGCTGCTAATTTGTAATCTGAGATATTCAACATACTTAAATACTGTCCCAAAACCAAGAGGATTTCAAACATGCAAATAACTTTGTCATAGAAGAAATATAGATGATCTAAACTCAGGAGGGCATATTAATGATTTAATTGTGTGCTAAGGACATTAATTAATGTTTATGTTGACATGTGGAAAAATATTGAAAGACAAAGTTCAGGAAGAAGGAGTGTCCAGGCTGGCAAACAAAAATATTTCCTTCCTGAAAAGTGGAACAAATGTTTCAAATCCTGAAGCACACTGGGTTATACTTGCTGGTGATTCTGAATGAAATAAGAATAGTACCTAACATTCAAACTTTTCCTAGAGTCATTTATATTTGAAGTTCAATCTTAGCAGTACATATTTAAGACAAATTTATTTGATTCTAATGAAGTACTTCAATGCCATTTGTAAAGAGTATTTCTGATATAGGTTAAAAATAGACTTGCAGAGAGAAAAAAAATGCTTTATCATGTCAAACATTTTTATCTCCTTTCCAATTCTTTGATATTTTTTCTATGAAAAGACCACCATGAAATTCCTATCATCTACCTTTATGAAGAAGATCTCAATCAGGATATGTAAAATTTTGTCATTGTACAGTTTTAACAATGCTTATATGAAAGTGACATTCCTTTCCCCCTTTTTTTTTAAATTCAAAAAAAACCCCAATGATTCAGTTCTTACACAATACAAACTTTTCTATTATTCAACCAAATAATTAGACACGCACATGCCTCTACAAAGTTTTTATTTACTTGAAGATAGAATAAAAAAGTTAGTTAGACTAAAGGAGCAACAATATTTTTCTTTCTTTTAGTCACTAGGCAAGAAAAAAACCAGTTTAATTTCTTCATCTTATCAGAGAAAATTAACTATAATTTCCATTTCTGTACCTGCAGAATTTTAATAATCTAAGACAAATAACAGTTCTCACGTAAATCTTTAGATTCTTATTACAATTTGCCATCTTCAGAGAAAACCTTAATACAAACAGCCCTTTTTGTATTTGCAAACATAGAATACTCATATTTGGGAAAAGAAAGAGAAAAAAGAGAAAAAGAGAAAAAATAAAAGAAGAAAAGAAAGATGAAGAAAAGAAAGATAAAGAAAAGAAGAAAATAAGAAAAGAAAGGTAAAGAAAAGAAGAAAAGAAAGGGGAGGGGAGGGGAGGGGAAATCTGTTTTCATATTTTTTCTTAGTTCTCATTATCCAAGTCTCATTTGACTGACAATAAAACTTAAAACCAAACATCTTTTGGCTGTGACAATAATTCCTGAGTGATCTCCCAGCCCTTATCTCAAACCACAAGCCTTTTGCTATATTTTCTTTCCCCTGTTTAGCTGAGAAGTGATAGAGTGGCTTTGATGGGCACCTAGTGTGCAGCCAGGATCAAGCCACCACAGCTTGCAACAATTCTTTTATACTGGAGGGCTCTCCCTGGAGCTTACAGGGATGTGCATTTCTTCTTCATTTTTCTCTTTATATTATTGAAAACCTCTCACTTCTATTTAATTTCTACCTACCTGATTCAGTGTCTAGTGAGATAGATCTGAAAAAATGCATGCACATTTTGTCATTGTTTGTTCTGTGAAAATCAGACATCAATGATTTTTGACATACATTTTAATTTTTTTACAGCTCCTCTGTTTTCTACACCAGAAAAGTTAGATAATCCAAATGCAGTGGCTCACAATGTAAAAAAATTATGAGATACTTTGCTATATTACTTAGAGCACTTTTTCTTTAATTTTTTTCTTTTAATTTTTTCCTTGTGTCCTATAGGAAAGAATGGATTTTTAGAGCAGACTGCAGAAATTGCTGCACCGTATCCCATTCCTATTTATACTCTGTTGAACTTAAGTAAACTAAAACCCTGATATAGGCTTACCCATCCCTGTGAGAATAGTGATTTGTTGTTTTTAACCAGCCAAAAGAGATTCCAGTTCCATTGCTTCACCACCCTCACAGAAAATAATTTTTTCCTTATAATTAATCTAAATCTACTTTCAATTTGAAGCCATTCCCTGCTGTGTTGTCACTACACATCCCACTCTGGCCCTCTTGTAGGCCCCATTTAGGTACTGTCAGGCTGCAGTGAGGTTCCCTGGAGCTCCTCTCCAGGCTGAACAACCGCGGTTCCCTCAGCCTGTCTTCCTAGTACAGGTGCTATAGTCTTTGGATACTTTTTGTGGCTCTTCTCTGAGCCCACTCCAATAGGTCCACATATTTCCTGTGCTGGGAGCCTCAGAGCTTGATGCAGTTCTCTGACGGGATTTCAACAAAGCCAGAATCTCCCTGGACCTGCTGATCACAATTATTTTGATGTAGTCCAGGATACAGTTGTCTGTTTTCCCAAGCCCAACTAAATTCTGAAGTTCAGATATTTAAACAACTTTTCATGTTTGATATAGTGGAACCTAAATCTATTTAATGTGTGGGTGTTTATGTATTCTGATACCAAAATTGTCTTGTTTCTTTCTAGTGGCTTTAAAAAAAAAAAAAATCTTGCGGTGGTATCGCAAGCAATATTGTTTTTGTAATTAGGTGATCAGCAAAATGTCTGCTGTCCCAAATATCATTCTTCAGCATTACCTAAATCTGCAATGAAATTGCTTTGTGCCTAGTTTATTATTCTCATGTCCTGTGTTGAGTATTGTTTTATTTCATCAGTAAATGTAGGTGCTTATGGAGGAAGACATTTTTCATCTCATTGTGTTCACTTCAGCTTTTTTTTACCCTATTTCTGCTTCTAGTTTAGGTGCTTTATTATACTCTGTACAATATAGTTTACTAGAGATAGTTTTGGTAACTTTTCATTAAGTAGAAACTACATGATTTTACCCCTCAGACTGAATATTAGGACTCTAATCTCCTGTTTATTTTGTAAACCTGAGAGACATTTTTTCCTATGGGGCCCTGTGACAGAGAATGATTAAAGTGATTTCAAACATAAACTTCTTCAAACAAAGTATTATTTATGCACCCCAAGGGCTCATAACAGATGAAACAAACAAGAAAGAAAAGAAAAAAAAATGCCTGTGTGCACATCTCATCTTGTGTAACTTTTATGAGGTTTTTAAGTTTCAGCAAAGCCAGTTCAACCTAGTTGTCTCAACTTACCTGTTAGCTGAAGATATATCAAGTAGCTAGGATCCATTCATTGTAATACTCTTGTTGGTATTCCTTTAAAATTTTGCACTTTTTGTTTCCCTTTGATTCTGACTGGAAATAATAAATCTTGCTCCTTTATTGTTTTTCAAATATTGGGATGGAAATAATGTTCTGAATTATAGCTTTGCTGTCATTTTCTTGTTGATCCCTTATATTCTTGATGTGCTTTGTTGATGTGCTTGCTTGTTATTTGTTAATCACATTCTTTGACTTCTCACAAATGGGAGGACATTAGCAATCAGACACAGTGAACTACAGTGGATACTTATATTGTGAATCCTTAGACCCTTATATATATATGTATATATATATATACATACAATATTAGTCTGTATAACTAGGTAATTCACATACAGATGGAAACAGCAAGTCTTTAAATAAGCACGAACAGAAATCTCAAACACAAGTCAAGATGGAGTGTTTTCTTTTTCCCTTTTTTTCATAGAAAAATAAAATCAGACTTTGTCAGTTAAAGCTATTCATGAATGCATACAGAATGCATCATGCTCCTTGTTTGAAAAAAATCACTCTATCAAAATTGTCTACTTTTTGAAGAAAAAGTCAGAATGTCAATTTTGCTTTGACATTTTCAGAGCAAAAGGAATTAGAAATGTATTTAGGTTGTGCTTTTTTGTTTGGTTCATTTTAAATTCAAAAAATGGACTAAGATTTTACAGTGACCAAATATTTTAATATGGATTTTTTGCAGTTCTTGATTCTACTGGGAGAGATATTCCTCCAATGCTTTTATTAGCTTAACAGTTTGTTGTTATCTACCAACACTTGCCAAATGGTTCATATCAATTCTCAGGTGAAAAAAAAGTACAAGTACAATATTTTGCATCACTTTTCATTAGCTGCTGCAACATTTTCAGAAAATTGATTTCTATCTGCTTAGCCACAGAAAATTTTAGAGCAATGAGAAAATAAATTGCCCTCCAAATCTTTCTTTCTTCCAGCCTATTTTTATCTTTTAAAAAGATTAATTTGTATTTTTCACTGTTTGTAATTTTTTTGTTTTTAAATAATAAGACAGTACTTGAAAAAAAATAAAAAACTTGAACTCAATCTTTGGCAATTTCATGAGTAACTCCTGTAAGGGAAAAGGGATATTTTGCAATAACCTTTGAGTATATTTTGAAAACAAAAATGATGATGCATCATTCTGCCATATATTGTTCAGATATAAAACAACTTAGTTATACAGTTTGAGGTGGTTTTTTTTTGGTTTTTTTTTTTGTTTTTTTTTTAGGTTTGGGTTTTACTGATTTAGCAATACAATAATCCCAAGTAAAGCTAGATCAATGATCAGGACGTAAAGCCTGATATGGAGAACAGAATAAGGGAATGTGTACTGCCTGTTTTCGTAGGCTTTTACTATTCCAAAGAGCATGCTTGAACTATCATAGCTTTTAGTATGTGTAGGGGTAAATTTTTTTCCACAGTCAATAAATATTGCAAGACAAATTTTATGAGATAGAGCATGTCTTCTCTATCAATCCTATAGCCTATTAAGAACAATGCCTTGGAATTTAACCTGATCTATGCTCCTGTGAGCTCATATTTTTGTCCTTGTAGTGAATAAAACTTTAATGCAATAGTTCCTGTGCTGTAAAATCAAAATGGAGGCAGAATGGGTGACCCTGAGGTTCTACCTGATCAGCTCTTTATTTTAGCTATACTTCCTGTGTTTATGGCATTCATATCTGTCTTTATTGAACTTTATTTCTTTGACGCTTTGACTGTTTTCTCTGCTAGTCTGCCACCATCAATTTTAAAATAATTTTCCATTTTTTTGTTTTCTTAAATGTATTTTGTACTTAAGTATTTTAAAAATTTATTTTGATTTTCAAAAGGTTTGGAATTTGTGTTCTAATTTCGTGGCAATGCAATTACAGCCAGCAGTGCCTACCTTTCAATAATTTTAAATAGTCTAATTTAAGTTAAATAAGAAGAATGTTTGTTTGTTGTTTTTGTTTGTTTGTTTGTTTGTTTGGGTGTCTTGTCTTGTTTTGTTTTGTTGTTTGTTTGTTGGGTTTTTTTTTCAATTAGCAGTGTCCTTAGAGCTTGGCAACATTCAATGTGTCACGAGAACTGTCACCTTCCTATACCCAACAGGAGTCTACAAGAAAGATGGAGAGACACTATGTACAACAGTGTGTATTGAAAGGACAAGGGGGATTGGGTTAAAATCACAAAAGTATACCTTTAGATTAGACATTAGAAAAAAAATCCTTGCTGTGCGGGTGGTGAGGCACAGGAACAGGTTTCACAGAGCAGCTGTGAATCCCTGAAAATGTTTAAGGCCAGGTTGGGTGGGGGTTTGAACAGCCTGGTCTATTAGAACCTGGTCTACTGCCTTCTCCATGGTAGAGGAGTGGGAACTAGATGATCTTGGAGGTCCTTTCCAATCCAAACCATTCTATGATTCTGTGATTATAAAGGGAGGAAAGTGTTAGCACTTTCTGGGTTGAAGACAGTTTTGTATTTGCTCAAGTATGTTGTCTGTCTCCAACTTTTTATGATTTCAGACTGAATCTGTTAAAAATGGACAAGGTCTTAGATCACAATGCGACCTAAGGAATTAAAGAAAACCTTCCTTTAGCACAAATGTTGTCCCTGGGTATTTTTGGCCAAGGCAAGTGCAAGCCTTAGCAAAGACAATTGAAAATAAAGTCTGATAACAGCATGATCTCAAATCAGAGTATTTTTAATTTCAAAACACTCCACATTGTACAACTTATCTCTTTTATCACTGAAGCTAGGAAAGGGTAAATGTGTTCCTGAACAAATAGCCAAACTGTTTATAAGCCCTTAAAAAATGTCAAAGAGATGACAAGTAAGTAGCAGCAAACGAGAAAAAACTATTCTACAAGGACTGAGAGTTTGCATAGAATCAAAGGAAGACTGGACAAGTTAATAAAAAAGAGAAAATGACAAAGAATGACTGAAGAGAAAGTGTCCCATTCTGCTTTTTCCCATCTCTCACTCAGTCTCTCCTCTCCTCCAGCCTACCATGTTCTCTCTGTAATCCATGGAAAATGTTCCAGCTATATATGTTATAAATATCCTGACTTTCATCTATGTCCATATCCAGTTTTAGTTAGATATAGTATTATTTAACAGGATATGTCACCTTCTGCAGGTGACATATCCTGTTAAATGTATCTTCTACATCAAAAATGGTCCAGAAACTCTTGTGTGAATGGTGTTTGTCTCTGAGCTTGGAAGCACATTATGAGCATGCCCACAATGATATTTAATGGCCAGTCAGTGCCGCTGGCTTCTGCAGATTGGTTGCTGTGCTAATTAATGGAATTGCTATCGACCTGAGAAAAACCAACCTGTTAATGTTGTCAGTACTACAGAATGCAGCCTTTCAGCTTTTCTTTTCTGAAAGAAAACAAAAAGTTTTTAGAAAACCTAGAAGTTCATTTGCTTTTTTTATTGTGAGGGTGTGAACAGCCTGGGTTCCATTTGCTGTCAAGCCTTCTCTATATTTCTGTCTGCTTTCTTTAGAGAGTGCATGCTGCACTGTGCAGACTAAAGACATCTGTCTGTGGCAGACTGTGAGGAAAAAAGGAAAAGGGCTATTTGTCATAAACAATTAATGAAACAAAGGTTTTATATTGCTTAAAACTCAGGAACTTTTGAGGTTCGCTTTCCTCTGTATAATTTATTCACTGAAAGCTTATGTAGAATGCCACCTTGTTTTTTGCAAGCTGTCTACTTTGGCTTTTCAGATGAGTGTATATCTCCTGCCAGGTTTTCAAATAAAGTGCAAAGGTAAGGAAAGTTCTCAAAAATTAAGCATTTTGAATACCAAATAACTATCATCTTATAGCAGAATACATGCAATAATTTACTATTTATAATGTGTATCTGTTTCTCTAGTTCAGCATGCCTTGTTCATCACATGGACAACTGAATGAGGGAGGTCTCAAACATACACAGAAAATAAGTATAGCCATTTGGATGAAATGTAGAAAATAATTTCTAAAAAATTAAACATGAAAGGAAAAAATAAAACAAGCTGACTTACACTTAGTTTTGATTTTTTATGTTGATTTACTTTCTCAATAGTTTTGAAAAACCTACATTAAAGGAACTGTTATTTTAAAAACAGGCAAGAGTAATTATCTTCTTCTATTGGCAAAAAATTGAATCTTTACTAAACCTATGAAAGCCTTGGACTACATTTTATACCCATTCTGCCTTTACCTTCTGACATGGCTGTCAAAATGTTAAAACAAATATTTCATAGGAGAAAATGAGGGTTATTCCCAAATCCAGAGAATTACTTACTCTCATGCCCCAAACTTATACTCTAAATTTAGGATCTTTGTACACAAAGTGTTTCAATTTGTCTCTGCTTAATATCTTATTTCTACACTAAATACTTAGATGGGATGTTAATTTGCTAATCCTGCAAATTAGTTCTGCATTTGTTTTTACATTTCTTTTCCAGAAACATTTATTTCAATGAATGTTAAAATAGTTTGTCTATATATGGAAGGCATGGACCTAATATAAGGTCCATATAAAATATAAAAATATAAGAAGCATACAGAAGAATTTCAAGTGATTTATTAGTCACTGAATCACTAACTCAAAGTGATGAAGCAGTTACACTGTGACTTTCAGAAAAAAACCCCATAATTCTAATGTTTATTGTTATTATATTCCTGTAGGGAAAATGTACTTCATTATTATATATTGGTAGTTTTAACTGTCTTGCGAGCATTCTTTTGCATTTACCAAAATTATGAGCATCTTTAATGCTAATGCATCCATGCACTTACCTGAGCTTTTTTTTTGTTTTGTTTTTAAATCTATCTAGTTTAAATGTTTAGTCATGTCACTAGCTTTTACATTTTGAAATAATCTTTTGATTCATAAGTACCACAATAGGTGCGTGTTTATGTAACATGAAATACATTTTTTCTGAATAGCTACTTAGCATATACATTTCTTAAAAAACCTGTTTTCTTATATGTGCAAGGGTTAATAGGAGCAAATCCTGAGGAGAAAAAGTGAAAACATGTATGCATGTATGCATTTTAGTTTTCATAGAACATGCTCAAACTGCTCACTTTAGTTTGCAGCATTTTGGAGACTTTTCCCATTTAGTAGCCAAATTACAAAGTGTGAAATATCAGCTGGGAAGAAAATATTTTTTTATTGCAGGGGGACAAGGAAGGGTTGTAGAAATGACCTGAGCTTCTGCCAGAGAGTGGCTTCCCAGGCATTACATTAGTTGAAAGAATCTGATAGGATCCTGTAGGTTCAGGGGCTATTTAAATTCAAACAAATTTTTCATTTTGTGCTGTCAGCATTTTTGGCCTTTGAATGATGCAAAGAAGCTTACAAAGATTTCAGCATTGTCATCAGGCAGAGCATTTGACTGGTTACCTTTTCTTTTTTTCCTGTCCAAATTTAGAATTAACTTGCTGCCTTTTTTGACGTGACCTGAATATTATTATAGCCAAGATATTGTGAAATGCATCATCAGATGAAAATATGATGAACAACTGGCTGCACAAGTACTTGTAAGATTATTCAAAAGAAAAAAATCCCTCTTTTCTATTTGGCACACCAAAATCAGCACTAAAAAAGCTGGCTTAATTTTCAAGGTTTGAACATCTTATATATTTGTAATACATGCACTAAAGGACCATTCCCTAAAATATTTTTAGATACCTCTTTAAAACCATGCATGTTTTTGTTTGCTATAAATAATATGTATTTTAGATATCATATATTTCTGGAGGTTATAGAAATAAAAAAAATGTATTTATATTAGTTAGCAACCCATACCTTTTTTTCTAAATGAAGAAATAAATGAAAAATTAACTCCTTACCAGAAAAAGTTAGCAAAGAGTGCTAAGCTATTAGTGCACTTCCCCTACTTTGTACCAGTTTACAGATTTATGTAAACACAGATTACTATATCTGATTAATGCAATATCTCTGACTTTTTCCTTGCTTTAAGCTGAATATAAATATAGCTGTGTCTGATTTCTGTTGAAAAGTTTTCTAGGTTCCAGGTCCAGCATTATATTGTAAAACTTAATTTACATTAATTTGTGTATTTTTAAAATTAATTTCAAGAAATTAATAAGATTTTCCAGGTTTTGCAATATAGTATCCTTGACCCTTTCCTTCTTTCAAAAATTTGGGTATGATTTTATTAAATATCACCTCAGAATAACAACATGTTCTCTACATTGCAAACCAATAATTATAACTATTCATCTAAATCTCTCTCAATGAATTTTGGAGTGGCTGATTTGCATTTACCAGCTCTGTTTTCTTTAGCAGGGCAGGACAAGGAAGTGTTAACACAACTGCACCCATATTCAGAAATCATCCTACTAATTAATACAAAGGTATAGTGTTGCTTTCTGTCTTACTTTATAAATATTTTTTGAAAAAAAAATTTGGGTATTTCACTTGTTTGACCATTACAGAATATTTAGCAAACAGTTTCAAATATCTATCAATTACTTAAGCTCCAGTCTGAAACTAACCATGTGTCCTTCTTAAATAAAAACTTTATTTCCTGAACACCTTGAAAAGAAAAACACATGCAAGAGGTACTTTCTTTTGTACTGTCATGCCTTTTCAAATCTCAGTTATCCTTCAGCCTCCCAGGCCAATGGAATTTCTGCTGATCATCACAGAGTTATAGAATGGCCTGCCTTGGAAGGACCCTAAAGGTCAATTTGTTCCAACAACTCTGCTGTGGACAAGAACACCTATCACTGGACCAGGTTGCTCAGAGCTGCATCCAGCCTGGCCTTGAACATTTCCAGGCATGGAGCATCCATCTGAGGGTGGAAGAGGTCCTTGTGGCTTCTTGGGGTGCCTCACAACATCATAAAATCTAAAGAGCAATTTTTTTGAAAAATTATTGATCAGCACACTAAACCATTATGACAGGTAAATTGATGTTGGACATAACCACCATCTGTAGATAGTGAGAGCTATAATTCAATTTAATTCTGTCTTTAACAGTTTAATCAACATCTACAACTAGTTTTTTGATTGCCATTGGGATTTCTTCCTCAAAATCATGTTTCCTCTACTACTATTTTCTTAGCAAATTAACAAATTTTGTGAAAAAGAAGTCATTCTTGACAAGTGTATTAAAGCACATCCTTTAGCATTCTGCTGAAATGCTTCCTGAAAATAATCTTTTACTTATGTATTTAAAAAATGTGTTCTTCTTCTATATTATGTGGAAGCAGCAAACTGCTCACTACCCACTGTTTTCTTTGATTCCTATTATTAAATACAGCCTTTGGTATAGGTTAAGTACAGCTTGTCTGTGATGCCTATTATTATGGTCTACAGCAGCAGATTTCTTATATTTTCTTTGTTTTGGCAAAACAGTATCATATGCTCCTGCAAAGTGGTTTCAATAACATAAAACTGGAAGTGATAGTGACACTGAGGGTGCCAGTTGGCAGTACCAGGCATGGGTACCTTGTCTTATGCAGCTTCTTCAGGATTTTAAATTCATATAAATGTATAAATAATACATGCATTTTTCCTAACAAATAGTTATCCAAGAGAATAATGATTATTTTGAATAAGCCAGAAAACTAAGACACTTAAGCATAGTTACAGGGAACCCTTTATCAGTGCTGTTTGTTAACACCATTCCAAACCTGTGTAGCTTAGATCCATAAAGATCTAAAACTTGGGTTTATTGCTATGCAGTTTGTACTTCAAATGGAACTGTATATATGCTACATCAAACTTGTTTCAGAGTGATCAGCAGGCTCACATTTCTCTTCGCAGAGAAAATTCCATGTCCCTTCCCTCTTTGTCTTTTCCTAACCATTTTTTCAAAATATTAATTCCTTCATCTACCATTTGTTATACCAAAATTCAAATCCTGGGTTCTCGATAATCAACTAATAGTGCATTCAAAACTCATAAGAAAGTGTCAGAGGACTTTAATACCTTTTAAAATAATATTTTATTATACAGTCATATGTATCTCAACACTAATTTCAACATTTTAAAAATATTTAACAGACTTTATTTTTTTAGTAATTTTTGAAGAATTGAAGTGGTAGGAACCAATTATTATTTATCTTTTCTTGGGGTTTTTTTGTTTGCTTGGTTTTGCTTTTTTGGGTTGTTCTGGTTTTGGGTTTGTGGTTTTTTCTTTTCTTTTTTTTTTTTTTGGTTTGGGTTTTTTTTTTGGTGGGTTGTTATATTTTTGTTAGAAGCATGCAACCTCACTTAAAATAACAGTGTTGATTGATTTTAAGAACAGACAAAAATAGGTTTAGGGACTGCGTGAAAATGAGGGAACTATGCTATATGGTATGGAAGTGTAGTTTTATCCTTGTTTGTTTGTTTGGTTGGTTGGTTTGTTTATTTTTGGGTTAAGAATGAAGGATGTTATTGGTCAGACAAAGTTTTAAAGGATAATATGTCTCAGACTTTAAAATTATTTAACAATGAATTTACATGCACTGCATACAGTAATGTTTAAGTGAGAGAGAAGAGTGATAGAGAAAAAGTTATTTGCTGCATAGTTATTAAAAAAATGAAATAATGCAGGATCTTCTAAACCCCAGAAACAGTCAAGCCTTTTTGAATAGTTTTAGATGCAATTACAAAAAATTTGTCTTATAAAATGTCCAGTTAGGTTTGTTTGATAACTGTTAAGATTTCCTTTCTGTGTGATATTTTGAATATTTATATCTCAACTAAGTAAAAGCAACTTTGTTGTCTTCCTTGCAATTTACATTTCACTTGTCTATTTGTTAGGGGGAAGGAAAGGCAACAGAAATGCAAAAACCCAGAATTTGCATGTTAGAATCATTAAAAGTGTTAACAATGAGTTTTATTATATTAGAAGGTATAATTTATAAATTAAATGTTTGTTTTACCTTGCATACTCTCAACCTGTCCTGCCAATAGGAAGGAATACTTTTGTTATTACTGTGTTGTTCAAAGAACAATCACATGATGATCATGAAGGAAGGACAAACATTTTTAACATAAAAATCAACTAATTCAGTTTCTAAGTCAAAGAATATAGTCCACAAAACTATTTCAGAAATGGGAAGCTATATTTATAATTTGGTTTGTGGGGACTAAATTAGCTACAAATCAGCTACAAACTGTGGATTACTTTCTACAAAGACAAATGTATGTTAAATTATCCGTCCTTCTTGACATACCTAAGAAAAAAGGTGCCATGTGGGACTTACAAAGAAACGCCACAAAACTAAATTGGTTTCTCAACAGATTGCTTTGCTATATTCCAAGTTTCTGTGCCTTAACGCTGCAGACTGGAGGCCCATCAGTACAGGAGAACCCCTGCTGAGTGACTTTTACTAGTTACAACATAGTATATCCTGTAGAATTATCCTGTTGCAAACTGAAGAAGTAATTTCAGAAATTGATTTGAAAGAGCTTTTTATATTAATACCATTTACCAAATAGTTATTTCTCTCACTTCAAAATCACTGTTGCCATTTCTCACTCCCTGGTTTTCTATGCAATGCATTGTAAAGTCCAGGTGTCCTGTTTCATATGTTCTAGAACAGAAGTGTCTCAAAAGGCAGTATTTGACAGCAGCGAGCAGAAGAGGGGAAAGTACGTTCAGAGAGATGAGGCATTTGAATCCACGGGCCGTCTCAGTATGCTGGTTTTATTTAACAAATCTGAATATATATTCTGCATATTGCTAGATCTGGGGCCCTTCATATCCTAGGGTGTCTGAAAAGTGCTGATCACTGTCACCTCACAATCAGTAACACGCTGTACTGATGCCATTTGGGTTTTGCCTTTTTTTCTTTCATATGTTCTCTACCTTTTTCACATATATATATATATATATATGTATATTTGTAACTCTTTCCCCTGTTGTATTAGTATCTAGTTTTCCCAGTAATTTTCCATGGCCTTTCCCTAAGCAGAAAGATAAAATAAATTCCTGTGCTCCAAGTTCCAGGAGGTACAAGGCTCCGTGTTATCTTGGTTCTTCAGGGAACCAAGGCTGAGAAAAACCCTTCGAGATACATTCTCATGGACAAAGCACAGCTAGTGCTGAAGGGGGGCTCCAGAGAAGGGGCTTGACCTGGGGGAATGGCATCACCACTTATCCTTCTAATTGGTGCTTTTTATCAATTATGCTAATTTCCTAAAACCTATAAAATGTACTCACCCTGGCTGGGAGTGTGGGCTTTTGTGGACATCTTTCCATAACTGCCTCTGAAGGCCCTCAAATAAAGATCCCCTTTCATTTTACCTCCTTACTAAAATTATCTTGGGTTTCATTTCCAGGTTGGGAAAAAGGCAACAACACAAAAAGCAGTGTTTTATATCCCTTAATGTTTTTTGACCTTAAGGAACTCAAGGTGGTACAGTAGAAGTAACCCTTGTTCCAGTTATGTCATCAAGATATGGTTTTTTAATGACCTTTCCATGCAAGGTTTTCTTAAACAAGACGGCCTGTCAGGTTAACATTGTGTATTCATTTGTGAACAAGAGGGAAATTAGAATTTTCTACGTGATATTTGTTTAACAACTAGAAACCAAGCAGGTGCAAGAGCTAGGAAAAAAACCCAGAGGTCTTTAGGAGGAAAAATGACCATGAAAGTCATAAATCCCACATGGATATGGCTACAGTAAAAGTAGAAAGAAGTGATGTAAGAAAGGTTATAGAGAAACAAGCTGAAAAGAAAGCCAGAGGAAAAAGGGAAGAGTTCAAAAACCAAAGCTTGAAAAGGTAAGTTCAAACTGGTGACAGGAATACCAAAATATAGCCTGTTTTCTCCCTTCGTATACAATACCTAAATTTCAGTTAACTCTTCTAAATAGTAACTGTGTTACAAATATAGGATGGGTGCTATCGTATGGACTGTAGGATTGCTTCTTTTTAAAAGTTCTCAAGCAAAATAAATCAAGCAGAATAGAATTCTATAAACACACTTGGGGCATTTAGCCAAGAACTATTTTAACCCTCTGCTTTGTCATGTAGTGGCTGGAAGAAGATAGATCAAAAGACAACGAAGTATCAAGAAGTATCAAGAAGTCAGCTCTGTACTTGATATTGTTTTATTTGATAAGCAATGGAGTGCATAGGGCAAGTCTCATGTAAATTTGCTCTGTGCACCAAGGTCATGAAAATCCAACTAAAAGTGATGGCTCAGGAATGAACTTTCAGCAGTCCAGCACAAAAATAATGCAAAAAAATGACCAGGTGAATATTTAGATCCTTACTTCTTCAAAAATGCAGAATTAAGCCCGTGATTACCAGACCGTGGGTCTACAACATCAATTCCCTCTTTACAGGTTAAGAATCATCAATCGGAAAAAACTGGTTAATCACCTCTAGGACCAGTTGTTGATATCTTCCAAATTATTAGACCTAGATTTGCTGCTGACTAGGGCAGTTTTTGATAATTTTACCGATTCTTTAATCCCTTAGTTTCATTGTTGGAAAGGCTTGACACTGACCTTTGGAAAGGCTTTCACTGACCATGAAATTTGATGAATTAAATTCAGCAGAAAGAAGAAGGAAGGTTCTATTTGAGAAAAGGATATTCTTAGCTATTTAAGTGCTAACATCACCTATAAAAATGTTTACTCTGGCCAGTCTGTCCCAGTTCTTGGAAAGAAGGATATCCTGAATGATGGAATAGGCAGTCTGGGACAGCACTAGAGGAATTTGTATGCAGCAACTTTCATACTGCTCATACCTGGAAAAAGTGGACTTTAATCCCAAACCAATTGAAGTAAACTCTCATGCTGACCAATGAAGAGTACAAGAAAAACAAGATTATACAGTCTTAATGCACATGAAGTGGAAGTGATATAACTCAATACACAATATGGTTCTGCATCTTAAAGTACATTTTCATAGTGGTGGCAGAAAACAGTCCATGAATTAAAGTTTTTTTTATATGATATTTGTATTACTGTTCTCAAACCCTGAAAATCTAATTAAATGAGCCATACATACTATGGCCCATACTCTGCTTTTTGCATCTCCTCTGCAAGGGCCATATTCTGTGAAACTACTAGATGTTTTAGAGGGTGGTTAACAGCCAAATTGGTTTTCAGATCTGACTGTTTCAGTTTTAATAACTCATTGCTATTGGAGTGAGTGGTTGCAATGAATTTCACAAGAGACAAAGATCAGCAGAACACAAGAAATTATCAGATTTCAGATTTGACACCGTTACATGATTTTTTTTAAGTGCTGCAGTGAATTTTATTTGATGAAGGCATCAACACTCTAGCTTTCCAGATGTTCTTTTACAGCACAGAGCCACAATGTTGACTTCCCTATTTCAGGATTTCTAGAATGCACATGCATTGTAATTGTAAATAACATTTTGAGCAAAATAGTTCAGTGAATTAAATATATGACCCATATATCTTAAAATGAACAGTGTTTTTCACTGATGGTTAAAATAAAATTTCATAAAGCTTCAGAAAAGCTCACATTCACATGATGAACTTGAAACTCTGTACTAAGATAACACAGCTTTTCATTCCCTCCAGTACTACCAAACATGTGAAGTATCTAATCTTCAAGTTAGTGGGGAAAAAGCATTTTGATTTTCTGTGCTTTTATCACTACCATGTAAAATGCTTTATTTCATATTTAAGCCAAGAATCAGAACTTTCTCTTTCTTTTTTTTCTTTTTTTTTTTTTTTTAATTCTAACATTTACAGTATTATATTAGCAAAGAGATGAAGGTGAAATTTAGATTGTGTCTGTCCCTCAAATAGATTCCACTTTCTTAACAGGACAGAATTTTAATTATGGTGGTAGGCCCATTGCTTCTGTGCTGTCATGAAACTATTCAGTGTTGATGACTTAGTCCTTTCGAGCAGAAGTCACTCAAAGGTGACTGCTACTGTGCATTCTTGAGTACAGTGATTTGTGATGCCCCCCCGGGCTGTGTTTTACAAGCATGCTAGACTCACCAAGCACTTCCATAGATTCTCCTCCAGCTAGCTGGGAGCACCAGCAGAGACTTCTGGCCATGCTGAATAAGTTTTTTCACAAAAAATTAGTGTGTGTAAGCAAAGGAAAATACATTCTGATACCTATGACAGCAGGGTGAGCTGTGTTTTCCTAGAAGTTGTCTCTGTCTGTAATTTGTCCCTTGCTGACAAACTTTTTCAGTTCTCTATTCTCTGAGACAACAGGCACAAGTAAAGCCATAAAGATTTGTAGCATGGTGTCCACAAGCATGGATTATTGTACTCCTTATAATGAAATACCTATAAAAAGAAAATTCTAAGTCAAAGTAGTAGACTCTGAATATATTTTGGGGCTTTTTCCCAGAAATGTATTTTAACTATTTTTTCTCAAATATTATTTTAAATACTTCAAATCATGGTGCTGTTTGCAACATAAAGATCTCTCAACAAAAGCCACTAACAAAACACCATTTGGTATTTTTTGCCACTCTTTAATCACATGCAAAGAAAAGTAATGTAAAAACAGTTATCAAGAGCTGTACAAGACTCACATAATTTATATCTTTGTTTAATAAAGTCATTCTATGACAGTATTACTTCTGTTGGCATTCAGTAATTAATGAATGATGGCTATTCTGGTTTAGCGTATTTTATTAAACCTGCCACCAAGTATAAAGGAAAAGAGAATTATTACCTTTACATTATATGTAAATTGAAAAATTTTAATTAAACCAAAATTGGTTGTTGCCTTTCTATTCTCTTTCCCACCTCTGAGACTAGAATTGAATATTACAGTATTATCTTACCTTCTTCTGCTCCTGGGCTACTTAAAAGGTTTCCTAGCAGATTTGATTGCTAGCAGATGTTTGGCATTCAATTATTGTGGCAGGAGCTAAAACCCTCTGGAGTCCTTAATATATAACTGTAAATATGCATACTGAATTACACAGAAAATGATGCCTTTAAAGTGGAATACCCTGAAATTATTTAATTTAGCCCTAATAATATTTATCAACTTTCTTACTTGCATTATCCAATGAGTTATGACTATATTCTGCTAGTAATAGATGACCTAAGAAATGCATTATATGCAGCTGGCATCTAATTATCTGCAGATAAATCTGTTTTGGAAACAGATAACTAAGACAGTAACTAACAGTTTGGAACCCAGGCAGGTACCCTGGGCAGACATGTACTCTGATCCTCAGCGCTTACCATTTCATGTCCATAGCAGGTTTGGGAGACCAGAAAATTTTATTGATCTTCACCCCAATTGTATATTCAGGTTTTTAGGCTAACTTAATTTATGGGCATGTCCTAGTCCATGCTTCTTCATTTATCCTTGGGTTACTACCCTGTGTCTTGGTTAAACAGGAATTGAATGGCTTTTTGTCAAGATGAATTAAATGTGTATGCATATAAATAAATTATTAACCCACAAAATATGCATCGAAAAGCCCACCTTATTTTAAATCATTTAATAGATAACATTTCACAGCTCTGTATATAAAACAGAGTCTCATATTGCTAATACAAACAGCTCTTTGGAAAAAAGGTGAATATTTTTATTTACAGACAACTTAATAAAAGGCAGTTTCAATTGCAGATTCAGCAACAGAAAAGGATTCAAAGACTAAATAGAAAATAAGGATCCATATTTATTAGCTACCTTCTCATATCTGTATTTGGAGTATTGAAGATCTTTTTTCATTAAAGATTCTTTTATTTTCTTTTACTGGCCTCCCATCTTGACAGCTTCAAGCTAAATGTGACAAAGAAAAAGCACCAATAAAGCAAATTACTTATATTTCTTTCCCAAATTGGAGGCTATTTCTCTCTCGATTTTGTTTATTTTTCTTTTAATTAAGCCTGTGAATTGTTACTTTTTGATAGATTTCAACTTATTTACAAGAGGAAAGTGTTGAATAAATATATTTTGGAGGAAAAAGGCAAAGCCAATTAAGGGGAGTCTGAAAATAGCAAAATATAGTGAATGAATCTTCCATCGATGTTGAATGTTCAATAGAGAAATTCTTTACAGGGAAAAAAAAAGATTTAGACAAATTCTTCTCTAAAATAGTAAAACTGTATTTTGCTACAATAAGGCTAATGTGTATCTACATGTTTTTCAATAGAGTGAAATTCTCAGTCAGTGCAGAGGAATCAGGAATCAGGGGAATTATGACAATCGTTTAAGTGGCTTGAAAGAAGGCTGGGGAGAGAGAGATAGAACAAGAGGTAATGGCCTTAAATTAAGATGGATAGATGTAGATTAGATATTAGGTACATATTCTTTACTGTGAGGGGGGTGAGGCATTGGAATGGGCTGTCCAGAGATGTAGTGGATGCCCCATTCCTGGAAGGGTTCAAGTCCAGGCTGGATGGGGCCCTGAGCAGCCTGGTCTAGTAGATGACATTCTGATATTCCTGTCCATGGCAGAGAGGTGATGATCATAAACTACTCAGTGATTTTGTGTTTCTATCTTTTTAGAGGCTAGATCATTCTTTCATTAAAAAAAAAAAAAAAAAAAAAAAAAAAAGAAAAAAAAAGTAGATGTGGGAAGAGAGTTAAATTTTTAGACAATTCTCTATAGTTTGTCTCTATGTTGCTCCATGACAATTGGGAATAAAATACAGTCCTCCATGTTTCTGCCTCTTCTCCTTTTCCCTGATACACCTCTATCCTTTATTCCTGTATTCCTCTGAGATACACCTGTATCTCAAAGATATGACAAACACTTCACATTTCAGAAATTCAGCTGTACTTTGTAGTCAGTTTTTCTTTTCAGCAGTATGAGGATCATGCTTCTTTTGTCCTATTTGGTAAACCCCTCCACCCTGAATTTCTCTCTTTTATGAATAATCCTTTCAGATATCTTGATGCATGTACACTTCAATATAGCAGTGTAAACATAGTTCTAGATAAACCATTCATTTTTAATTAATTATATACTTATTAGCTTAGAATATAATGTTTTAAAATATAACATAATTTAATGTATTTAAAATAATTATATATTTATTATTTAAGAAATTTTCATAGAAATAAAAATAGTTTAAATAGCCCGATCAAATATTGTTTATGTACAATCTGGGATTCTGTTGAGTGACTGAGTGGAACTCAAAGGGAAGAGAATCAAGTTTGGCATGGTCTTGTCCCAAGCGGTGGAACATGATTCCTAGACTGCTTTTCCCCATCAAAAACTACAGCCTAGGAAAGAACTAGCTAGGGTACTCCAAGAAGGAAAGAATATTTTGTCATTAAGCCAGATTTTGAACTTCTTCCCCTTTGCTCTTAAATATGGTTATATTCCTCAGTGAAAACTCTGGATGCTGCTCAGACAAGTGTCAAAGCCATTTCTGCTGACTGGCAGACCTTCTCAACAAAGTCCTCTTCACCTCTTGTGTTGCAGGTAGGGCTGGGGGATCACAGAATTTTTGTCATCTGCAGGCTGGTTAGGGACACTCAATCTACAGCTACTTAAGCCTAATCAATATGGCTTAGAGCTAGAAGTGCTCAGCTGTACAGATACAGAGTTAATTATTTCAGTTTCTCATAAATGGGTTTATCATGAGACCAGGATTATGCAATATAAATAATCCAGCTAATACATCCACGGTGGTCTCTGCACAGACTTGCACTGGAGACATTGTGAAGACTTAAGGCCCAAAACAGTCATGCAGTTGAGCACATGCTTACCCTTAAGGATGAAGGATGGGGTATCCTTGGGAGTTGCGCACATCATCTGATAGAGGTTTTCAAATCACTGGCAATGCTTAAGGGTTGACATCAAACTATGCTAATATACCGTATGCATAACCAAGTATCCTTGTAATTATGATTATTAGGACACTGAAAACTTGTTGTAGGGAGAAATTACTGGCACTGGTAGACAGTAAGCAACCTTTCCAGGTCATTGAATTTGGCATTTTTCTGAGTGAGACAGAATAGGTCACATAGGAGATACATGACCAATACGATGATTCCCACCGTTTCTTAAAAATAATTATCCATCAGCACACCAGTGATTGCAATTCTAAAACTGACTGCCTACAGACAAAATATTCTTATTTGCATGTCTCACATTTGCTAAGCAGTGCAATGTAGTAGTTGGTGTTATGTTTTAATTCACTGTAGTTTAATATTTTATATAGAGTGAAGTATTGCAATGCAGTATTCACAGGTAGTTTGATTAAAATATATTTTTCATGGTATTTGAAGAGGTTTATTATGCACTCATCATCAATTATCCTATATATATGAACAAAATAATAGACATTTATCTAGCCTTTTTTAACATGCTCAGAGTGAATGTTAGTTCCATACATCCTTGCAGCTTAAAACACACATGTTCTATTGAAAATAATACAGAATCAGGGAATGGATGATGTTGGCAGGGACCTCTACTGATCACAGAAACACAGAATCAACCAGGTTGTTAAAGACCTTTGAGATCATCAAGTCCAACCTACAACCCAACACCACCTGTAGACCATGGCACAGATTGCCATGTCTTGTCTTAGACACCTCCAGGGATCCTGACTCCACCACCTGTGTGAGCAGCCCATTCCAATGCCCAATCACCCTTTCTGTGAAGAACTTCCTCCTAGTGTCCAACTGTCGTGGTTTGATACTGGCCCAACAGCAGGCACCCATGATAGTGGCTAACTCACCCTCCCCTGCTACAGCTGCACGCAGGAGAGAGAAAAATTTAATGAAGGATTCATGAGCTGAGATAAAGACTGTGAGAAAACATTCCAAGGGCAAAACAGGCTCAACTTAGAACTACAAAGTGAATTTATTGCTAACAAAATCAGAAGAGGAAAATAAAAAGTAATAATAAGCCCTTAAAAACACCTTTTCTTCCCCCATACCTTCCCTCCTTCCCACCCACAGAACAGGGATACAGGGCATGGGGGTTTGATTAGTTCCTCACTAAGATTTTCTTCCACTGCTCCGGGAGAGGGGTCCTTCTCCTGGTAGACCATGGGGTCCCTCCCACAGGAGACAGTTCTCTGTGAACTTCTCTGACATGGGCCCACTCTCACGAGCAGCAGTCCTCTGAAAACTGCTGCAATGAGAGTCTCTCCCAAGGGCACACAGTCCTCCCAAAACTGCTGCAGCATGGGTCACTATCCCACAAGGTGCAGTACTCCAAGGACAAGCTGCTCCAGCCTGGAAGCAGGGCCCCTCTCTCCACCGGGTCTCCCACAGGATCACAGCCTCCTCCAGGCATCCACCCACTCTGGCATTGGCATCTCCCCCACGGGCTGGGGGTGGATCTCGGCATCCCCCGTGGATCCCCATGGCTGCAGGGGCACAGCTGCTTCACCACGGTCTCACCACGGCCTGCAGAGGAATCCCAGCTCCGGTGCCTGGAGCAGCTCCTCCCTCACCTTCTCCACTGACCTTGGTGTCTCCTTTGTTTCCCTCACATGTTCTCACCTCCTTCTCTTCTCTGGCTAGAACAAAAAACCTGTGCCTCCCTTTGGTTCGATTTTCCTCTTAAATCTGCTATCACAGAGGCATTACCACCATCTGTCATTGGCCCAAGCTCGGCCGGAGGCACTCCCATCTTCAGAGCCAACGGGGATTGGCTCTGCCGAACATGGTGGAAGCTTCCAGCAGCTTCTCACAGAAGACACCTCTGCGGTTCCCCAAAAACCCATGCAGGCCATGCAAAATCAACATACCAACCTAAACCTTTCCTGGCTCAGCTTTAGATTGTGTTCACTTGTCCTATCACTGGTTGCCTGGGAAAGAGGCTGACCCCCACCTGGCTACATCCTCCATTCAGGCAGTTGTAGAGAGTAATAAGGTCGCCCCAAGCCTAATTTTCTCAAGCTAAACACCACTAGCTTTCTCAGATGATCCTCACAGGACTTGCTCTCTAGACCCTTCACCAGCTTTGTTGCCCTTCTCTGGACATGCTCCAGCATCTCAATATCCTTCATAAATTGAGGAGCCCAGAACTGGATAAAGCACTCAAGGTGTGGCCTAATCAGTGCTGAGTACAGGGACAAATCACTTCCTTTGTCCGGATGGCCACGCCATGGCTGATACAGGCCAGGATGCCACTGGCCTTCTTGGACACCTGTGCACCTGCTGGCTCATGTTCAGCTGCCTGTCAATCAGTAAGATCATCTAGTCTAGTCTCCCTCTTTAGTGTTACAGCTACAGCATGTTGCTAAGGGCTGTATTCAGTTAGATTTTCAGTGTTTTTCAAGGTCAGTGATTCCACAAATTCTTTGGGAAAGCCATTCTTGGGTTTTACCTCAGGTAAGAGCAGCCTTTGATGCTTAATTGGAACCTGCTTTGTCTATTGCCTCTTCTCCTGCCACAAGGTACCAGTGATAAGTGTCTGGGTTCATGTTTTGTATCAGATATCTAAATGTATGGATAATATTCCTCTGTAACCTTTTCTTCCACAAGTTAAATAACCTCCCTTTCAACTTTTCCTTGTATGAGCTATGCACAAGACCATTTATTATCATCACATTCTTTAATAGGACTCCTGCCAGTATATCATCTCTGATGACGTATACTGAACTAGAGATCTCTGTGTAATGTCTGAAAAATTCTGTGATTTTTGATTTCTCATAAAATATGATTTCTCATAAAATCAAAATTTTAAATCTTACCAATCAAATGTTAGGCAAAGAATCTTGACTGAGGCTATATGTTTTGTTTCTTTTACTTAGGGGGTTTTACGGAAAATGTTAATGTATTTGCCCTGATTCTGTTCAGGACAGGGTTAATCTCTGTGGTAGCCAGAAGGGGTCAGGGGAAGGGAGTCTCTGTCAGGAAGAAGTGCTTCCTACTGGTGGAGCAAGCTTGGTGGATGGAGTACTGGAGTGATGCTGGTTTGGAGCTGGAGGGCATATTTATATAATACCAGTTTGTAGCCAGAGGGAGCTGTGGGGGAATCATGGCAGAGGGAGACATCCAATACTGTCTGTTGTTGCAGTTTCCACAGTGACCAATTGAGTTTCTTTTCTTGGACCTTCTGTTTTTAGCATTGCTGCTGTCACTGTTAATTTTCTTACCTCATTGCTTTATCCCGCAAATTGCTCTTATCTCAATCCATGGTCATTACACTTCATGATTCCAATTATCCTCTCCAGCCTATCACAGAGAAGACAGGGAAGGTGAGAGTGACTGAGTGAGCAGCAGTGTCGTTTGGAGAGTCTCAACGGGAACACTAAATTGGGGAGTACGATTCCTCAACCATGGCACATTTCTACTTAATTTATTAAAATCTGTTAAAATGAAAATTCTTGTCATGAAAAGAGATTGCTTCCTTTTCCCAGTCCTCTCCATTTGCAAGGACCTTTTGCAGATCTTGTCAACTATAATTTGTAAAGTGGTCAGCAGTTAAATATTCATATATTTGCTTTTAATTACTTCTTCAGTTTTACTCAAGACTTGTCCTTTTCTTCCAGTTAATAAGTATCTGGTTTAAAGAGATCTTAGGTCTCTGGTAAAAATTGTGATTCACTGGAATATGGTATCTCTCCAAACACCATCTTGAATGGTAGCACTTGCTGCATCTGTTTGTGCACTACTTTCACATTTTCTTCCAAATTATTCAAGTTACTTTCTAGTCCCATAATTTACCAACTGTGCATTGCACAGGATTTGTAGAAGCCAATATTTGCATCCTTTGAAATGACAGTTTCAACATGTACTCAATCACTGTAATCACTACTTATATATGGTATACTGTCAGGGACTCTAAACATGTTTGTGCATATCTACACTTGCCACGTAAATAATTATACATTAAGTAATACCTAATAGCATTTTTAGCTATTACCATAACCTCTAACAACATTTTTCTAATTTTTCTAACTTTTTCTAATGACAGTGTTCTGCTGAGTTTCAACCCGTTTCTTTTATATATTAACAGTTTTATGTTCTTTCTTATAGGAAAACTACATGAGCCTTAACAAATACTGGCTAAATGCTTCCTATGGTAGCCACGTAAAAACTCTTGAGCCATGACTTAATTTTAGATTTCAGAAGAATTATCTGTATTAACAAAAGTTTTGCTGTTCAGTAGCTTTGGTGAAATATTAAGCCAGAATTTTCTGTAGTGTTTTGTCTCTGAGTTTATACATCTCTGAGTGTACCCAAGAGCAATCCTGGACTTTCATCTTAATTCTTAACTGTAATATCTTTCCAAATAATAATCTTATGATTTATATAATGAAAGAGATTCTGGTGTTCCACCCTTTTATTTCAACACTATGGGCCATAGGCCATAGCTTTGACAGAATATTAACTATGACTGCTTAACCTAAGCACAGTGGACAAGGACCAGACATCCTTAACAGCAGAGATGTATAAATTTCATAGCTTCTCTGGACACAGTGCATGATATAATTGCTTATCCTTAATTGGCTTGTCTTATAGCGTAAAAACATTGAACAGAATTGAAGTTCAATTCATTTTGGACAATTGAAATAAAGATATTTCTGAATCTGGCATTGATCATTGTGTACAAAGTTAAAAAAAACCAAAGAGCTGATGAATAAAAGTCAAAGGAAGCACCTCAGCAGCCAACCGGAAAGCAACTAATTTTTCTTTTCAAAAGACTAATGTCCTCTTTCCTGTTTATGAAGATAGCCCTATTCTTACAAAATGGTAGATTGGACAAGAAAATAAATGTTTATGAGAAGAATGTTTAAGCCATGTGGCTTAGATGAATTCTTTTTCTATTTATGCTTCAGACAAGTCCAATTAGTTTGCTAACATCCTAAATTGCAGAGCATCTAACAAATGGTGAACCATCAAAACTAACCTATTTTAAAACAGTCTTAAATGGATGGGACAGGACTCTTTTTGTTTGCATGGGGAAGTCTGAGCTTTGCACATTCACCCTAATGGAAAAAATAGTAGTAAAGAGTGTTAGTGAACAGCCAGGCAGGAAATAATTTTAATTGTCATTTCAGTGAATTTTATCTGGTTAATCATTGTGGCAAAGGGTTTGAGACAAGTAGAAATCATTACTGTTTTGCAAAGAAAATCCTTTTTAAACTCGAAAGAAAGGAGAAGTACAATTTATTTCATTCATCTAAGCTTTTGAAAAAAGGCTGTAGCTGCTTTTTACAGATTGTAGTGTGAATGAAAATAAGAACGATTATGAATAGAAAGTAAGACAAGAATGTGTCTAAATTGTCATCAAGAATGTCTTTTAAAAGAGTAACTCCTCCATTTTGAGATTATATATTTTTTGCACATAAATGATGTAGGTTTTTTCAACACATTTTAGCAGAAAAAAACAGCTCTGTGGTTTAAAAAATTGAGGACAAATTCTGAAGGTTGGACAGAGTTACAGACTAAGTGTGTGGTCTTCTTTCTTCCTCTCTTTGGAACATTTGGAAATCAAGTTTAATTCTATGGAAAAAAAATCAGAGGAATTTTTTGTTTGTAAAAAAATAACTGCATGTGGCTAAGAATTAATTTTTTTATTATATACTTGTGTACCAATATCTCACGTGTTGAAGCACTAAGTGTCACACTAGGTTTTTTGGCAAAGATCTATCCAAAGGCCTCTACAAGGACAGATAGAATAGTTCTTGCTAATGGGGAGATCCTAGTGAACAAAGATACATGTTCATTCCTTCTTCAAATGGATGACTTTAAAAAAGTCTAATTTTTCTTTGATATTCTCTTCCACCTTTTTCCCTCACACATGCTTCCACCAATATTTGGTGTGTGGGGTGGAAACCAAATTTGAATCTATTTATATGTTTATATAAGTGGATGCTGAATATGTTTTGACTTTTTAATATGATTATTAGTTTGACTAGTAGGCAACAGTGGCACACACAGAGACTCAAATGATCATATATATATATATATATATATATATGCAAAATTCCTGGACTAATATTGAACAAGATTTTACATGGTCAAGAAAGTCGTAGTTTACATCCATGAGATACCATAACTTCTTTGCAAGAAATAGTGTAATTTCAGATTACTTTAAAGAGACCTAAGAAATGGCCTCTTAAACCTGGGAGAGCTTTATTTTAATGTGAAAATTCTGCTTTGTGAAGACATGCAAGTTTCTAATCAGTTCTTCATAAACTCACTTTAAAAAAAGCTAAACACATCATAATGGCATATTTAATGAAAATCAACAGGAAATCAAAAAGATTATGGAAAAATATTATAAAATATGAATATAAAAGGGAAGCTTCGTCTTCAAAACAAAAAGCCCTCCTAGATTAAAAACTGAGAACCAGGCTGCACTAATTCTATCAGCTGCCTTTCACATGGGAATTGAAAATAAGACAAAGCCCAGAAGCGCTGATATGCATACAATGCTGAGTTAATAAAGGATTTAGTTGATTACAAATGGAACTGTTCCAAGCTGGGAAAATTTGGTAAATTGATAATTTAATAGGAGTATTGCTGTACTTAAGAGGTTTCTGATGCAAGTGGTGATAGCATACCATTAATGTTTTCATCAGAAGCACAGCCTGAAGCCAGAACAAAAATAATACATAGGGCAAATAATATCACCTAACAATGAAAAATTGTTCCTGGAAACATGATCTCTTTTAAGTAAAGGTTACTTTTTTCAACAATTGCAATTATTATAATTCTGAGAGTATACAGAAAATGTAGACTATCAGTCTTCTTCTGACACACCTGATTTGGAACTTGGTATTTTATAATGCCTTCTCCTTACCATTCTCTTATATATTTATTCTTAGTAGCACATAATCTTTCCAGAGTAGATTTAATTGAAAACTGAATGAAGTGTTCCTTCTTGGCATACAAATATACTAAAATATTTCAAAATAGACACAAAAAAAAAAGAAAATATACTGAAAAAAGACATCAAATATCTTTTAAAGTGCTGTAGACAAGTGAAAACACAAGGGCTATTCAATTTTATTATTCTAGTCACCTAACTATCCATTGCAGTGAAAAGATTTATGTGAAAGTTAGATTTCAACTTTTTAAATGAAAGTTCTCAATCATAGTATTTTTGTTCTCCTTAAAGAGCATAAAAGCATTTTTTCCCGACTTAAATTTCAGACCTCATTTCTTTTTCTGAAAGTTTTAGAGAAATTCATTGCATTGTCCTTCTCCCACACTTCCTTCACATATTGTAAATATGGCTGGCTTCCATAAGCCAGGTAAATTTCCAGTTATGACTTCATCAGTTTTGCTAATAAAAGTGGATGCCAGCTTTTCCTTGAGCACTAGTCAGTGTGAAGTTCAAAAAAGTTAATCTATAAGTAGAAAGACTCTTATACCCAGCCTCATTGCATAGATGAGCAAAGATGGCTGGGGCTAAAATTAGAGGAAAAGGAGAGGTTGTATTCATATCCTAATACAAGTTCATTATAGCTTAATTGTAATATTAATGCACACCTCCATCCCAAAGTTACCCATTTTCACTTCAAGGTTATGACCACCCTTCACTGGGCATGTGTTCTATATTTTATTGACCAATCAGTAACAAAGGTATGCATGGCTACAGTAACTCTAGCTCCACCTGAACATAAACAAATAGTAAAAGTTAAGTTACGAATCGGGGTAAAGTTAAGGAAGACAATCATAACTACTGGAATTGGTGGACCAGCTGTTTTCTTTCCCATAGGGAAAAAACCATATTGGGTAAGAGCCATACTCTGTGCATGCTGAGTGCTTTCACTGGGTATTGGAGCTTGTCTGTATATTGCTTTGAATTAGTTTTTGCAGTTAGGTACTGTCAGTGGCAATCCTCAAATCTTAACCTTTCACAATTCTCCATTAATAAAGACTGCAAGTTGTTGGTGTGAGCCCTTCACAGGCACTGGCAGCTTCTGTGAACAGGTAACATTCTAGAATACAGTGGGAAGACCCACTAATGTGTCATAAAGTAGGAAGACCCACTGAGGGGTCTCCTTATGCTGTCAGTGAGTCCTGGAACAAGTCAGTCCAACTGTCTTCTGATTCAAAGAAACTGTTCAGGGAAGGGTCCCCCTAATGGGATGCTGACCGCCTGGCTGGGCACAAGGGTCTTTGCTTTCCTGAGACACTGAGACAAATCAGATACTGAGGACCAAGGCAATCTTACATTTTCATGTGAAAATATAAAAAATCATGTTCTGGAAGTTGCAGAGAGTAGGTAGCATTAGATTTGGATAGGGAGTTAGAGCCTGTGTGAAGACATGGAAAAATGATACAGGAAAACCAGAAAAAAAACCATATGTGAGCAATAAAGGGTAGTCAGGGGGGATTTATAGTCATATGGGTCTCCAAAAAAGAGTATTTTGAGGATGTGTGATTATACTGGTTTGTAAGGACAGGGATGACTTTGCTTTTCCTTCTTTTACGTACTCTATTCTTGTAATACACAACTGACTTCATACCTGCAGCTTAATTATAATTTATCAGAATTTCCAATAAGTGTTCTCTTGTGGTATACAATACAGGTGCAGTATCTCAAGTGACTTACAGTTTTTATTTTTCTTTGAAGCTATCTGTTGCTGACACTAGTGTGCCCTGTAAAACCTAAATGGAGAACTCACAAGCTTCCATTCAGGACTACCAAACAACATACTATTGTCATCAACATGGCTTTCAGGTTAATTTGCCGGTTCTTACTCCCTGTTGCATCCCCTTGCATGGCAGCTTTCTTGTCTTTATCTGCAAAGGAACCACAGCATTGAATCTTAGGCTAGGACCTAAAGGACCATCACCTATAATTTCCAGTGACGCTACATATGTCTATCTCTAGGAAGCTGCCTTCACTTCATCTGTATCTTTTGCTAGCATCTTAAATCAGGACTTTTAAATACTAGAATATATGCATTGGATTTATTCTAATCTTCTCCATCAGCTAAAGTTTTCTCTTAATTGTGAAATAAAAATTAAGTTCTTACACTGTACAATCCGGTTTTCCTATTTTAGCCTGCAGTAGTACCCTGGTTTCTGTTATTGTACCCCTCACTGTATATTGCTCACAAAGCGATTTTGGTGCTTGTGAAATATATTACTTTTTGAGGAAATTTAAATACTTACTAAATAATTTCCATCTTAAAATGCAGCAGTAATAGTCTAAACCAGCCTGAATAACTCTGGAACACAAGCATGATGGGAACATGTTGAAACAAAATAAAGTAATCTAAAGCAAAGCTGCTGAATATCATGGAGTGCTAAACAATATCTCTAGTTGTAGAGACCTCTGTACAAACTACTTCAATCTGTCAGTTTGGCTTTTTTTCCTACCAGTCTACTTGCTAATATTTGGAAAACAAAGATCTCTTCATGGTTCTAGTATCTTTAGTTTCTAGGATTATTCTTCTAGCTCATTAATTCTCTGATGATAGATGTCTTTGTGAGACCAATGTTATCAGATAATGCATTAGACAATTGCTGTTTTTTTAAATTTAGAGATCCTCAGTAAAGTTTCATAGTGTCACACATTACCTTCCAGGATATCCAACAGTCTATCAAAGAGTTTCTGCCGTGGATGGTTCAAATATTTTAGTTCTACTAGCTGTAATTACTAACCTGGTAGCAAACCTAATGTCTTTATATCATTATAGAAATTAAACTTATTTTTTTATTAACTGTCATCTGTGTCTGTGTTTTTACACCTGTGTCATTCAGCTAGAGATCTAATCACAAAATTTTATATCTTTTCACATTTACATTTCAAGACCTTAGTCATCTATTTCTTCCATTAGATATACTTGATTTGGAAGTAGTTCTATTTTCTATTCAGGAAAATTCCTTTTGCTTCAGAATGCAATTGTGAGCAGCCTGGTCTGACACAAAATTGATTTTCTCTATACTTGTTTTAATCTCTGCTACTAAAAGGAAAAGTCCAAATTTTGCTTTTAAAATCATAGAAAATACATTTGATGACATTTGCAAATAAGGAATTTTTAGAGGATTTCTGATACAGACTCAGAAAGATGAAGAATAAGTGTCAGTTGGATACACAATACAGTAAGTTTGCAATTTAATACTAAGCAGATACTGTATTTAATTTATTAGTTTTTGATGAGGTGTGGTATTCTAATACATATAGGTCTATCTTTTAATATAAACCAAAATGTAGGCATCAGAAAACAAAGATAGTAAATATTTTCAAGGTCCTTGTTTCCAAACTTTTTTTTTTTATGGACGACATGCAATATGCTTAGAGCTCATAACACATGACAGTGAACACAGATAGTACTAAGACATGTTTTTCTTCTTGGAGTACTTATCTGAATCTAAAATAGGTATGAAAGCAATCTTGCAGCCCCCCTCTTTCCAAGACTACTTGACTGCTAAAGTAGAGTCATATAGTTATTTAGGCTGGAAAAGACTTTTAATCAAGTTCTATTATAAAGCTAACACTGTCAAGTTCACAATAAATCTTGCCCCTCAGTATCACATTCAAATATCTTTTAAATACCTCCAGGGATGGTAACTCAGCTACTTTCCTGGACAGCTTGTTACAATGCCTGACAACCCTAACAGTGATGATTTTTTCTCCTAATATCCAAGTTAACCTCCTCTGACACAACTTAAAGACATTTTCTCTCATTGTGTCATTGGGAGAAGAGTCACCTCTCACCTGGGAGAAGAGATTGCCCCCCACCTTGCTACAACTTCCTTTGGTAGTTGGATACACTCTCCTGAGACTCCTTTTCTCCAGGCTACACTAAAACAGATTCCTCAGCTGCTCCTCACAGGACTTGTGCTCCAGACCCAGATCCTTCACCTGCTTGGTTTCCCTTCTCTGGACTCACTCCAGTACTTCAGTCTGTCTTGTAGAGAGGGGCCCTAACTAAACCAAACACAAGAAAAAAGAAGAAAGGGCTTGCTGAATTGCTGCAGTAAATAATCTTAGGTTCAGAAGAGAGGTACTGTGGGACTACATCCTTGCCTACATAGGGTATTAAGTACATTGCCCAGTGAATAGAGAGGCTTGCGCTTTTGTGTTTACGTGATCATCATTTCTTGAGTTTTTATTTTACTGCTATTAGGCTTAACAAAATTTCATTGCACCTAAAAGTGTAGCAGTTTTCAACTGCTAGAAACAGCACAGTAAGAGAATGTTGAAATGGTAAATTCTTTGTTGCTTATTTTGCAAGTGTTTGATCTATGTGTGCAGCAGACATTATTTTTATAGCATGTTAATGATCTAAGACAGTACATTCATTTCATTTTTGCTTTTATTGCATATTAATGTTCCCCACCTTTTCCCCCCACACAATCCATTTCATTCCAAATGTTCTGAACAATGTTTTTCTGCCTGTTGCCTGTAAGATAGTCACATTTCTTGAAGCTCCCTTTTTTGCACATTTGGTTCCACAAACTACCAGCAGACATTTATTTTCTCCATCTTTAACTTAACTCCCACACTCCTGACCTTTACATCTACTGAACTTTAAAGTTTGCAGATTTTATTTCAGATCTGAAGAAGGCATGGCAAAAAAAATTCCAACAATACCAAATTATTCAAGTAAAATATATTATTTCCAAGTACATAGCTTGTCCTGACTTCCTCACATCTCTAAGACATGTAAATAAATAATAACATTTTTTTCTTTCAGTTATTAAAAAAGTAGCAAAACATGTTTTTCCTGCACACAAAAGTTTTTGTGAAGTTTTGACTTTACAAAGTGCTCAAATTACTATATCTGAGACAGATACAGGGAAGTTAATTCCACTACATATGCAAGACTTAAATGTGAATATGAAAATATTATGAAGTTAATAATGCATCACTTCCTTGTCTATGTAACTGCACTGATACAGAAATTAAGAGTCCTTACATATAATAGCACTGTATCATGTGTCTAGGCAGTGAATAGAAAACACATGCTCCACAAAGTGATTTATTGTAATGACAACATGATATATATGCTGTCACGTGGGTTTTTGATGATCAGCTTATTCAAGGATGTTTAAGTTCCTTGAGGGCATCAAATGGCATCAAATTACAAACAATGCCATAAAATTACAGGGTTAGTTTCTTCCATACTTTTTCAAAAGCATTCAAAACTTCTAGAAGATGTTTAGAACACTTCTAGAAGGTGTTTATGTACCAATGAGATGGGTTCCCATGAAAAACCTTAATTTATTTATCTATTTCTATTACTGAAAAGCATATATCCAGTCTGAAGGCTATCTGTTTGCTATCCCACTCTGGCATTTTCCAAAAATAAAACATCCCATTTATTTTAATCTATAGAAAGTACTGCATAGAAGAAATGCAAACATAATTCCAGCTTTATATCTTTGTCACCATGAAAATATTTAACAAGAACTTGAAAATAAAGAACCATATTTATGATGTCTTTATAACACAAGCACATACCAGAAAGCAATTTTTTTGACAAAACTCAGAGGGGTAAGGAAATAGATATTTCTTGCTTAATGAAAAAAAGGAGTTGGCAGTTTGCCAGTAGATACGATGCATTTCTATAATTAAAAAAAATCTAAAAGGAAAATACAAAAGACAAACAAGAACAGTCACACTGCATAATATAACAAGTTCCTCATTGAATCCTTTAGTTAATTTTCCCATTTCATCCACAGGCAACACCTGTCAAAGTCAATCAATGCAGTGCTGCCTGTTTGCTGAAGCAGTGCCAGTTCCTAACAGTTATATAAGCCAGCTAGAAGTAGATGGTCTATTAATTTCCTGGAATTGGTGTCTTGTGACAGAAGAAAATAAATTTCAAAAATAATTGCTATCAGGTTAAGTGGAAGGCTCATTCCATTTATTAGAGAAATATGTTGATGCATTTCTCTTCAGTAAGGCACAGTAATTGAGTAGCATGATAATAAATGTTTAAGTCTCTATTTCAAATCAGGACTCCTTTTGACTTAGCTGATATTCCACTGAACAATTTGCATGTGTTTGTAGATATATTATTAAGCATAACTTTAGAAAACATTTGTATTTTTCTGTATATCAATCTAATCAAATCTCACTGCATCATTAGGTTTACATTTTCTTACTTTTAGTAAGAAAATAATTTAAGCACTACAATACAGTATTATAAAAGTCCAATTACTGCATAGTTAAGGTCATGCCTTTGCTTACTGGAATAGTTCTGTGAGCTATTTTAGATAGTTAAGTTTATGTAATCAATTAGACATTTTAGAATGTGACTATTGAACATGCATTATCCTCAGCATCATCTATCTTGGTATTGTATTTACAGAAAAAAATGTGAGTATAATTTCTGTAGAATATGCCTGTAATGCAACATAAAACATGAAATTGTAGTAATTTATGTAGTAACTTCATGAAAGTAAAAGGAAAAGAAAGCTAACAATAAACATAATGCAGTGAACTACAAAAAAGTAGTAGTAAGAGTTTCCTCATGTCTTTAAAATGAAGGAAATACAAAATTTATGTCAAAAATAACTAAGAAAAAATGTGTACACACATTGTAGAACTCATGGTGAGCATATTGTTTAAAATCTACCTCCCAGGTCATAGTTAATTTTTTATCTTTTATTTTTGTTAACTTCTTTTGAAGAGATATAGATTAAAATTTATAAATTTTTTGGAGGAAAAAAAAACCCTCTTTTATGAAGTATATAAGTTATTTATTTCTGGTTTAATTAAACACACAAGAGCAATAAAACAAGGAGAATAGTAAATAAATGCATTTAGGAATCAAAGTTGAAATTAAAGAATCAATGAGTGGAGAGATAATTAGACTTGTTCTCTATTTAACTGGTAAAGAACTTTTCAGAACAGCAGATGGATAAGATCCAGCTCCCAAAGCTTGAGAAATAAGGAGACATTTGAGTAGGCAAAATGTTGGTGTGTAGGAGAGGCCGATGTTCACGTACTTTAAGTATTGACTTACTGTACGCATGGAAATTCTATTGATGGATTTGTAGCTTTTGCCAACCTAAATTTTGAAAAACAGGTCTTGCATGAGGGAAAGTAAGGGCTTTTTTACTCTGGATTGGAAAGGGAAGATACCTAATATTGACTGAAGTGGCCCTTGCTTTGCATACAGGATAGACCACAGGACTTTAGGTGTTGTCAAAGCAGCACAGCTGAATTCCAAAAAGAAAATCAAGTATTCAGTAATTCTATCTACCCAGCCATTACCTAAGAACTTTGTATTTTACAAGACAGACTATTACCATAGTTAAATAGAGGAATTTTAGAATAACTTTAGACTGTGTATATTTAATCTTAAAATAACACAAGTCTTCTAAACATAAGACATTGTACAGAGAAATACTGAAATCACTTCATGCATCTGATGACTTTGAATATTTTGTCTGACATGTCTTTGAAACACCATTCCCCAAATAATGATTGCCAGGCTATTTATCATTTATTGTTTTATACCACAGTGGATTTGAGATAATTCAAACTGATTAATGTCTAGTAGCTGTAGAACCACATACTTTTGTCTGATATTAAATAACAGATATTGCTTGGATTTGAGTTATAACACTGAATTACTCTCATATAGTGACGCTTCTAGAAAAATATGGTGGGTTCATATGTTGTTCAGCATCAAATAAATCAACATGTGAGTATTTAAACAGCTGTTAACTTGAGGGTTGATTTATCAGTAATAGTATAGACAATGAATACTTTAATATTTGCAAAGCACACAAAGCAAGGTTGAGTCCAAGCTACTCTGGTTTTGCTCATGGACAGGTGAGCCTAAACTTGCAATAGCCAGTTCAGTTTTGATAGTGATTTTGATTATGCTTAAAAGATAGGAATACAAGTTTCATTTTCTGACTGGTGCAAGTGTTCTTGACCTTGTTCTTTGGAGCAAGAATTGTTACTTTATATGCAATGATAGTGATGATGGAACACCTATACTTTAAATTATACTGAAATTTGCCTACTAATAGTTTCACCCACTCATTAACTTGAAAAAAACCTTCAAAAAACCCCAAAAAACAAAACCTAAAAAGCCCACAAAAACTTTATTGTATTGGTTTGTTATTAAATTTTAAATAAGAATATGTTTTTATTTTAAGTAGTATTTCTTGTGACAGCACATTGCATTAGTTTTCTTAAATGTGTGTGTGTGTGTGTGTGTGTGTATAAATACATACAGACACACAGACACAGACACAGACACAGATATAGATATATATATATATATATGTAAAGGTTTCAACCTAGCTGGCAGCTAAGTATTCACTCCCACTATCATCCAGTGCAGCAGAATGGAAAGGAAAAAATAAACTTCATGAGTTCCAGCACAATGCACTCCAGGTATGATTTATTTTTTCTTTATTTTGATGGCACAAAAATATATGCAAATGATTAGATATTGAGGTTTTTGCCTTCATTAGTATCTCAGTTGGAATAAGGAGTATATTTTCAAGCATATCTCACCACTCTTCCCAGTTAAGACATCCTACATCTTAGGTTATTTTCAAAGTTCATGGTCTTAAAAAAGAAAATACATTGCTGCAGGAATGTCTTTAATGCACTGCAGCTGACAGCAGAGGCTTTTGCTAGCTAATGCAGACACAAGGTTCACAGTAAGGTATCAGAATTCCAGTTCCACCTTACACAATTTAGTTTGGCTGTTTCTTTTTTTTGGGTACTGTCATGCTTTTTATGTTTATAAAATAATTCCATCTGTATTTTGACTAAATGAGCTGCAGTATGCTTGTGATATCAACTGGAGTAGTGCAATGTGTTCTAAGGGAAAAACACATGGATCTAGAATACAAAAAAATAGAACCATATACTGCTCTTTTGTCTGTCTTATTAATTAGAGAACAGCTTTAAAAAGCACTGTTGTGTCAAATAAGAAATATTGTTTAAAGTGACTATTTTTCTTTCTGGTTTTGACTTCAGCTGCCTGCAATAAAATCCCTGTAGGTGCATATAAAAGTAAGTGTTCTATCCTGTTTCAGAAATTTTGGCAATAGAATCCCCACTTATTTGCTAGAGAGGAAAGAAAGAAAAACTGGGAAAGTAAGACAGAGGGCAAATTATTTCTGTGACCTTTTCTAGGACTCATAAATAATTGGATTATTTGCCATATAGACAACAAATACTTTCCTGTTTTAAGTATTTTTGAGGAAGAGCAGAACTAGCAGCAACCAGAATTCTTGTGTTCAGACTGAATAACTGTAGTGAGGTAGTTATTAGTCAACACAGGATCTAAATTGAGCCTGACAAGATGTCAGTACTCCTACTAACCCACAGTGTGTTTATCTTAATATTGTTATTTTCCTTTACATGCTATGGAAAAAGATCCATACTCTTCTCACAATGATTTATCCAGTACAAGAGAATTTATACTTGTTTCACATGAAATAGTTTTGGCAGCAGGGGCACAAAATGCATCATAAAGTGACAAATACCAGTACCTGCAATGTCTGAAATATATTATGCCTTAAGCTTGCTAGCCTTGTTTTGCCATTCCTGGAATAGATCTTGAGGACTGTGGTCAAAGTACTTTCTGGCAAACATCTCTTCCTGCTTGAGGTGACCTTTCTATAGAAAAGTGAGGTTGTTTATTACATGATTTAAAGGATTCTAATTGGTGAATTTAAGAGCACACACTGGCTTTTTCATATAGTTTAAATATCTACAGATAGATTTTTTTGGAGGGACCAAGCTGTGATTTTTTTGGAGGGACCAAGCTGTCTGCATTTGTTTCATAATAACACAATATTGAACTTGGTGTTCACAGTAAAGAAGAACTTTCAGTTTTAAGCATAAAGGATGTGGTGAGTAAGCAAGCAGGATGGGAAGGGTATGCTCGAAGGGAAAGGTCAGCAGCTTTCAAGCTTATTATACTACACCAGACATGGTTTAAGCAGACATGATAGTATAATTGCACAAAGGGTCGAAAATATGTGAAATGGTGTCATGATCCAGTACTTCTGTGCTTTAAATTGTGTATGGTTAATTAATGCCCAGCTCCTCATTTTCACTACTTCTGAATTTTTAATAACTTTGGCTTGCTGATCTGCTGTTCTTCCTTTCTGATTTGATCAGACATGAAACAGAAATGTGTAGTTTAATCCAGTGCACTAAATATCAAAATTCATGGGGACATATGTTGTTGATCAATGAATGACCATTACAGAACAAGCAAACCAACAAAAAAAAATCCCATCCTCCTCTATTGTAGAAAAAAAAACCAACAAACACCATCTTATTTTACTGCATGGAAATAGAAAACAACTTATTAAAAATTGTTTAACATCCAGTGGTCAGTTTTGTTCATATATTGTAAAGTTCTTCTTCTTTCTTCTTCTATCAGAAGGTCTGATATTTGTTACAGAAAGAAATATTACAAAAAAAAAAAAAAAAAAAAAAAGGAAAAGGAAAGAAATTGTAGTCTTGGTCTAAAATTTTTAGGATGTTAATTCACAGTGGTATAAAGTATATTCATTGTACCACTGAACCTGAGATATTTTACAGAAGTGTTGCAAAATGTATAGCACTCTGCATCTACTGGAAAAATATGTTGCCTCAGGTTTCCAGTCTATTGAGTTTCTGCTGTTTTGGTATTCTCTTCTTGTCAGTCTGGACTCCCACTGTTGCTCATTGAATAATCAGGTACATTTTTATTAGTGTATCTGCAAATTCCTAGTCGGATGCAAAACACTCTGCTTAGTGTCAGAAAGACATCTGAAAAAGCTGTATAAGGGCTGCAGCCTGTGATTAGTCATACTGGTATAGAACAATCTTGGTTCCAAATTGCTCATTCTCTTTCTTACAGCTCAGAATATTGTATTTTAATTTGAGAAATCTGGCATTAGCAAGAAGCAATGATATTGGAAACAAGAAATCACTTATTTGTTAAACCAAACCACTATCATATGTAGTAAGCAAGTTGCTTTTGCCCCTTTTTGAAGCTATTAACTTTCAAATGACACATTATATGAATTCCATAAAAGATATCAGTCTTTTTCTGCTAAGGCTCAGCTGGTCTTGTGAAATCCACCTAGGAGCATGTTAAACAAGGCCTCCACAGAAAGTTATTAAGGGCTGTGCAAGCTCTGCTGTCCTCAAAGAGATGTCCTTCAAGCACTGGAAAATACAGTGCCAATACTGCAGTCTTCTGGGGAAAAAAAGAAAGAAAAAGAAGAAAGAGGATAAGGATGCCTACTGCTTTTCACTTTTCCTCAATTAGTCATGGAATTATGTAAAGACGGGAAGAGTCTTAATTTTGAAAGTACACAGGGCCTTAATTTTGCTTAGATTCTGCCTACAGAACAACAAAAAATGTCTCTACAGTAGTTTTTTGCTTTTCGTCTCTGTGTTGTTGCTACACAGCAAAGTATACAGAAGGAGAGGTCATAAGAGGTCAAAAAGACTTCTTATATGCCCTTTTTAAGATAGTCTAATAGTCTATTAAAAATATCTTTCTGGAGATATCTCATGTGTTCTTGCTTTTGAATTGATTTTTCTGAGATGAAACAAGTTTCTCAGTTTTACTACTATAAGGGCTATGCATTCCTTTCCCTCCCCTAGTTCTTCGTTGATGCCCTGTCTTTTTTTCATTCTTTCCATTGTACATCACAAAGCTGAGAACAATGTATCTATAAGTTGAACACTAGTATTACTTTGTTCCTTGCTCATGCTTTGTGCTTTTCAGAAAACTGGATAGCATGACCAAGTGTTATACTTAATACACGTAAGACTCTGAACTCAAAAAGAAGAAAAGCAAAAAAAAAAAAAAAGTCTACCACTTGAAAAATTATTTACAGCTAACTCTCAGCCTAATTCCTTAGTGATAGCTGGAAGGTTTTTGTACCTATTTTTAAAACTGATATGTTTTCCTTCTCTGTACTTTTCTCTGGTATCTTCTTCATATAGAGACATATACTAAAACATCAGTAAACTATGCATTAGAAAACATAGTTGCATCAGCTCATATAAATTAACAAAAGTAATGAAAATTTCTTTTATAGAGGTAGAGGTAATCCTCCTTATGACAGAACCATTTCTGAAACAGAGGAGCAGTGACACCAGTAGCATAGACTGAAGATGTTATGTAGCTCCCATCCCTTTAGGAATGGTGCATAAAATACTGCAAGTCTAATTAGATCTCCAGAGAGTAGAAATGCCCATTTGACAGTCAATTTAACGACAGCAGTGCCAGAGCACTTTTATTTCCATAGACTTAGAATCTGAGCTATCTTTGCATGAGGTGTGTGAATGTAGAATATGATATTTACTGGAAATCAGTACTGATGTGCTTCACAGTGTTATGAAAATGATGCCCTATATTTTTGTCATTTGTTTTAGCAGATGAAAGACAAGAAAACAACATGAAAGTCTGGAAAGGAAGCATATTGCTACCCACTACCAAAAGTAATTTGTTAGTGACCTTACTTGCACAAACGGGTAATTATAATATAGCTCATACATGTTCTCAATACTAATGTTTAGAACCATTTTTACTCAGTGATATATACATGCATACATACATTTATAAAGTTGTTTAACACTGAACTAATTTGAAAAGTTTCTTTTTCTTTTTACAGTAAAGATTTCACATTTTGAGTAGAGCCTTCTGCACTGCTTTGTCCTAACCTGACTTCTCCTTTCATATGGGAAACTCTATTACTTGTTTTGGAAGAAATGGAGGAAAAATAGATCCCTCTCTGTGTAGCTGATTGTTTTAACAAAATCTTTCTTGGCCCTCCTATCTACATGTGATGTAGATATAATATCATACCAATGCTGTTTTCATGTTTCCTGAGCACGATTCCTGACTACCTGTCTGCAGGTAATCCATGTCAAAGAGCATTTGATTTTGACAGATTTTTGCAAAACATTTATCTGCTTAAAATTAAATTCTATAGGCAAGAAGAATTAGCTTTGAAATTTTTGTCAGATATGGTATATTATCAAGTCAACAAAACCAGAAAACTCAAAAATAATGAATAGCCTAATTTCTGCTACTTCAAAAGTACATATATTTGAAGGTTAAACATAGGGTCCACTCAGACTCGGAGATGGAAGGTTTTGTTTTTCAGATATTTCATAGGCCACTGATTAAGCTTAGAGAACATGGTATGTCTGCTTGTTTTCCATGTGGTAGAACAGGTCTGTGTAAGTGATAATAAAAAAGCAGCTTCGCTTTGATGCCAGATTCCTCTGGCCTTGACATGATGCTGTTGCAGAACTGCCTGTCTGTGGATCTTCATTTCAGAGCTCTCTTTTAGTTGGAAAAGACATCCCTAACTATTGAGGAGATTTAAATATGAATAGGAGCAAAACCTCTTCCTTCCTTCACTTGAACCTTGTAAATTATGATTATGATCTATTGTAAATGTATGTCTTTCCTTTTCATCTATCTAAAGAAATTATTAAAGATTGAAGACAAAATTGCAACTTAAATTTTAATCTAAAATGTTTTCTAAAACTGAGATTTTAAAGTTTTTGTGTTTAACTGAAATTTTTCAGCTGGACTGTGTAGATTTCAGGCCAGATTTGAAAAAAAAAAGTGACCCCAATGCAGAGAAAAAAATAGTTTTAAAAATAGTTTTTAAAATATTATCTTAACTGAAGTGATTATAAAGAGAATAAAAAATAATTTAATGTCAATAAGGTATGGTGAATCAATAATAGAGGTAATTGCTATAAATTCTTTGATAAATTATTTAAAAAAATAAAATACAGGATTGCCTAACATTGCTAAAAAATGGTAACTTTTTAATTACCTCATTAGGGCATCTAACAGGTGGGAGTATTTACTTGAGACTAAGCCTGCAACCAGAACTGGAGTTCCTCTTTTGTTCCACTTGCATTAATAGAAGTGTATTCTACCTTGAGACAAACAGATATATTTTGTTTGTTATTTGTATCAGACTGATTTGATCAAGTGTTGATTCATTCTTTTCTTCCATTACATTCCGATATTTTATTTCCTGCTTCGTGACTTAGCCTAAATTGTTTCAAGGGATGACCTGTATTTTTGTAACTTTTTAATAAAAATCCTTATAAAATACATTTTATAGAGTTTTTTATTGAAAAGCTGAGAGGTTGAATGGCACGTGTTTCTGTTACTGAAGGACAGCTCCTGCAAGTCCCAGCAGATCATTGGGCCTGAAAAAGATGAATGGACTTCAAAAGGTCTGAACAAAATTTGCTAGCAATATTTTGAAGTATCTTCATTCATCAATACATTTAATTCTAATAACCTAAAATGGTGTTATATAAGCCTAAATTCATTTATGCCCTTGGTCCTTCTACAAACAGTGTTGAAGAACAACAAAACAACCTGCAGAGAACCCAGCAACAATTA